>NW_027514285.1:0-327463 GCF_048772815.1 Callospermophilus lateralis
CATCTTCTGACATCTCTTTTCAAATCAAATCAATCAACAATGCTGCCAATATTCTTTATGTTAAACAGATTTATATATATTTTATTTTTATGTCTTTGTTTTTTCATTGTCATATTCATATTTTAGCTTTCATCACTGAGAATCTAATACTATCACCTTTTTTAAAATGTAATTTGAACTATTTTGAGTGACATTATTTTTCAAAGCAAACAATAATAAAAATATCATAAATATAAAATTTAGTTCAAATAAATAAATAATAAACAACAACCAGAGCCTCACAGAGGACAGGGACAATTGTTACAGAAGGTTATGGAGATTATATCTATAATTGAGAATTCAGGTGATGCAACTCTGAACACTTCAAATATTTTCATTCCTCTCCTCATCAAAGAACTGCCTTGTGGGCCATCTTGTAATTTATGCAGACCTGTAGCCAGCAGTAGGTACAATTATGACTGAGTGACACGAATTGTGTACCCTGAAGTTCTCGAAAGGAATTGATTTGGGGATCTGTATTTGAGTCCCCAAAGCTACCACCAGTTCTGACAGAACATACAAAGTGTATTTACTCATGTTTACAGTTTAATACAATTGAAAGATTACAGATTTTAGAAAGCCAAATCCTGGAAAAATAAGGTAAAAGTTCTTGGTTGTTCTTTTCCAGTGGGGTCACAATGACAATTTTAAATTCTCCTAGAATCAGTCTGTGATAAGACAACCTGCTACCAGCCAAGGAAATTTTCCTGAGTCTTGATGTTTAGGCTGTTTATTGGGGGCCAGTCATATAGGAATGGAGTGCCTATTTAGAATTCCCTCACCTACTAAATCTCCAATCATTTTAGAAAACAAGTTAATAAAGTATGGACCAGGGCTCCAGATAAATTAAAAAAAAATATATTCTTCATTAATCATATAATTTTTATTAACTCTCTGGTATTACCTAACAATCCAGGTATGTAAAGACATTCTTATCATGGAGGCCCTTCCAGTGATTAATAGCTTATATTCTAGGAGATGGTCCAAGGTCTTTCCTAAAAGTTGTTGAATGTGTAGAGCTGTAATTTTGCAATTACAGCAACAATGACAACAAAGCTAAGATATAATATGCTGTACTCTCACTACCTACCCAGAGATGTTTTGAGTATAATATGAATTATGTATTCTGATTCATATGATAATTCTATAGGACATATTAATCAGGGTTCTCTAAGCAGAGTTCTCTAATCAATAGTATAAAAATGAATGGATGGATTGATGGATGGATAGATAAATGAGAAAAGATAGATTGATTTACAGATATAGAGAAAAAAAAGATTTATTGTGATGGATTGGCTTATGTAGTTATGAAGGCTAAGTCCTACAATTTTGCCCTCTGCAAGCTATATAACCAGGAAAGTAGGTGGTATAGTTTCAGTCCATAACCAAGATACTGAAAACAAGAAGAGCCAATGTTAAAAGTCCCTGTCCATATTTTAAGAGCTGAGAACCATGAACACTCATGTCTAAGGACAAGACAAGATGTATGTCTCTGCTCAAGAAGCAATAATTCACTCATCCTCTGATTTTGTGTTCTATTTAATCCAGGGATGGTGGTTTAGCTAGTGTTAAAGCACTTACTGAGAATGCACAGGACCCTGGGTTTAATCCCCACAGTATATAAAAAAAAACCAAATGTTTGATGTCTCAATGGATTGGATAATGCCCACACAGAAGGGTGAGGGTGATATTCTCTATTCAGTCTGCCAATTCAAATGGTAATATATTTGATAAATATCTTCACTCAGAAATATTGTTTACACAGGTATCTGTGCATCTTAGTCAAATCATTTAGATACTCAAAAATCCCATAGTGTTTATATATTAGTTTTTCCATCTACACATGCAAATCATAAGATATATGGGGTTCAGTGACTTCCTAAGTATCACTTGGAAAACAATTGTTAAAACCACATTTTAATTTCAGAGCTGAACTTTGATAGTTGGGGAATAGTATTGATATGGGGATGCCTCATTTTACTGTACTTCATTAGGCTTCACAGACATTGCATTTTTATGAATTTAAGGAATGTAGAATCTTTGAGTCAAAGTCAATCATTGCCATTTTTCCAATAGCATACTCTCAGTCAGAGTCTCTTTTTACATTGTGATTATAATATATCATAATATTTTAGACTTACTCATTGTTATCTTTATATTTGTTATGGGTTATCTTAAAAAATGATCTTTAATTTTTCTTTAGCAAATGTTTTGGGATGCCACAAAACATGACTATATAATATGTCAAGCTTAAGAAATATTACGTGTGTTCTGGCTACACCACTGGCCAGTCTTTTCTTCTCTATAACTTTCCTCTCAGGCCTCCCTTGTTACTCAGACAAAGCAACATTGAAATTAGTCTAATTAATAACCTCATACTGGTTTCCAAGTTTTCAAGTAAAAGGATGAGCCACACATCTCTTGTTTTAAATTTAAAGTTAGAAATTATCAGACTAATTGAGAAAGATATTTCTAAAGACATCCTCTGCAGCAAGTCAGATCTCTTATGCCAGTTTCTCAGGTTGTGAGGAGAAAGGAATAATTCCTGTAGGAAATTAAAAGTACTACTCCAGTAAATACATGAATGACAACAAAGCAAAATAGACTTATTGTTAAAAGGGAGAAATTTTAAGTCTGTAAAGATAATCAAATTAGTCACAACATTCCCTTCAGCCAGAATCTAATGTGGAGCAAGGCTCTAAATCTATGAAATTTTATGAAGACTGAGTGAAGTAAAAAAGCTACAGAGTAAAATTAGTAGAAGTCAGTTACTTACTTTAGGGAATGAAGCCATCTCCCTAATATGAAAGTATAAGCTGAAATAGCAAGTGCTGATGTATAGGTTGTAGCAAGTTTTCCAGATGATACAACTAAGGTAACTGATGGAAAAGAACACAGTACATATTTTTTTAATGTGGAGAAAATAGACTTATATTTCACATTAGTATCTAGAACTTTCATTGATATAGAAGGGTAGTCAAGGTCTGGTGTGTAAGTCAGTTTTTCATTGATGTTACAGATTACCTGAGAAATAGGAGAAAAGGTTTATCTAGGCTCATGATTCCTCAGTTACAGTCCATGGTTGGCTGGCTCCATTGCCTTTAGGCCTATAGCAAGGCAGAACATCATGGCTGAAAGCACATGGAGAAACCTTCCCTTTTTCCCTCAAAAATCTTGACCTCATCCCAAATGTGCAACTGTAAAAGAGGAGAGAGAAAGAGAGGAAGAGGGAGGGTGGGCAGGACAAAAGGGACTGGGGACAAAATATAAGATATCTTCCTTTATGTATTTCTCCAAATAGGCCCCACATCCTAAAGTTTCCACTACTTCCCAATAATCCATTGATCTGTGAACCCATAGACAGATTAAGCCATTCACATGGTAGGAGCCCTCATGATCCAATCAAGTCTCAAAGGCCCCATCTCCGAAAATTGGTTCCCTGGGGATTGTCAACACATGAGATTAAATTGGATTAAATTAAATGAAATTGAATTCTGATCATAACATAATGGCTCCAAAGCTCCAAAGGGTAACTTAACACTTTTATTAGGGAACAATGTGATTAATGGCTTTAAGTTGAAGCTAATGCTTATTTAGCTTTCTGAAAATGCTACCACTCATAAGAATTATATGAATTCTTCCCTGCTTATGTTCTATAAATGGAAGAATGAAGCCTAGGTAACAGCACGTTTGTTTACAACATCGTTTGCTAAATATTTTAAGCCCCTCCTTGAGATTTTATGCTAAGAATTGTTTTTTTCTTTCAGAACACTACTTTTTTTGATAATGCACCTTGCCACCCAGGAGTTCTGATGAAGATATACAATGACATTAACATTGTTTCCATGCCAGTACACCACCCTCCCCACAAAAACTTGTTCTACATTCCATGATTCAATAAGTATTTTTGACTTGTAAGTTTTATTATTAAGAAATACATTTAAGTGGCTTAGGAGGCTGAGGAAGGAAGATCAGTTGTTCAAAGCTAGCCTAGGCAATTTAGTAAGGTCCTAAGCAACTTAGTGAAACTGTGCTTGTAAATAAAAATATATTTTAAAAGAGAGGGCTTGGGATGTGGCTCAGTGGTTAAGTGCCCCTGGTTCCATACCCAGTACCAAAAGAAAAAAAAAGTGAAGCAGGAGGCATCACAGTACCAGACTTTAAATTACACTTCACAGCTATAGTAACAAAAACAGCACATACTGGCATCAAAATAGACATGAAAACCAATGTAACAGAATAGAAGACATAGAGGAAAAACCTACATAAATACAGTTATCTCATACTAGACAAAACACCAGAAACATACATAGCTTCTTCAACAAATGGTGCTGAGAAAATGGAAAATCCATGTGTAGCAGCATTAAGTTGAATCCCTATCCCTGCACAAAAGTCAATATAAAGTGGATCAAAACCACAGGTATTAGTACAGAATCCTGCACTTACTAGAAGAAAATGTAGGCCCAATGTACCATCATGTAGGCTTAAGAACCAAATTCTTCAATAAGACTCCTAAAGTGAAAGAAATGAAATCAAGAATCAATAAATTGGATGTTATCAAATATTTTTGATATATTAGTTCATATTAAGACAAAGAATTAAAAATAGTTATTTAATTTTAAAACTATTCTTTTTGTCTTAATTCATTTATAGTATTTTTAGGCTATTTGCGCCTTCCAGACATTTTAGGAAGCAAATAAATATAACTGTAATTAAATACTTAACAACTTATTTTATTCAAAGTTAAAACAACTCCAAAATACATAGAAAAGTCATATAGTTGATTACAAATGTTTCAAACTACAGGATAAATCCTCCAATATGCATGACTAGCATTTACATTATTTCATTTTATGGTGGTTTTTTTTTGGTATTTTTTTTTTTTTGGTATTATTGCCAACTAAAATTGAGATTTGGTCCAATAGATCAAGTTATGTTTTGGTTTACATCCTCTTAAGATTTTTTTCCTATTTATTAAGTATATATTTTAAATAAATTACCATTAATATAATTTAGATTTCTGATTTTCTTAAATGCATAAGTATTCATATGATTGTCAAATGCATTCAAATATTGTATAGTTTCTTAGAATGTTTTAAAACAGTTTTAATGGAATTAGAATAAAATATATTGATTATATTGGTGCTCCAGGGAAGTGCTGAACCAACAATGGTTATTCATACAATTATAGCTAGTGGAATAGAGTGAACCAAGCACAGAGAAAGTTAGCCATCATTGGTAATGTTACAGTAATAGAACTTTACTGCTCTGACAACATTTAAATATCGTGTATGTCATTCTAAATATGAATGAGATTGATCCTTTTTCATATACCTGGATATGACTTTTATATTCACAGAGAACAGCTTTGAGAGCTTTACTCCATGTTTTTATAAAGAAATAGGTGCTTTAATTATGTTTTCTCCTGCAACAATTATCTTAAGAATTTAATTTTTATTAAACTTATTTTTAATCAGAATGGAAAAAGCTATTTAATAGTCTTTTTATTATTATATGGGAATTATTCCTAAAAATAATTTTATGTAGCATTTCAGTATTGTTTAGGTATTATAAGCATTCAAAAATTTTAATTGTTTACTGAACTGTCTATATATACAATGTGTTATTTTACCAGGATGTTACTATATATTAAAAAATAAATATGCTATATGAGCATCCATGCACAGGAATTTGTTTTTAAGTTATTTAGCATGTATTTATTTTCTAAGTCATTCTATTTCCTATGTGGTCACTTTTATAATAATTTAAGATTCTCATCATCATTTGAAGTGGAGAAACCATCCTTAAAGAAACTGTACAAACAAGATCACTATCTCCCAACATGAACAATGGAGAACATCTCATCGTAAGTTACACTACCTTAAAAATTGTATTTCAAGTTCCTTTAAACTTTAACACATTTTTTTAAAAGAGAGAGTGAAAGAATTATTTAATATTTATTTTTTAGTTTTCGGTGGACACAACATCTTTGTATGTGGTGCTGAGGATCAATGGGCCGCACGCATGCCAGGCGAGCGTGCTACCGCTTGAGACACATCCCAGCCCAAACTTTAACACATTTTTAAGCTATGTGTAAGACTTTTTTTTTTTTAATTTAAAAAGACTTTAGTTTATTTAGGGGGCAGTTTTAAATACACACAGAAGTTTATAGAAAATGGTATAAACTCTGTCCCAATACATGCACAGTCTTCCCGACTATCAAGATGGCAGCATGGTACATTTATTATAAATGATGAGCATACATTGATAAATTACAATCGCCAAGAGTTCATAATTTACATTATGGTTCACTCTTGTATATCGTCAGGAATTGGACAAAACGATAAAGATGGGTATCCTCCATTATAGTATCAGAAAGAGGATTGTAACTGCTGTAACCATTCTGTTTTGCCTGTTTCTCTTTTCAACCCACCGCCCCCTACTGGCAGCTACTGATATCTCTACTGTCTTTATAATTTCACTATTTCTAGAATGTCATGTAGCTGGAATCATATAGTATATATCCCTTTAGATTAATTTATTTTATTGAAAAGTATGTACTTAAGTTCCAATCAAGAATTTTCAAGGTTTTATAACATATCTTTTTATCACTAAATATTATTTCATTGTTTATATATACTTAAGTTTATTTATTTATTCACCTTTTAGAGACACTTTGACTACTATCAAGTATTCACTCTCATAAATAAATTTAATAAACATTTTTATGCAGGTTTTTGTGTGAAAATGGTCTTCAATAGTATGGGTAAGTATCACTGAGTGCAAATGTTGAAGCATATGGTTAAAAACATAAACTTTTGTAAGGAATTGTCAAATTGTTGTCTAATGTGACTGTACTGATTTTTGTTCCTATCAGCAATAAATGGAAGTTTCTGGTGATCTGCACCTTCCATGGCATTTATTCTCAGCATTATAGATTTGATCCTTTCTAATTTGCATGTAGTGGTATCTAATTGTTATACCCAAAGGTAATATCTGGAATCCTCTAGCATTCTAACCTATTTGTTGCATAAAAGAATATACTCATTATATGTTACAAAAATAATGGCCTTCAATATTTTATTGTAAAATATATGATAAAAATCAGTGGACATTCAATTGTACTTTAAGATGTGCAATTAATTCTGACTTTAGAAGGTAAATTTAAAAATTATTTATGTAAGAGCTTAATGAAGATAGCTTATTTTCAATCATCTATAGTGTATAAAATAATGATAAGTATGCTCTTTCTATACACTGAATGAATTCATTCATTTCCTGGGACTTTCCTGTTCTGAGATGTGAAGAATGAGATGATTTTACCAGAAGGTAAATAGGGTGAAGGGCATTACTCCCATCTGAACAAGGCTCCCATAATTTGTTGTAGGCCTTCAAGTTATATTCCTAATTATGCACTTTCACAAATCCATATGTTCATTTTTAGAATAACAATAATTACTGAAAGTACATTTTAATCAATATACTTTGAAACATTATAGATTGCATTTCCAGTAATCATTCTTTTCCCGTATTTCAAAGACCTTATGATTTTCTTACTTGTCTGACAGATTCATTAACATTGCAGTAAATATGGAAATCAATGACTTGGTTGTCAAAGATACTATATCCAGTCAAACAAAATGAATTATTGTTATTATAATAAGCCTGTGTTTCTTCCTTATTAAATTAATATCCTCAAAGATGAAATATACATTTTGTACAATATTATATAAAAGTTAAATTTATACTTCAGTATTCCTCTAAAAAATGAATAAAATGAAAAACAGAAATATGAAAATATTAAATTATCTTTGATTTTTTAATTTTTTTTGTGAACAGGAATTAATAATTTATTTTAAAAAATTAGTAATAGTAGCAAATATTCTCCATTATCTGTTAAAAAGATCCAAAGTAATCTAAACATGAAGACATGGTACTTTTTAATATGTTTAAAACATTAAATATCTAAAGCAAATTTTATTTTTAAGAATATATAACATAAAATACAGATTAATATTAAATAGCTTTTTAATTACAACTGGAACAGGAAATAAATTCTTATATAGTATAAGCCTAAGAGTAACCTAAAATAAGCAGATACTATTACTGCTATCTTTATTTCATCTACCAAATATTAACATAAACCCTCCTTAAAATTTTGATGTCTAATTTTCATGAATAACCAATGTTCTTAAGGAAAAATATTACTTCTTACGTATCTATTTATTGACAGAGAAATTCTATATTTATTATGCTTTTAAAAATTGGTTAAGATAAAATAATAGCTCTATTTGTATTTAAATATTTCAAGACTGTAATAAGACATTTTAAAACTCATACTATTTATATATGTTCACAAATGTTAAGTCCAACACTTTTATATCATTTTACTTAATTCCTTCTTTTATAATGAAATATTGCTCCTGGCTCTGGACTTGGTTTAACATTTCTCTCTGTGTCTTTGCTGATACTTTTTTTTAACTAATATTCAGAGAATTCAATTAAATTAAATCTATGATTTCTTGCTCTGAAAAACTGCCTCAGTTCACTTCTCTTTCCCTGTAATTAACTTAATGGCTTAGCTCTTGGCTGTTATCCCTAGAAACCTGTTACACTAGTTAAATTTCACCTGTAAAGATTTTTATTGTAAAAGTTTGTTAATCCAATATCAGGCTTCATTGAAAAATCACAGTCAGGCAATAATATATTTTAAAAATAAGATTGCTTGTAAATAACTTTAATTAGAAAATATAAATAACATTCAGTAACAAATAAAAATTTGTTAAGTAAAAAAGAGAAGGTATTTAATTTATTTTTCAATCTGTAGCTCAGATCAAAACAGTAATGTCTTCCTGAAAGCTTGCATAATCTCAAAAGGTTATAATATCAAATGAATCACACAGTGTGCTACCTGGTCTAAATGCGTGAGCCTCTCTTCAAAACTTAAAAAAACTTCAGATATTTTATAAAATCTATTTCCAATGAGTATGTAAAATAAAAGTTTAATTTGTCATTTGTTTAATAAATTTAAAATTGCAGAAACAGAAAAGCCAGAACAGAATTTCATACTAGACTTTTATTATGTATATTGAAATATTAATTTTTCCTTCTGATAATTGAAATGGGAAAACATTTAACCTCAAAATAATTTTATAGTGTGGAATTAATAGCTAGCAATTTTTTATGATTGTAGCAATGACTATAGTGATATCATATCTGCTATCTAATTCACCTTTACTTCTTCCAAGAATTTTAGCACATTATTTTAGATTAATAGCCTCAGACAAATATCATAGACATGTAATTCCAAAAGCAATAAGTTCGTCATGAAGAAATTTAGACCAGGAGAAGAGTCATGACCAGTGGTTATTTTAGACAGGTTTTTAAGTGTAGATCTCTTTATGGGAATGACATATAGTTAGAGATAAGAAGAAAAAGAGGATGGATATATAGATGTTGACTGTGATAGAACATGAAAAATTGGAAAATGTAAATTCAAAGTACTTTCTGTCCTTTACCTCTGAAAGAAAAAATTAAATAAATTTCTTCTAGATATATTAGTGTCAATATTTACCATGTGACCATTTTTATGAGTTGTAAAATCTTATCTGTATGTTCTACTGAAATCCTACAGGTGGTAAATTTTATGTGTATAATAAGGATGTGTTGTTATCTGTTTTACTTACCCATTTCTCCCAGTATCTTTGTTTCCCCCAAATCTTTAACAGTTTAATGGCATTAGGATCCCCTATTTGGCACAAATATGTTTAATTCATAGTTATTGACTCTTATTCTCCATCATGTTCAGTGGGGATTTTTCTTTCCCTCTGATGGAGCCCCCTCCCCTAGTCTTGTAGCATAAGATAACTGACATATTTACTATAGAAAATCACATTAAAAAGCCTATTCCTTAAACCTTACCTAAGCAAATTATTGCATCTTGTAATGTATGAAGTCTATACATTTCTGTTTCAGCACTGTAACATAGCCTGGTTCTTGGGTGACATTGTATCCCTTGAATCAACATATGACTTTTATTGACATTCTTTTCTTTCTGAGCTACTGTGAAGCAATTGAGTCTAGATTCATCCTGATAAGGAGCTACATTTTATTAAAGAATTACTTAGATTTATGATATTTCATTGCGTAAAAAGACTTTTAATGTCTAAGCCACAGAATTTATCCCTCTTTTTCCACATGAATGCAATAATTACTCTGTACCAATATTAGAAATATAAATTAGAAATATAAATTTTCCCTTTATCCTTGCTTAAGACCATGGGTCTCACTTATTTTAATTACATGCTATACTAAAAATATTTACTAATACATATTATTTGTCTCTAATTTTTCAATTTCCACTGACCTCTTCCCTTAGTAATTCTATAATATTGTCAATTACTTATGTCAAAAGCTGGATTCATTACTGCCATTTTTCCACCATGCTCCCTATTAACTGATTCTTTTAATGCATTTCTATTTAGGCCAATATCATTATCATAGACTTACCTAGTTCTAGCATGAAGCCATTTCATTCATACTTCTAGACTCCTCCTTCCACATAAATATCATCATTTCTCTCTTTGCCTCTATACTCTTCTAATAGAGAAAATTCTTCAGAACTGTGGGTTCTGTTGATAAGGGGTCATATTTGTTCACTAAATTATATCTAGTTCCTACCAATACTGATTCATGCATGAGTAGGTGATTTAAAACTTAGTTCTTGTTATTCTTTTAATTTTCATTTCTGTCATCTACTCTGGACACTATGATACATCTAAAATAAGTTAATTTTATCACAGCTTTAGTACTTTGGCAGGGTTAATCTCTACCTAGAAAACTCCTTCCCAGGCAGATATTCAAAGTGCTTAGTTCTTATTTCATTCTTCTCCTTGTGTGTTCTCTCCACAATCCAATATTATAAAATACATTTGAGTTTGGGATATAAAGTATTGCTGGGTATGTATTTCCAGTAATAGGTAAGTTCTAAATACTGGGGAATTTATGTTTTTCAACACTGTAACTTCAATGATTAGAAATTTCCTTCCAACATTGAAACATTAATTTGTGAAATGAATAAATAAATGATGTATTGAGCTATTTGCTTAACTGAGAATTTTCTGGACTCAAACATTACTCCAAACTCTCAATCATCCTTTCCCTCTTGACTACATATTTCTGAATCTTCATAAAATATTGCAAACATTAGAAAAGCTCCCCAATTTCTGTGAATCATATATCACTCCTTATTGCACTATGGGGCTTGTACTTTGATTTCTTAGAATGTTAAATTGAAGAAAAAATTTATATTATGGTATTCAAAATTTCCCAACATCTACTGGATAATTGTGGTAACTTTCTTTTTGAATAATTAGATTTTCAGAACATATTCTCATCAGCTATGTTAATCATGGGGATATTCTACTGTATATTCTACTCTATAGTGACACTGATTTCCTGAACTATAGGTTTGTTTAGCTAGGAGCTTTCTCACCAGATGCTAGCTGGACCTGGAAACTCCATCAGGTCCTCAATATAGATATTCCTAGTTCTACAGTCTTATTTTCCTGATTCTATTATTACAACTTTATATTATATAAATATTTATATTGTAAAACAGTTATATCATATCTTCAAAATGAAAATCAAGTCTTCAACTCATAATGGCCATAATAGTCAGATGAGAAATTATCAGGAAAACATAAAGAAATTTAAATAATGAAACCTCAAATCTCATGTGAACTAATATTAAAAATGTTTTTAAGTCAAATTTCCTTTTGTTTTTATTAGATGTTTGTTTTATTAGTTTTGGTTAACTGCATTGATAAATAACAATTTTATCCAGAAGTGAAACCAAAAATTATTTTATTTACCTTGGTATTTACTGAATAAACCTTAAGGCTGGGGGTTGAAGAGACATCTTTACATAGATATTTGAATTACATAAAATAACTCTATATATTTAAGAAAAATATGTTTATTGTATCTTAAAGCAAATGTGAAAATAAATATATAACTGAAAAAATAGTTTGCCATAGACTGAAATTCAAGTCATTTACATCTAAGTTATAGATAACTTGCATTATTTTATTAAAAATTGTAAAAAGTTAATATATATTTGAAAGAAATAGAACTTCAGCAAGAATTATCAGTTTAGTTGCCTTAATACGCCATCTTGTGGTATAATTGCTTCATCTCACTTTTTAAACAAAATCACTAAGTATTTTTCTTAGGTATGTAGAATACATATAGACTTGATTTACTTGTATATTTGATTTTTTGTAGGTAATATTTAAAAATACTGATACAGGTTTATTTGTCTCAATAATGATGTGTTTTAAAATGTTATTGGTCTAATTAAACTTTGACATGAGTATTAAGAAATTAAATTTTGAAAAAATATAAATAAACTTTTAATTGATTAGCTCCCATTAAAAGCATATCGGGAATTAAGGATTAATATTATATGGCTATTAGGTAGCACAATTATTGTATGTTTTTTGAAACTGTAAATGAACATTTTTACCCCTAAGACATACTAATTTTTGTCTCGATACACCATGGAAAAGAAAAGAAAAACACTTTTACATTTATATGTCATATATAATATATATATATATATATATATATATATATATATATATATATATATATATATATATATATATTCTAATCATCTACTTATCACTTGAAATATAGCATTCTGAAATAAGCAATATAATACAGGGGTGAAAAAATAGAACTTTAAGGAATCATTGCCCAGAAATAAACTTACTTATTTTTCCCTAATTTTTTAATCTATGATCATAAACATTAGTTAAAAATGTGGCTATAGGGCTGGGGATGTGACTCAAGCAGTAGCACACTTGCTTGGCATGTGCAGGGTGCTGTGTTGGATCCTCAGCACCACATAAAAATAAAATAAAGATGTTGTGTCCACTGAAATATAAAAAATAAATATTAAAAAATTTCTGTCTCTCTCCCTCCCCTCTTTAAAAATGTGGCTATAATATAAATATAACTTTTTTAAAATTTGACACTACATTGTAATATAGCACTGATATAGTCATATGAACAAATAAGAATGCATTCATCATTTGCAGAAAGAAGGACTGACTTAATACATTAGAAGTGCCTCTTTTCAGGAGTGTCAACAACACAATAGTTGAGTAAGAAGTGGCCAAATTCCAGTCTTTTCCGAAAGCCTAAAATATAAATAACCAGAAACTTCAGAACCAATTCCCTCAGAATTTTGGAAAAACAACAAGGTTTTGCAATAATAAAGTGAAAATAATAAAAAATAAACATTAATTAACAATTACCCTCAAAATAAATAAATCACAACACAAACATGTTTGAACACAATGTAAACTTGCATCAATCAAGACAGCAAATCCTGAGGAAGCAATGTATTGGAGTTATCTCAATTTATAAAATCATACAAAGAAATAAAAAGTAGCATATTCAGAGGCAAAACAAGAAGAAAAAGCAGGAAGAGGTGGGGGAGGTGGAAGAAAAGAAATAAAATGAAAACAATTTAAGAAAAAAGAAACATGGTCACCAAGGAAGTTGGACCATAACAATGGATTTACTGGATAAAGACTTTACATCATAACACTTTTTTTAAATGATAGAGAATCTTAGTTATTTAATTTTTTCACATGTTAACTCTTCAATTAATGATTGATTTACTTATTTTAATTAGGTATACATGACAACAAAATGCATTTTGATTCATCGTACATAATTGCAACATGAATTTTCATTTCTTTGAGTGTACATGATGTAGCATTGTACCATATGTGCAGTCATACATCTACCTAGGGTAATAATACCCATCACATTCCACAATCATTCCTGCCCTCACACCCCCTCTTTTCTCTCTCCTTTGCCTAATCAATGTTTCTTCATTTTTCCCGTACCCTCCCCCATTATGGATCAGCATTCACTTATCAGAGAGCACATTCAGTCTTTGGTTTTCTGGGATTGCCTTACTTCAATTAGCATGATATTCTCCAACTCCATCCATTTAACTGCAAAGGCAATGCTTTTATTCTCTTTTAATGCTGAGTAATATTCCATTGTGTATATATACAACAGTTTCTTTTTACATTCATCTATTGAAGGGCATCTAGGTTTGTTCCACAGATAGCTACAGTGAATTGAGCTGCTATAAATATTGATGTGACTGGATTATTATAGTCTGATGATTTTAAGTCCTTTGTGTATAGACTGAGGAGTGGGATAGCTGGTTCAAATGGTGGTTCCAAAAATACAAGTTTTTAAAGGAATGTCCATATTGTTTTCCAGATTGCTTGCACCAATTTGTAGTTTCACCAGTAATATATGAGTGTGCCTTCTCCATCACATTCTTGCCAACACTTATTGTTGTTTGTAGTTTTGATAACTGCCATTCTGACTGGAGTGAGATAAAATCTTAGAGTACTTTTGATTTGCCTTTCTCTAATTACTAAAGATGTTGAACATTTTTTCATATATTTGTTGATCATTAATATATATTCTTTTGAGAAGCATGTGTTCAGCTCCTTAACCCATTTAGCAATTGGATTGTTGTTTTCTTTGTGTTATTTTTTTTTTGTGTGTGTGTTCTTTATATATCCTGCAGGTCAGTGCTCTATCTGAAGTGCATGTAACAAAAACTTGTTCCCAAAATGTTGGCTCTCTGTTAACATTATTGATCATTTCTTTTGCTGATAAGTTTTTTTTAGTTTGAATCCATTCTATTTATTAATTCTTGAATTTATTATTATTATTATTATTATTATTATTATTATTATTATTATTATTATTTTACTTTAGAAGTCTTGTTAAGAAAGTAGGGGCCTAATCGGTGTGTTGAAGATGTGGACCTACTTTTTTTCTCTAAATGGCATAGGGTCTCTAGTCTAATCCCTATATCCTTGATCCACTTTGAGTTATGTTTTGTGCAGGTGAGAGATAGGGGTTTAGTTTCATTTTGGTGGATATGGATTTCCAGTTTTCCCAGCACTGTTTGTTGAAGAGTCTATCTTTTCTCCAATATATGTTTTCTGCTTCTTTGTCTAGTATGAGATAAATGCATTTATGTGGGCTTTTCTCTGTGTCTTCTATTCTGTACATTGGTCTGCATGTCTACTTTGGTGCCATTATCATGCTGTTTTTGTTACTTTAGCTTTGTAGAATAGTTTAAGGTCTTTGTAGAATAGTTTAAGGTCTGGTATTATGATGCTCTCTCTTCACTCTTCTTGCTAAGGATTGCTTTGGGTATTCTGGGTCTCTTAATTTTCCTATTGAATTTCATAATTGCTTTTTCTATTTCTACAAGGAATGATTTTAGGATTTTAATTGGAATATATTAAATCTGTATAGAACTTTTGGTAGTATGGCCATTTTGATAATATTAATTTTGCCTATCCAAGAGCATGTGAGATCTTTCCATCTCTAAGGTCTTCTTCAATTTCTTTCCTTTGTGTTCTGTATTTTTCATTGTAGGGGTCTTTCCTGTCTTTTGTTAAGTTGATTCCCAAGTATTTTATTTTTATTTTGAGGGTATTATAAATGCAGCAGTTTTCCTAATTTCTCTTTCAGAGTGTTCATCACTGATGTATAGAAATGCATTTGATTTATGGGTATTGATTTTGTGTCCTGCTACTTTCTGAATTTATTTAGTAATTCTAAACATTTTCTGGTAGAGTTTTTTGGATCTTCTAAGTATAGAACCATGTTGTAAGCAAATAATGATAGTTGAGTATTTATTTTCCTATTCATATCCCTTTAATTTATTTCATCTGTCTAATTGCTCTAGCTAGATTTTCAAGGACAATTTTGAATAGAAGTAGTGAAAGAGGGCATTCCTCTCTTGTTCCAGTTATTAGAAGGAATGCTTCCAATTTTTCTTCATTTAGAATGATGTTGGCCTTGGGTTTAGCATAGGTAGCTTTAACAATGTGGAAGTATGTTTCTACAATCCCCAGTTTTTCTAGTGTTTTGAACATGAAAAGGTATTGTATTTTGTCAATTGCATTCTCTGCATCAACTTATATAATCATATGATTCTTATCTTTAAGTCTATTGATTTAATGAATTACATTTATTGATTTTTGTATGTTGAACTAACCTTGCATCCCTGAGCTGAACCACACTTGATCATGGTACACTATATTTTAAATATAAACATGGCTGCAGTGTTCTTAAGATGGGGGTAGGCTTGGCCTGGGCTCTCTCATGGGTCTACAGATTGGCGTGAGCAATCTTGGACCTAACCTTGTCCTAGAGCAGAATACAGAAAAATAGGAATGAACAGAATGCTGCAATAGCAGGATTGAGCACACTGAAAAAAATCAGAGAACTTAAAAATAGACAGTAGCAGTTTGCATTGTGAGAATAGAAAAATGAAGAGAAGTAGTCAGATTATAAGGGACCTGGGGAATACGATCAAGCAGGCAGACATGTTCATTACTAGAGTTCCAGAAAGAATATTAGAAAGACTATTTGAAGAAGTGATGACTGACACCTACAAATTTGATGGAAAACAAAAATCTATAAATTCAAGGTGCTTGATACTCCAAGCAGGATAAATTCAAAAAACCCACATTGCAATTTAGTATAACCAAAATTTAAAGAGAGAGAGAGAGAGAAGAAGAGAAGAGAGAGAGAGAGAGAGAGAGAGAGAGAGAGAGAGAGAGAGAGATTTAAAACAACAAGAAAGAAATAATTTATTAGGTATGGAATTTGCACTATATAATTAAAAGTTGATTTCTTGTCAGAAACCATACAAGCTAGGAGAAAATGAGATAATATAAAATATCAAAAATGAAGGAAATTTTTTACAATCAGTTGAGGATTTTACATACTGCAAAACTGTCCTTCAAGAATAGATGAGAAATTAAGGTATTTTCAGAGGAAACAAGTGTTAGGGAAACTTGTTACTGGTAGACCTGTCTTACAAAAATGAAAAAACAAACAAACAAAACACTAAACATAACCCTTCAGATTTAAACAAGAGAACTAACTAAATTGTAACTGAGTTTATACAAAAAAATAAAAAATTCTGACAGAAGAAATTGGGAGCATAAAAGCCAGTATCTTTGAGTTTTGTTTTGTTTTGTAACTTTGTAATGCTTGCCCAAATAATTTAAAAATCAAAAAATATAAATATGTATAATGGACATGCAATGAAAAAAAATGCAACATAAAGGGAGGAAGATGAATAAAAGCAGAGCATTTGAACACTACTGGAGGTAAGTTGATCTACAAATCAAATTGTAGAATATTTAAGATGCCAATTGCAATCCCTAGGTAACCATTAATAACATCACAAAAACAGAGTTGAAGAAAAGAGGAATAAAAATGGTAGACTACACAAAATCAAGTACAAAGATGGCACTAATGGAGACATTGAGCAAAGTGAGTATGGAAGAAAAACAGAAAATGAATGACTAAGTGGCAAAGCCAGTCTTTCATAAGTAATTACTTTTAAAATGAATAAATTAAACTGTTCAGTTAAAATGCAATGATTGGCAAATTGGATTTTAAAAGGAAAGATTATTCATCTATATAATAGGTACCAGAGAATTGCTTTACATATAAAGACACAAAAAGTTGAAAATAAAATGATGGATAAAGATATCTCATGTAAATAGTAATTACAAGTTACCTTTTGTGGTTTCTATTATTAAAATATAAAATACATTTTACGGTAAAAATGTTTAGAAGAAGAAATAGGTGCACAATATTTTGATAGCAGTTTCAATCCATTAGGAAGACATGACAATTATAAATATATACATGCTAAGAATGAAAAGCTCAAATATATGCACCCAGATTTACTGAATTGAAAAGAAAATTAAGTAATTTCATAATGATAGTTGGAGAATTCAATACATGACTATCGTTTAGTGGGGAAAGCATAATATCTTCAACAAATTGTATTGGAAAAACAATATTATTGCACAAAAAATGACTCAAAAAAGATCAAACATCTTGGTTTATAAGCATTGTAAGAGCAAACACGTGGACAAGTTTGCATGACTTAAATATTTAATATTTTTTAAATAAGATATTTAAAATATTATACTACAAGAACACACTCACATCAATGTGTATAGCAGCACAATTCAGAATAGACAACCTATTAGCCAATCTAGTTGCCCTCCAACAGATGAATGGATAAATTACATTTGATATATATATCTGACTAGCTGACTAAAACACACACATATATATATGTTTTAGTCAGCTTTTTAACAGGTCTTGAACTAAAGGACCTGTTCAGAACAACTGTAAAGGAAGAAAGGTTTATTTAGATGTCTCACAGTTTCAGAGGCCTTAATTCATCCAAAGCTGGCACTATTCCTGAGGCTCAAGCTGAAGCAGAACATCATGGAGGAAGAGTGTGGCAGAGGGAAGCAGCTTCCAGGTTGATCAGAGAGAGAGAGAGAGAAAGATCTCCACTTGCCAGATACAAATGTATACCCCAAAGCCTTGCCCCAATTCCCTCCTTCCCCAGCCACACCCTACCACTTAAATTACCACTCAGCTCATTCCCATCATAGAATTAATCCACCTAATCATTTCTCCTCCAAATTTTCTTGCATTGTCTTACACATAAGTCTTTGGGGGACATCACATCCAAACAATAACAATATACATACTGGAGTGCTACTTAGTCATAAAGAAGAATGACTATGGAAATTGTTAATGAATACATAGAACTGAAGACTATCATGCTAAGTGAAATAAACCAGTTGCCAAAATTCAAATGTTGAATGTTTTCTCTGATATATGGAAGCTAATCCAAAATAAGGGGAAAAGATTAAAAAAAAACATATAGAAGATCAATGGAGTAGACAAATATGAATAAATGGAAGGGAAAAGAGATGGGAATGAATCTGACATAACTTTCCTAACCTATATATATGAATATACCACTATCTTGTACATCCACAATAAACCAATATATATATATATATGTAAATGACAGAAATATCAATTACGTAGAGGAAAGAGAACAGGGAGAGGATTGAGCATAAGGTAAGGTTGGTAGTAGGGTTTAAAATTAGAACAAATTATGTATTTCATGCTTTTATAATTATGTCAAAAAATCCTGTATAACTAAAAATAATCAATAAAAAAGAAAAAAATAAAATCTACCGTGTTAAAAATTTTAAAAAATATTTTGTTCATCAAAAATACTAAACAGCAAGTGAAAAACTAACCCAGAGAATACAAGAAAATGATTGCACACCATATATGTGAGACAAAGAACCCAGCTTTTATATGGAAAAATGACATGTATAGACACTCTCCAAATAATATTTTGAATAATCAAAAACATATTTTAAAAGTGCTCAATAACTTAGGGAAATGGAAGGCAAAACTATGAGACACCAATTCACACCAAGAAATTTTATTCCTATGTGCATACCTAAAATAATAAAAACCAGAAATCAAACAAATGGTCATATACCAATATTCATGAGAGCATCATACACTTTAATCAAAAGGCAGAAGCTGAGGAAGCATTTTAACAGATGACTGAATGAACAAAACATGAAATATACATACAAAGGGATATTATTCTACAACTGAAAAAAAAAATTCTGACATATGTGACAATAGGATGAATCTTGAAAACAATATATTGAATGGAATAAACCTGGCTAAAACTGAAGTATATTACTCCAATGATCTGAAATATCTCAAATACAAAATTTCACAAGCAAACTATACATAAGCAGATACCTGGGAGTGGAGGGAGGGAGGTTGTTAAGTTATCACTACTGGTACAGACATTCTGTTTGGGATAATTAAAATTTTTGGAAGTAGATACTGGAGATGGTGGCCCAAGATTGTAAAGGGAATTCATGGCAGGGAACTATACACATAACATTGCTAAATGATAAATTCTATACTACATTTATATTACATCAGTTAAAATATAATAAAAATAAAATTCTGCATTTGTGACCAATTTAATAATTACTAACATGAGGAGAAATCCTCCACATAACAATTTTGTTTTTTACATTCCAAAACATTTTTCTTTGATCGTTTGTTACTCTTCTTTCACACTACTTCTGTTTCTCATTTTAGTTTTATTTATCATCTCACTTTTCTCATAAACAAAAATAACTGTGATGATCCAAAATTTAGTCCTTGGCCTAATAGCTTTCTCAGTTACTCCTTTTTGCTTTCTTTATCACATGAAGGTAGATTTGTTACACATAAACTAATAACCCCCAATATTTATCTACCACTTTGTTTATTTTATAGATTTTATACCTAAAGTTTTAGCCAATTGGAAGAAAAACCCATTTTTTCTGAATATTTCTAAATTATAATCTCTAAACTTTGGGCGTCTGCTCATACTCTTAGTTTTAGCACCTCACTTCATACCAGATTAGAATGCAAGATTTTCTCCATTGATCAAGTAGAGTTCTCTCTTCAGTTGTCATTAAGTCCTGAATGAATCAGTATCCAACAACAACAAACATCACCACTCTTCTTGAATATTCTCATCTGCTTCTTTGATCATTGTGTTTTGGGGAGCCCTAATAATTCTGCCTCTTTTATATTTATTAAAATATAATTAATGCTAAATGCTCTTTATAGATATCACTTTGACCAGATAGATTTCTCTGAAATTTGCAATGAAATATATTTTTTTCTTTCCCTAACTAATTATTTCATTGGTCCATTAGTTTTGTTAGTTGCAATCTTGGCATTGCTATTTAAAAAAAAAAAAACATTTTATGCATATACTTCTTCTATCTAATTAAAAGGACAAAACACTCTCACATTCATCCTGATTTTACCAAGGTTTCCTCCATTTCATAAATACTATTAAATCCTGTTAGGCATTTCTCATTTCCCAATTGTCCAAAAGTAAGAACTTTTATATTTTTTCTGATCTTTTACTTGGGCAGTAATTTTAAATATCACCAGTAGGTGCCATCTTCCAACACAAAATAAAGCATAAGTTAATATTTCATGATTTAAAAATATCAGAAGATGATAAAAAACAATTACAAGAATTGATAATTGCAAAAATTGCATGTGTATTCATACATTAAAAATAAATAGTCACAAAATTAGGCAGTAAGATGTAAAAATGAATTTAATCTCCCAGAGACTTTTTTTACATTTGTATATGTTACTAATAATATTAGTGCAACTAAGTGAAGTTAAATCCAGCATTTCCACAATGATAAGAATTGATTAGAAACTTAAAAAATGCTCTATTCCACATTGCTTTTCTGTTTCTTTTTTTGTTTTTAAAGATTTTATTTTTTTAATTTGTTTTAGTTAGTTATACATTATAGCAGAATTCATTTTGATTCATTGTACACAAATGGAGCTGGTTTGCTCTTCCAGTGTGTAAAACTATTGTTAAAATAAAGTGAAAGACAATTTCTGGTTGTTTACTCAAACAGTTGAAAAAATAAACAAATGCAGGAATGATACAGGACCAACAAAAGGAGCTTACCCAAACAATCCCCATCCCAGAGACAGAAAAATACTCATTAAACAAACATAAAAGACAATATGAAGAACAATGAGAACTACCTCTATCCTAGATACAAATGAAATATTTTTTTTTCAGAATTGTCATGCTCAACTTAATAATAGGTAATGAAAACTGATTTTAAAGAGTACATCTTAATTATTTTTTTAAATCTATATATAACAGTCAAATGTACTACAATTCTTATTACACATATGGAGCACAATTTATATTTCTGGTTGTATACAAAGTATATTCACAACAATTCATGTCTTCATACCTGTACTTTGGATAATAATGACCATCACATTCCACCATCATTTCTAACCCTTTGCCCCCTCCCTTCCCCTCCAACTGCTCTGCCCTATCTAGAGTTTATCTATTCCTTCAATGCTCCCTTTTCCCACTATGAATCAGCCTGATTAATAGTGGAGTATGAGGGAGCTTTTCTGTTTCTTAAACACAATAAACATCAACCAGCTCAGGAGTTTTGTTCTTGTTTCTTCTGTTTGAAAATATTATCTTTACACATATACTTTTAGCTAAACCCTTCTTCAAATTTTTGTTTAAATAGCAGTATATCAATAATATCAAAGATATCTTTATCACTCATTTGAGAATAGAACATCTCCTAACCCCTGTTTCACTTTTCCTTTATTTTTCTTTATATTACTTATCACAATATGATAAACTAGTTTTTCAATTTATTTTGAGTCTTCTCCCAAAAGATGCAAACTGATAGCAGAGAATTTGTTTTATTCATTGTTGTACCTTCACACAAAAACCATATCTGTCACAAAGTAGGTCCTTAAGAAATAATCTAGTGTTTCTAGGGATTGGGAAATTCAATTGAAACTAGAAAATAAAGTTTGGAGAATGACCATAAGATAAGGGATTTGGTAAAAGGAAAAATATAAGAAAACAAACAAAATACTATTTGAGAGTAAATAATTGGGTCAGATAAAAGTCCAGAATACCAGCTACCAGTAGAAATTTACTATCATGGCTGAATGCAGTTGACAAAGTTTTAAAAAAGTTTTCCAATGAAGCAAAACAAATTATGACTTGTGCACGGATGAATATATGACAATGAATTCCATTATTATGTAAAACTGTGGTGCATCAGCTTTAAAAACAACAACAAACTTCCCTCTTTGTAGCATTCACACAAATTTCTCAGTTTCAGGCAGAGAAGCAACATCCTAAACTGATTCCTACTAGCCAAGGCAAAGTTGTCAGAGTGCATGGGGAAGAGGAAACTGTGCCTACTGCTCTGGGATGTCTCCCCCCAGGGGAAAAGGGAAGTAATGAGAATCCAGAGACAAATGGATTAAAATAACTAGCACTGCTTGGAACTCTGAAAGAATTGTTTCCAAAATTGTTTAACATATTCACACTAAGAGATTGTTCTACTGTGAAACTCTGCTGGTATCCATTTATGTTCTATCACTCAAGGTGTAACCACCCATGTTTCTATTATAATATTATTAATTTCAATATTACTTTTTCCTTCCACATAGATTACCATTTTAATTTAAGTTGTATATTTATCAGAGGTGAAAGTTGCCAGCATTTTAACACTTAATTGAAGAATTAAATTATCAATTAGCAATTTTATTCCAGTGTGCCTCAGGGCTTAACAGCCAATAGGAATATGCTGTTTCCTAGGGACTACATTTATCAGAAATATTATCTACACTACTCAGGCTGGGTGCCATTTTGTGTGCGTTTTATTTACTTATATTTGATGCACCTTCTATAGAACCTGATTGTCTGCATCACCCTAACACATCATATTGGGAATTACACTTTGAGTGACAGCAACAATACTTTTCATTGCTTCTGTCATCTTCAGTCTCCAATCTTCTAGGTGAATGTGAATTGTTGCTCTTAGGAACATTCACATAATTCTACAGATGTTTTTGGAGAAATAAGAGGCCTAGTATTATATATTTGGGCATATAGTATATATTCGGGCATAACATCAGGTTGTTCCTTGTTTTAATTTTCAAACTTTTAACTGATATAAAAGCTCTATTTTAAGTCCTGAGTCAGTAACTCTACACCACTTTGCATTGAAAACAATTTAAGAATTTAACAGAACTCTAATGCCCATGTTGAAAGATTTCAAACTTAAAACAACAAAAAGGCAGTCACAGAGATGTGCACCTGTAATTCTAATATTCCAGCTTCTCCAGAGGCTGAGGCAGGAGTGCTAGAGTCCAGGAGCTGGAGGCCAGACTGGGCAACATGATGAAGCCCAGTCAATAGTTAAATAAGTAAACAAATAAAACAAAAAAATATAAGATGAAATAAACCTTAATGATAATTTCAACATTAAATTATTAAAAATTCCCCTTGATAAATGAGTTGTTTTTAAAATATTAAATGATAAAAGTTTTTAGTTTATTAAATCATACTGACATTTTTCTCTTCACCTTCAGGGTTGAGCCACATTTATGTCAGAAAATTCAGAAAATGATAGAATAAAAACTGCTGAGAATTTGATTAATAAAAAAGTCTAAGGGGCCAATTTTTAAAAAAGGTGGTGCAAATTCTCTGTAGCTTTTTATACTGAAAGCCAGATTAATATAGTAATGAGAAGTAAAAATCAAGGCAACCCTTGATTTGGAAAATTGGTGTTGAGAACATGAGCCTTGAACTATCTTATATTTCTCAAAGCCAACCTTAATCAATCATATGTGGATTGATGAAAAGCTTTTCCATAGCTGTAGAATGTCACTATGAAATATTTATACCCAAAGTCATGTGACACTGACTTCCTTTGACTAAACGGGATAGAAGAAATAGGCCACCCTCACTTCTCTTTCTGAGACAGGTACCCATGTCAAAGTTCAATGATTCCTTAGATGGACTTTATAATGAGAGTCTATGCCTAAGGATGCATGGCTGATCACCCCATTGATAATTTAGGCAAATTTGCTTGGCTAAAATACATGTGGAAATTATTTTACTTTCATACCAGTCTTTTAGTTTTATGTAGATCACAACAGTTAACATAATTTGTCTTTTCTATGTTTAGAGATGTCAGCATGATAATTGTAATTTAATGTAATTTTCAAATTTTACATTAATATTACATAATTGCTTCTACTGCTACTTCTATTTCAGTGTTTTAAAATACAGATCTGTGACATTGAGTTCACCCATCAATTGCATATCATCACATCTGCATATTACATTTTAAGCAAGAACCTGACACATGACACTTTGCAGAGAGTTTGTGACATTAAATCAATAAATAATTTGAAAATAACTTATATATCTTTTTGAAAACTGAGTACTTCTGCTCAGTGAAACAAAGTCTAGGCACTTTGTTTAACACTAGAGCTACAAGCTGCATTCTAGGATTTTAAAAAGATCAGATATGTTTTCATGAGTGAATGACATCACAAATTTAAATGATGCCTCAAAAAGAAATATGCAAATATGGTGAAAGCAATAAAAATACTATTGCATTACTGGAGAGGAGAAAACTCTATGTACATAATACTACTATCTCAATCTCAGTCAATCATAAGAAGCTGGTCCCTAACTATCCAGGAAAATTGAAAATAAATTTTGGTGAACTTTAAGGTATAGCTAAGTATGGTGATTCTTACCCTCTACTAGGCCATTCGTTTTGTATGATGGCTAATTTTATGTGTCAATCTAAGGAATGTTACCCCATTTTTCAATGTAGATGTTGCTCTGAACATATTTTTAGATGTTATTATGATTTAAGTGAGTTAATATGGTAATCAGATTTCCCTTACTAATGGAAATGGGGTTCATATAAACAAGGAATTTTTTTGTAGCCCAAGGAATTCTCCTTAAGAGACATAGAAATAAGATAGTAACTCTGCTTGAACCTCCACACAGCTTGTAATGTCACATAGAATTTTGTCTAACTTGCAACATAAACCCTTGCCTGAATTTTCAGCCTGCTTGTTTACCTAATGGAGTTCAAACTTGTCAACTATCAATTCCTCAAAATCTCCCTTAACTGACCCAGGTATCCCTCTCCTTGGTCTATACCCAAAGGACTTAAAAACAGCATACTACAGGGACACAGCCATATCAATGTTTATATCAGCACAATTCACAATAGCTAAACTATGGAACCAGCCTAGGTGCCCTACAATAGATGAATGGATAAAATACAATGTGGCATTTATACTTAATGGAATATTACTCAGCAATAAATGAGAATAAAATCATGGCATTTGCAGGTAAATGGGTAGAGTTGGAGAAGATAATGCTAAGTGAAATTAGCCAATCTCCCTGGCCCAAAAATGCTGAATATTTTCTTTGATATAAGGATGCTGATTCATAGTGGCATAGGGAGAGGGAGCATGGGAGGAAGAGACGAAATATAGATAGGGCAAAGAGTTGGAGGGGTAGGGAGGGGGCATGGGGTAATTAATGATGATGGAATGTGATGATTAATATTATCCAAATATGTATGAAGACACGAATTAATGTGAATATACTGTGTATACAAGCAGAAATATGAAAAAATGTGCTCTATGTATGTAATAAGAATTGTAATGCATTCTGCTGTCATATATAAATTAAAAAAAAATCTCTTAAATCAACAACTTCTGTTGGAACAAGAGGGTTCTCATCAATTGCCCCTTGTTCTGTATCACATTATCACAGCTGGTTTCTAAACTGAAGGGAGTGTGCTTTTAAAAAAGTCCTGCAGGCTTGAATGCATCCTTTACAAAAGTCATCTTAATTCAGCAATTTTCCACGTGGTCTATAATATAGCCCTGTAATCTCAGATACATGGAAAATGGAAACATGTTTTTTGCCTCCTGTTT
Organism: Callospermophilus lateralis; assembly: GCF_048772815.1. Lineage (NCBI taxonomy): Eukaryota > Metazoa > Chordata > Mammalia > Rodentia > Sciuridae > Callospermophilus > Callospermophilus lateralis. The sequence goes on from NW_027514285.1 coordinate 26,371, forward strand.
GTATTTGTCAACACTTTGGACACTCCCACATAGTTTCAACTTTCATTCTGCTCATTTTTCCTATTCTTATGTGTTCTTCAACCTTGTAGATATTTTATAGACATGACTTGTCCCACTTATTTTAATGATGTCAGAGACTTGGAATTCTAAAATGAATGTGTCTTTCCCTACATTTTCCCTGAATGAATTGTTTTCATCTGGCCACTTAAGGTGAATTACCTATTGAAATCATATCTGTACCTGTGTCTTTGACAGATCATAATAAAATTATGTAAAAGATGATGAGATTTTAAAAACCATCAGATTTTAAATGTGTATGAATCAAATATTATGATACCCCAAATAAACATGCCACTGAATAAGATAACTGTGTACAAAAAACTTTTATTACTGATACAATTTTTTCCTTACTTGATTTTTATTTTGAAATATACTTACTCAAGAAATATTAACTGATGTATGAACATAAGAAAGTTGTGTCCAATTGATTCTACTGTCTTTCCTATTCCCATCCCCTCTCCCTTCCCTTCATTCCCCTTTGTCTAATGCAATGAGTTTCTATTCTTTCTTCCCCCTCCCTTATTATGTGTTAATATCCACATATCAGAGAAAACATTTGACCTTTGATTTTTGGGAGGATTGGCTTATTTCACTTAGTATGATATTCTCCAACTCAATCCATTTATCAGCAAATGCCATAATTTCATTCCTCTTTAAATCTGAGTAATATTCCATTATATAAAATACCACAGTTTTGTTATTCACTCATCTGTTGAAGATCACCTATGTTGGATTCATAGCTTAGCTATTGTAAATTGAGCTGCTAAAAACATTGATGTGAATACATCTCTGTAAGATGATGATTTTAAATCATTTGGGTATAAAAAGAGGAATGGGATAACTTTGTCAAATGATTTTTCCATTTCAAGTTTTAAGAAGAATCTTCATACTGCTTTTTGTACTGGTTGCACTAATTTGCAGTTTCACCAGTAATGTATGAGTGCACCTTTCCCCCCACATCCTCACCAAAATTTATTGTTACTTGCATTCTTGATAATTACTCTTTTGGCTAGAGTGAGATGGAATCTCAATGTAGTTTTGATTTGCATTTCTCTAATTGCTAGAGATGTTGAATATTTTTTCAGATATTTTTGAACAATGAAACTCTATATCACATAGAACTGCAAGAATGGGATCCTAATTAGAATAAGTCATATTCTATGTATGTATAAAATGTGAAAACATGCTCTACTATCATGTATCTAACAAGAACAAAAATCCCTGTAAAATGAAGGAAATATTAATTGAGCATAAGTACCAAATTGTTCTGTCTTTTCAAATATCTATTATCTGATTTTCTTCCCTTTTCCCCAAGATGTTATGAATGTTATAGATTTATTTTTGTACCAGGGATTGAACTCAGGGACATTCAACCACTGAGTCACATCCTCAGCTCCCCCTATCCCCTGCCTTTTTTGTATTTTATTTTAAAAGGCTCTTACTGAGTTGCTTACCACTTCACTTAGTTGCTGAGGATGGCTTTGAACTTACGATCATTTTGCCTCAGCCTCCTGAGCAAGTGGGATTACAAGTGTGCACCACCACATATTTTCAAGGCTCCTGACCTGTGCTCCTCCCTGGTTACATAGACTTGAAAAACGTCATCATCCAACATATTGATAAAGACAAAAGATCTGAGCAATATTCATCTTCTTCCTCCTCATTTTCAGTTTCCCAATCAAATGAATTCTAAAATATTTTTACCAAGAGAACAAAGAGAAAGTAATTTATTTAGTGCTAGTATTTTATTATGGGATGTTTAATAGAGTGTGTAAATCCAAATCTCACCTTTCTCATTCTCCTTTTTACTATGCATAAAACTAAAGTTCCTCTCTTTTTTTATTGGTTGCTCAAAACATTACAATGATCTTGACATATCATATTTCATACATTTGGTTCAAGTGGGTTATGAATTCTTATTTTTACTACGTGTACAGATTGCAGGATCACATTGGTTATGCATTCACATTTTATCAAGAAACTATAACAACATAAAGAGTATACATAATAACATTTATTTTATTTTATTTCATAAAAATATCTAGAATATGAGTAGAAAATAACCACAATTATTATATTGAATGTTATTAGTTGAATTAAGTAAAGTTAACTTTTGATCATTCCAGTGTACTAATTTTCACAAAGTGAATTTAGGACTGCCCTGAAGTTTTGTGGGCACATACCATTCTACTTAGAAGAATAATCATCCCTCTATACTCATGAATTCCTCTATCTGTCTACCTATTTTATATCTATCTATCTATCTATCTATCTATCTATCTATCTATCTATCTATCTATTTATCTATCTATCTTGTATCTAATCACCATCATCATCACCTATCACCCCTAGAGCATTTTCCCAAGGACTCAGGAATTCTGTTTCTTCTTCCTGAATACTAATCTGAAACAAGGCCTCATATATAATTGAAATGCATGATAACTTAACCTGAATTTTCACATTTTTCTTCCTGCTCTAATATTTTCATCACGATTTTTCCTATTCCAACACAGATTAGATTTCCAAATTTCAAACTATTAAAGTTGTCTCCTTCAGATGATCAATATTTTTAGTCCTTTCTGAAGGAACAAATGAAGGTGATTCTGGCTTTGAATGGAGAAAAAAAATAGGACATTGAATGTGAAGTAGAATTGGTTATTATTCAAAAACAGAAGCTCATTGATACAGATCTTCTATCCTTATTGTTATATTTAACATTATCAAATTTAGTTTCATAAGCTATCAGAAAACAATTACAGAATATCATTCTCTCACATGGATACCAAGTTTAACATTTTTGTTTATTTCCAAAATTTTTACTCTAGTTCATTCTCAAAAATATTTTCCAATTTCTGTATTTTAATAAAATTTATTTTAACCAATATATAAAACACAAAATTATATAGATTAATAGAATCTCATGTGAGTGTGATGTGATGTTTTGATACATGTTGTTCAATTAGATTAAACTTTATTTCCTCAAACATTGATTATTTCTTCATTTTTGTTTTATATATTTATTTAGAGACAGAGTCCTGCTATGTTGTCCAGATTGGCCTCAAACTCTCATTCCTCCTGCCTCACCCTCCCATGTAGCTGGAATTATATGTGTGCAATAATACCCAATTACAACTGTAGTCATTTCTCTGTAGAACAGCACACTAAACTTCTTACTCCTATCTAACAATAAATTAGTACCCACTCATTAACCATTGCTTTGTGCCTACTCTCCCTAGCTTCTATAACTGCCATTTTACTGTCAATTCCAATTTAATCACATTGTTACTTATTTCATCTATAAGTGCATAAAAATGAAGTATACTTATATCAGAATTGATTCTACTGTAAAAAATCAATAAAAATAAACTTAGTTATATAGCTATTGAAAAAATTAAAACATAATGAGAATAAAGAAGTAGATACTGAGAATTTAAAAACAATAACAAAAGAGAGTGTGATCTTTAAATGTTTGATTTTGGAATAGAGGACACTCCCATGATGCTATTAAAGTCTAAGTCTTTGATGTTACTTTTCCAATTATATAGAAATTCTCTTCTCATTTGATTCCAGTCTGTTTGTGGATGTGATTCTGACTTCAATGGGTAAAAAGAAAGAAAGAAAGAAAAGAAAGAAAGAAATTATTTAAGTAATTTTATCACTTAAAAATTATCAATTTTGTAAATACATATATGTATATATACATACATATATATGTATATATATATATATACATATATATAAAGTCTTGTAGAATACAAATATGTATTTGTATTCTTCATGTTGAAGACTATAGTTATAATGCTAATTAGGGAATTGGCAGTCTGGAAAATGCTGGACCTGTAGGAACTACAATTTTTTTACTTTCAGAAAAAGATGGAAATATTTTCCAAAAATTAAATATATTAAATTTCTTATTCATATTTTACCAGTTTTATGCATTTACTTGATGCTTTAATATTTATAAATCAATTTTTCAAAAGTTATGAAAGATGGATAAAGGAGACATGAAAATTCTACATATAATTCTTCATTTTATAATGCTTTCAATTATTTATAAAATTGGTCATTTATTTAAAAAATAAGTATATATCTATATAATAATGGTTTAAATTGTAATTTACCCTTTTATTCTTTAATTTTACACCAATCACGTTTTTTTACCAAGAGGAAAGCACTACAAAGTCTCACCAGAAAAATGCAGAAAACAAAACCAGACCAAACAAATTCCCTGATGGCACTGAAAAGGTATCAAATGTTATCTATGATGAACTGAGTGTATATAAAGAGAGTAAATCAGATAACTGTTGCATTTACAAGTACTTTTCTTGGATGAGTGACAATAGTAGATCCTCTAAAATTGAGGAATTATCAAATAATTATTATTTGAATCCCTACCAGCAGAGTGCACCCAAGCAATAGCTCAATAAAAGTTATTTAAAGAGAAAACATTGTCACCTAATTCATGAATGACCAAAACACCACTTAGCTTTTGTACATCTATAACATCTTCTCACAACAATTGCTTTCCTTGTAAAGGCAAAGGCTCTATGAATGCAAATAAAATGGTCATAGTCCTGAAGTAGTCTTCTCTTTAATATTCCTACTAAAGTCTCCTAGATTTCCTGTTTTTATATATCCTATTAACTATAACTACAAATTATAATATCAGTTTCATCACTTAAAAATTATCAATTTTGCAAATATATATATATATATATATATATATATATATATATATATATATATATATATATCAAGACGTGTAGAATACAAATGTGTATAACATTCATACAGATTTACCAAGAAATATTATTCTCAGACCAAACAAAGTCTTTGAATGCCACATTTACGTATATGTTTGAAAATCTATATTTGCCAACAAAGCATGAGAACCAGTATTTGCTTTGAAAAGTCTGTTTTCCACAAATATTTTCCACAAAAATTATGAATTATATTTAGTTGTTCAGAAACTTGTATCACTACTTAGCTAAAAAGCTCACATAAAATTATTTCTTGGAGCATGAGGTACATGTATCCCAACTTTATGCATTTATTTCAAAGGAAGTTTCTATATAGCTAGAGATAGATAACCAATGTCCAATTTAGTCAGCCTTCTTAATGTTTAGGCACCAACGAAATATCTGTTGAACATTGTTTTTATGGTGTATGCTCTTCCAGACTCACTGAAATAGTGAAATAATCTCAACCTTGGATCATCTCCTGCTAATTTCAGCATGAGAGACACTGATATGACAGACATGGATTCTATTTTCACATGCATTGGATAAGTTTGTCTTTTTGATTTTTGTGTTGCTATTTTGAACCATATAAAATAAAATCACCCCAGTTTGAAAACAGTAAAATGTTTTCCTGTTTCTACTTACTTCTCATTAGAAATTTCATTTCATCCATATGATTTTATTGAAACTTGATTTATTATTTCCTCTAGGGTGCTTAGCATTTCTGAGTTGGAAATATGGTAATACTATTATAATATAAAGTAATATTTAGAAGGATTGGTAATCAAACAAATTCATCTTTGTTTAATTACATAGTCTCTGTAAGACACAATGTCCCCTACTTTAAACATCTACACAGGACATATTTCTAACTCAGAGAATGAGTGTGAGGATTAAATTATACAATGCAAACAAAGCATTTCACAGAGCACTTTACATATGGAAAAATTAAAATACACCATTATTATCCTTTACTATAAATAGCAATAACTCATAAAGTTTATGCAAGAAAAATGACTCCCAAACCACCTTTGGCTTTCTACTTATTTCAGATCTAAATATATCACCTGAACAATAAAACTTAATTTCAGATGAATTTAAACTCATAGCATATAAATAACTCCGTTTTCCCCCTTTGGCAGATGGCAACATTCTATATTTATTTTGAATGTTCCTTAATGAGTTTTCATTGTGGATGGCTTTAAAAAAATATCTTTAAAATACTTTGGTTTACCTAGCTGTAAACTCAATTTGAATGTATGCATATGATATTCTCTTCTGGCTTGAGGTTAATTCTTTTTTTATTTTATTTAACTAGAATGATTCTGTATCAAGGGCAGAAGTTTGTATGAAAGTTTATAGAGAAATGTTCAGTGTTTTCTCAACTATCTCCCTTCAATATAGGCCCTAGGATAAACTGATTTTTCATGCTCCCCCATACTGGCCATGAATTCCTTGGGTGAAGAACAAGTGCCCACTCTTATGGATTAATAGTGAGAGTGTGAGAGAGGAACTGTCATGAATGCAACAGCACTGGGCCTGGAAACATCACCATGTGTCACTCTCTGTGTATTTCTTTTATTGACAGGGGTCATGTGAGTACATTCTGTTCATACTGCCCATGTTTAAATTGGAATATATTCCAGGAAAATTATTTTAGTTGGTATAACTAACTTAGAAAATCAAGATAATTCTACATTTATAGTTACCTAACTCTCTCATGTAATTATCAATACTTAAAGAGTTTAGAAGGTCTTTAGAGGGCATTTACCTTACCTAATATTTGATTAAGAGCCTTAGAGAAATCCATTTAATACAAAATCTTACCTTTTGACAGGTTTTCTTCAGAGGCTGTGGTTTTAATGGAACACTGCTTTGAAAATAAAGTGTTCCTTCAATACAGAAACAGGAAAAAATGTATACATTTACCAGTCACTAAGTTGCTTTAAGAAATGATTTTCTATAAATTTTCCAATTTAGTTAGCTATATCCATCCAACTCATTTAGTGAGTTATTCATTTGTTACTAGTCTTTATAGTGATTCTAAAATTGGTAACTGCAATGGACACTTCTTCCTTGAGAAGATACCCCATGTGGCTATTTACTCCACATTCTCAGGGCATGTTACATGCAGCTTTTGCTTCTCAGAAATGCTCATCACCCACATAAACACACTTACACTACTAAGCACTGGTGAATAGTTTAGTGTGGGGAGATCATTATCCTTAATTACATTCAGATACATTTATGACATCACAAGCTCTATGGGACTCTGTTTTTCTCTTTTCCTTTATTTCTTCAATTTCCCTTTTTATGTATTAATCATGCTACTATTATTTAGAGAATTAGTACCGATCAAGTTATTTTAACCATGAGTACATTTCCTGTAATAGTAGGTAGCCACAGCACCACATTCTTTCTTAGTTTCTGTTTACTTCCTAAAATTTTAGAAAGCAAATATAATCTCTGCAGTCTTCTGATGTCCAAAATGTTGTTTGTTTTAGTTAAAACAACTAATTTTTCTAACCCTTCTTTAAATATTATTATGAATCTTTATTCTGCAAAACACTTTAGTCTTCTCAAAAAGTGTCACAACCATTTGAGACAATAATTGATACTCACTGGTGCCAGACTGAATCTGAAGGACCCACTCATCTCCCTCTTCCTCCCATGTCCTAAAAGCTGAGGTAGAATGTCTGCTAGCGATTTATCAGATCCTTTTGAAATAAATTGTAGAAATTGTTTACTGGAGAGAATTTACAGTGTGGAGATGTTTCTGCCGGTTTGAACTGTCTCACAAAAGAAAGTAGACAGAACCTCAAGAAATTGTGAGTTGAGACCAACTAAACATGCTGCTATATCCCCCAGGCTAATAATAAATTCTAAGGATTGGAAGAAATTATGTGTGCTTTGCAAGCCATTGTGTTTATCTTTCCCAATCTGCATCACTTGTTTCTAGTAACAATATAACTTTTCTCCAAATGGGGCAGCTCACTGGATTCATGAATGATATATTTGTATAGAGTGTTACTAGGAAGTTAGTTACCTTTAAAACAGCTAATACTTCTTCCATGTCTAGAAAACCTACAAGTTCTCACTTTACCTTTATACATCTAGTAAAATTTCTTCTTATAATAGTCATTCTTTTAAGTTTTTAAATTATAATGTCTTGCTTTTGAGTTAAAGAATTATAGAGATAAATACTAAGTGTAACAAAATTTTAATTTTGTTGTAAGTATAGATAGATAATTTTGGTCATGAAAAGTGCAAGCAAACTAGATTTGGCAGAAATTAAAGTAGTCCCGATTCAGCAGTAACCTTACACAAAAACCTAGATTCTGTTGTAATCAAATCAGACAAACTAGATTTGGGTATAATTAGATCAGAATAATTAAATTCTCCATCTCTTAGGGAACATCAAAATGCACATATGTAGGATTCATTATTTTTTTTCCTTTGTCTCTCATCATGGCAATGAAATTCTATATCCAAGAAGAACTCAGCTGGGTCTGCTACTTAAGAAGAGTTTTCTTATCCATTGATCGTCCTCAAAATTAACTTTGTTTAAAAGCTAATTGTAGTTTTTAGAAAAACAAAGCTGAAATAGTTTCTGCTCTCATTTGCTTCTATGGTTCATCCACCATTTTAAAAAAAAGTTGTGTATAAAACAACTAATATTCAGAGATTAAGAATATTTCAAGTAGATTTTTTTGTAATAAAAAGCCTTGTACTGACCACCATTGGTGCACATTTTATTTTTTTACAAAACTATTAAGATTAAATATTTCATTAGAAATGTATAATTATCACCCACTAAATCTTATTTGATATATGGACTGTCCCTAATCTGTACAACATTCATATGATTCACTATCTTTCTGCTTAAGACAGACTTGTGATAAACAAATCTAAAAATAGTTGGACTAAAGTTTACTGTAATATATGTACTTTGTAAAATTTAAAATTATAATTTGTAAGTAAATACTGTTGGCTATGTCAAACCAAACAAGCTCATAGTAAAAAAAAACACAATGATACTTTCATCACAAAGGAACATAAATAATATAATGTGTAGGATGTAGCAGACATAAATAATAAAATGTGTAGGATGTTTCCTCTCTAAGTTATCATCTCTGCTGGGTGCTGGGTAGGATAAGCATCATGTTAAGTGAACTAGGATAATATCTTATTAATAATGTGAAATGTGATGTCTATGTTTCTCTATCCTTCTTGGAGGACCCAATAATTTTAATGGTAAGTTCAAATAAAATCAGTGCAGAGTTGTTGTCAAGCATACTTTCTGTTTTAATTTTACTCTCACAGTTATGAATTCTTGAACTTCTATTCTTCTAGCTCTGTAAGTCCTTCTTCTTCATAGAATGATCCATCTTACCATATTACAGTGATAAATACTTCTTTCTTATCTCTAATAACATTTCTCTTGGCCAGTATCTTCTAAGTTGTCAGAAACAGAAAGTTAATTGTATATATGATTCCAAATTTAAAAAAAAAAAACTCATAACAATTTAGTAAAACAAAACAGATAATGGATTTATAAGCCTGATAAATGTTAAATTCAGAATCCAGAAAGGAAAATTGTGATCTTACACTGTCCATTTCACCATCTAAGTTCCTTCAGAGGTACAGTATTTAGATGAAATTCTTTGACACACATTTCTGTTTGGAAGATTTTTGTGTTCCATGTTTCCCCAACTTTATACTTCGATCAATTTAAACTTATTCTTAACTTATGGCTACTAAGGTGAAATTTCTTAATGAAAACCAAGCTGCTAACTATCAAAAATGTCAGATTATTATTTCTCTCCTGTATCTTCTGCTTCATATTCATGGCACTTACAATTTAAAAGACAAATTTTCCTTTGTCAGTACTTCTTAGATTTTATATGGTGAAAAATGAGCTTCCTCAGCCCTCATCATTCGGTACTAGCACATAATCCATTGTATCAAGCAAATTTAATAAGTTTCTACTTTCAATGAGACCAGTCCACTGATCACATGCGTGAGTGCAGCAGTAATATCAAATTGCCCTATATTTTTCTAAGTTTTTCCTCTCAATTTCTGAACTTATTTCAGCATTTATCTGTTAAATACACTATGAGTTTCTTAAGTTGTACAGTTGGATAGGTGATTTAGATATTGTCTGTTGGAAAGAAGTCCACAAAAGCAAGAAACTGTGTGTTGTGTTTCTGTTTTATTCTTAGTAGCAAGAATAGTGACTTGAAAATAAGAATCAAGGCATTTAACTGAAGATACTACAGAGTTCATATTTTATGAATAACATTTCTTTCAATTTTGTAGAAGATTTTTCAAAATGATTATTCAAAATATCAACTGTTATTTCTGTATGTTCTTTGAAAAAATCTTTACAATAAAAATAGAGATCTTTTTGAAGAAGACAATGAATAGACCAATGTGGTATCTATGTGGAGTGTTTACGTGGAAATGGAGGATGATAGACTTCAAGTGCAGGTCAGGCCTGCACCCTGAGTATCATGTCACTGCTGAGCAATTTCAGTTTAATTTATTAACCAGTGAAATGCCAAGAAAAGGCTTCAGAGAAAGAAGCAACATATTTAGAGTTAGTCTTTAGAAAATTCAGTGGGTCATTGCTTACAATATGGATTGAAAGGGACAATGAGAGGAACAAGAATTTCATCAGATAAACTTTGAACATATTATTTGATTAGGAATAAAAATCAGGTAGTAAATTTTTAGAAAATATAAAATCCATTAAGCTGTTTATCATTTTGATTATCATAGGTTTTATTTTTAGTTTTTATAATTAGTCTGCTTAGCATTATCCCATGAACATTGCCTTTTTTACTTTACTAATAGTATAATATTCATAAAACCTGATAAGCAAGAAGTTATAATGCCTGAAAATCTGTTGATAAGATGTATTCGTATCAGAATAATAAATAATTTCCACACATATTCTAGATGTTGAGATTTATCTGAGTTTATCCAAGAATATTTGTGATATAAATGTTTCCCGCAAAATCAAGGGTAAATTCCTGCGTATTGTATGTCACAACTCTAAGAAATAGAAAATAATTATCAATAACTTCATGTGAATCTGCATTTAAAATATGATGCAATGTGTCATGTAGCCTAATTTAATGGATGTGTTTTAAGTCGAGGCAAAGGCAGGAGAGGTTCCAGAAATTTTTTAAGTCCGGTGACATAAACTGAATGTTCTTACAAGTTTTTGTGGAGAAAGGCCTACTTGTAGTCTGCTAGAATCCCAAGGTAAACTTACCTATAAGTAACCACAGCCCTTTGGAGATATATTTTCATTCTTTTAATTGATGGACACAGTATATTCTTAAAATTGGAAGAAAAATAACTGTGTCCCTAAATATTCTTCCTTGATATTGTTGTGAGATCCACTAAGCCTTAAATTTCAACATACAAATCTACACTCTGTAATGAAGAGGTAGAAACAAGTAGAAGATGAGAACTATTTCATCCTAAACACCAAATAAATATTATGTGTTGCTTGCTTATTTGTTCATGATGCCTCCATTGCCCACCCCATTTCTTAAACAATGTTGTAGGTGAAGTGATAAATACCCACCATGACTTATATTAGAATATACAATATATGCTTAAATGGTTTTCTCAAAGCAAACTGATACACTGTTGCAACTTGGCCCAGGTACAGTCTCATAAAACAGTGCAGGAAATAAATGTATCCATGAAGTACAGTTTTACTAGTACATTTGATTTCCAATGTTTCCTGAATAGCAGGAAATCTAGTGTTATAGATTAATAGAAGGATTTACAATTTCAGCACTACTTACCTTTTGCACATATAATTACTTGCTATGGAGTGAGTTTACATGCACAAATGAATGTTTAATAGCATCCTGAGCCTTCACCCCTATAATGCCAAAGTATCCCCTCAACTGTGAGAACACAAAAACATCTGCAATGTTGTCTCATCCCCACTTTTTCACTAGTTATTGTGATGTGAGTAATGATTTAGTTATTGGCAGTTACTTGGAAGGAGTAACAAGTTTAACCCTTGAGGAAGGGTAACTAGGAAGTCTGAGAAAGATCGTAAAATATACTTCACAGAAAAAGCTCAGACTATGTCGACCATGGTGGTAGATACATGCTGAAGCAGGAGGATCAAGAGTTTAAGCTTGTTTCAGAAACCTAGTGAGATCATGTCTCATATTAAAAATAAAAGTGTCTGGGGAAGTAGCTCACTGATTGAGCACCACTAGGTTTAATTCCCATTATCCCCATACATACATTGAAAAAAAGAAAGAAAACAGAAAATACATAGACTGTAAATATATTTGTGGTTCATCCTCACCATAGCATGACAACTGAGTAATTGGTAGAAAGATGATATCATTCTTTATGTAGCCACTTTTAAAATTTTTCAATGAGGCTAGTAAGCAAGCACAAACACAATGAGATGCAAGTAGTGAAGGCATTATATTTCTCAAAAACATTGGTGTGGAATGATACACAGCTTTTCAAGAAAAAAAATAACAATTCTAAGTTACTAATAAATCACAAGTTCCCAAGGACACTAACCAACCAACTGATGGTGGGCATATAATGGCCCCTCCCCATGTTGGAGGAAGCAGTCATTGTCCTGAAACAGATACATAATCTGGATATAGGTTTGCTTCACCTTGCTCCTTGACTACCTTCATGGATTCAATATAAGTGTTGCCTTTGCACCTATTCTGTACAATGTTGGCAATTTAATAATGCTCTGACTTAGTATTAGTAGAGAACATGGTCATTATAATAATTAAGACATAAATTTCAGGGGATTAACTCAACTGCTCATGTATCAATGATTGAGAAGTAGCTGGCCTTAAAGAATGGTGGGGTAACTACTGAAATCCTTTTCATAAAATTAAATATAGTTTCAGTGATGTCTCAAAGAATAAGAATAGATGCTTTGATTTAGGAGAATTTTTTTTCCCTGAGTCATGTCAGTTTACCCATTTCTCCTTAGCTTTTGATCTGTTCTGTTTTTAATTATTTAATTTGTTTTTCTCTTAGCTAGATGAACAAAGAGTATTTACATATTGCTCCCAGATAATGAAATCTAATGAAGTCACAGAAGTTTGATTTTCCTTCTTACAACTTTGGGCCATGCTGGTTTAAAAGTTTTGGTCACAAGAAATAACTACTTCTACCAGATTACACAGTAGTAGTTTAGAAGTCTGTAAGTTGTGATTGTCATCTTTTAATTGGGGGTCTTCATAGCAATGGGGAAAATGGGGTCATTTTATCAACTGTGACAAAGAAACAAGGTTGCTAGTATACAGTGAGACTGATGAGGAATAAGCCTAGAGATTATCTGAGATTATTCTTATTAAGTGTACCCATGTCTAGTAGCAAGTGTTAAATAAAAATAGTAGTAATTAAACATATACAAGAACAACAGTAAATTTCAGAAGTGAAGAATTGGCTCAACCATCTAGTAAAAATGCCATCAAGGTAGAGAAGGAGTACACCACGTACACCAATTGGTTGTATTGGGGAAAAAACTGTATACAAAATGGTAAAGGGTTACATTTATTTTTTTCTTTGTGACATTATAATTTAGTACTGTACAGTATTCTGAGATGTTTTAATTTTCCTCCATTGTTTTTCCTGAGTCATGTCAGTTTACCCATTTCTCCTGAGCTTTTGATCTGTTCTGTTTTTAATAATTTAATTTCTACTTCAACATTATATTTTATGTCTGAATCATTTTTCCATTTTTATTTTGTTATTTTGTATGTGGGCTGTGTGTGTATGTGTGTGTGTGTGTGTGTGTGCGTGTGCATATGCTTAACACTTTTAGTGTCATATTCAACACAACATTGAGTTCAATGACATTTAGTAACTCTTGTGTTTTCTTCCAAAAGTATTATTATTTTAGCATTACATTTAATCCTATGATGTGTTTTCAGTTTTATTAAAAAAAAATTTTTATCAGTGATGGGAAAGCGAGGAACGAGAGGTGTGTAAGTGAGAAATGAAAAACAGAGACCAGTCAGAGATATATACGAGAGTTCATTTGTCAGAGCTGATAAAGGCATTTCTCTATAAGAGAAAGAGGCAAAACAGGCTTGGGTTCTGGACTTTTATGGGGAAGGCTCAGGAATCAAAGCCAGGCACTTTCTAATGTGGGTGGTTAAGAGTTGGGTTGGTATGAGGGAGTGGTGAACCTTTCTCAAAAATGCCCTTGGGTGGGAAAGTGAAACTTTTTCCTTAAATCGGTGGCTCACTTAGGATGGCTGTCCAGATGTTAAGCAAGGACCTTATAATCAGTGTATTATAGTTATACGTAACGTTGCATTCATTTTGACCTAATGGAATATAATTGGCTCTATTTCAGTCCCCAGTACTTCCTCTTTCCCTCCCCTCTTCCCTTCCATTGTTCTGCTTCATCTGTTGCTCTTCCTTCTATTTATTTACATTTTTGATTATTGTTTCAGGTATATATGTAAAGCTAAAACTCACTGTGGTGTTTTCATATATAAACAGAACATAGTTTGGTCAATTTTATGCTATTATTTCCTTTATTTCCTGTCCCTCCCTTTTTCCCCTCAGTCCCCTTTCTCTGCTCCACTGGTCCCCATTATATTTTCATGGGATACCCTCATTTGCCTTTTTATTTTAGCTTCTGCATATGAGAGAGAATATCTGAACCTTGACTTTCTGAGTCTGATTTATTTCACTTTCTTGAAAGTCTTCAAAAAAAGCAGTCACATTTGTGTGTAGTTCAGTTGTCTCAGCATTTGTTCTTTCCCTGCTGATTGCTTAGGAACTCTAGTTCAAAATCAATTGGTCACAACTATAAAAATCAGAATCTTGATTTTGAATTTTATTCAATTGGTCTATGTATTTCTCCTAATGTTCTTATCATAGATTTGATTATTGAAGCATCATAAGAATAATTCCAATTCAGAAGCAAAATCTCCAACTTGTTCTTTTTCAATACTGTTTGACTCTTCTGGGACCAATGGAGCATTTGTGAACTTCTGCAGAAAAGCCAGCTGGGATTTTATGAGTATTGCATTCAACTTGTACACTAACTGGGGAAGAATTGCAACGTTAAGGGTATTGATCTTATCATCCACGAATGAGAGGTTTTCTGTTCGTTTTTCTAGATGTCCTTTAAGTTCTTTCAGAAATTATTTGTACTTTTAGAGAAAAAGTTAGGAAGATATTTCAGAAAGTTTGTGCTGTTATACGCAGTTTCCCTTATTAGTAGCTTCTTCATATTGTCTGGCACATCAGTTATAATTAAAGAACAAACTCAGATGCATTATGCTTAACTCAAGTCCATGGTAACTTAGAGCTCCTCAGTTTTACCTAAAATTCCTTTTACATTCCATGATGGTATCCAGGATACCACATGGCATTTAGTCCTCACGTCTCAGATTCCTCCTCATTGCTGTGACAGTTTTCTTGCTTTTTGATGTCTTTTACAGTCTTGAGGAATATGAGTCAGGTGTCTTGTAGGAGGTCCCTATTATGGGATTTTTTTTTTGCTTGATTTAACTGAATTTTCTTTTGGAAGAAAAAAAGAAAATTAGAGGTAAAGTGCCAATTTTACCATCTCATTTTGAGGGTGTCCAACACTAAATTTTTTTTGGGGGGGTGGTACCAGGGACTGAACTCAGGGGTACTTGACACTGAGTCAAATCCCCAGCCCTATTTTGTATTTTATTTAAACACAGGGTCTCTTAGTTAGTTCCTCATCATTAATGTGGCTGGCTTTGAACTTGTGATCATCCTGCCTCAAGAGCTGAGCCCCTGGGATTATATAGGCTTGTGCCACTGCACCTAGCTTGTAATCCTAACTTTTTGACTGTTGATGCTGACCTTGGTTACTTGCCAAAGTAGAGTTTTTTTGCCCTGTAACCCTCTTCTATTTTCATTTCCCTTTCTGAACTTACAAATACAGAAATACTTTTCTGTCACTGTGAAGAGTCCACATGTAAGGAATAGATAGTTAACCTTATTTCTCTTTAAGGTCAGACGATTTTAAGTTCTTGAATTTTTTCATGATAGATTTGGTCCTTTTTGGCATTAATTAATTTATACCAGTATAGCCTTACTGACATCTATGATATACATTGGATTGTAATCCAATATTACTATTTGTTTGTTCAAATGGTTTTAGTTGTGTTCATCGTTAACTTTTCAGGCAATTCTTGTGCCACTCTGTCACACCATACAAATATAGGTGGGTTTTGATTATATACTTTCTTTGCTTCTGCTTGTTTTTTTTTTTCCTAAGCACTTCCTCATTTTCTAGCAGTATAAGGAGCTCTAGACATGCTATCCATCTCTGCATTTTCTCTGGAAAAGTCTCTGCTCATGTCTTATCATCATTTTTGAATGTTTTATTTTCTTTAACTTTGAATATATTTTGTGTTTTCATTCTTTGCACATTTCTTAAAAAGAAATGATTAGATGCACTTTGCAGATATTTCCACTAGTCTGAAGTTGGTCTTGTCTTATTTTCTTAACAGTGCCTTTTGTGGAGCACTTTTTTATTTAATTGTTCATAATTTCAATGCAGTAACACTGTTCTTCTCCTCTTGGATTGTGCCATTGGTATTGTATCTACTAATTCTTCACCAATTTCAAATCCACCTATATTTTGTACTACATTATCTTTTAGAAATTTGATTGTTGCTTTATGTGCAGCTCTATAATTCATTTTGAGTTAATTTTTCTGAAAAGCGTATAGTCTACGTCTAAATTCATTTTTGGTTTTGTTGCAATGTGTATGCTCTTTTTCCCCCAACACTATTTATTGTAAAAAATATATTTTTTCCAGTGGTTTGTCTTTCTCCTTTGGTTCAGATCAGTTGACAGTATTTCTGTTGAGTCTATTTCTGCTTCACAGATCTATATTTATTCTTAAAACAAATATCATTTTTTCTTTTAATGTCTATAACTTGTCAGTCTTGAAATTAGGCAGCGTTAGTCCTTTAACTTCCTTTGTAGTGTTGTTTTGACTATTGATAGTTTTTTTGTGTAAACATGTAAACATTTGAACCAATTTTTAAATAGCCACAAAGTTACCTCCTAGACTTTTCTTACTGTGGTTGTTTTGAATCTATGAATTTAATTTGGAAGAATTGACATCTTAGTAATATTCAGTCTTCCTATCCACTAACATGGAGTGTCTTTCTATTTGTTTAAGATCTTTAATTTCTTCCCTCAGATTGTTGTAGTCTTCTGCATATAGATAGTGATCATATGTTTTCTTTGTTAACCTAAGTAGTTAATTTTGTTTGGTACTGTTTTAAATATTATAATGTTAATGTCACATTCCAATTGTTTATTGATGATATAATAGCTACTGGCCTTTGTATATTAATGTTGTAGTCTGCAACTTTGTCATAATTGCTTATTTGTGTCAATTGTTATTTTCTTTTTTTTATTGGTTCTTCAAAACCCTACAAATCTCTTGACATATCATATTTCATACATTAGCATACATTAGCTTCAAGTGAGTTATGAACTCCCTTTTTTACCCCAAGTACAGATTGCAGAATCACATGGGTTACACATCCACATTTTTACATAATACCATACTAGTAACTGTTGTATTCTGCTACCTTTCCTATCCTCTACTATCCCCCCTCCCCTCCCCTCCCATCTTCTCTCTCTACCCCTTCTACTGTAATTCATTTCTCACCTTGTTTATTTTCCCATTTCACTTACAACCTCTTATATGTAATTTAGTATAACAATGAGGGTCTCCCTCCGTTTCCATGCAATTCCCCTTTTCTCTCCCTTTCCCTCCCACCTCATGTCTCTGTTTAATGTTAATCTTTTCTTTCTGCTCTTCCTTCTGGCTTTATTCTTAGTTGCTCTCATTATATCAAAGAAGACATTTGGTATTTGTTTTTTAGGGATTGGCTAGCTTCACTAAGCATAACCTGCTCTAGTGCCATCCATTTCCCTGCAAATTCCAAGATTTTGTCATTTTTTTAGTGCTGCGTAATATTCTTTGAAATTTTCTACAAGAATATCACATTATCTGAACAGACTTTTCATTAGATAGGACAATAGAATAGTTTCTAACCATAGTACAGAATTTTTCACCACTATGACTAATATTGTTCTACCTTTTTAAAATTTTTAAATATTATCTTTTAAATTGAGAATTTCTCTTCTCATAGCAGGCTAAGAGGGTTTTTTTTTTTTTCTTGAAAAATATTGGATTTGTCAAATGCCTTTTCTGTATGGATTCAAATCATCCTGATTTTTCTTCATTAGGCTATTTATGGGGTTGCTTCTAATATTTTATTTTCAACTAGTTGTGTTGTCTTGAGAAGCAAAAATGAATAATATAGCTTTGGTATAAAAGATGTGCATTTATATAGAACTACTGGGTTCGATATAATAATGTTTATCTTATAATTTTTACTTTCATATCTATGTCTCCTTGTTTGAATAAATTTAGATCATATACATTTAAAGAGATTATTGATATAATGGATAAAATAAATATAATTTATTAATAATATAATACAATCAATATAAGAAAATTAATATCTATCAGGTTTGTACCTCTTTTGAAAATGGCACTTGTTTATTTGATTCTTTTATTCCCTTTTTTACATTCTCCAATTTGTATTAAAATTTTTCTGAGATTCCATTTTTTCTTCCTTTATGACATATAA
Source organism: Callospermophilus lateralis (assembly GCF_048772815.1). Taxonomy (NCBI): domain Eukaryota; kingdom Metazoa; phylum Chordata; class Mammalia; order Rodentia; family Sciuridae; genus Callospermophilus; species Callospermophilus lateralis. The sequence continues at coordinate 44,864 of NW_027514285.1, forward strand.
ATAACTCTTCTCTAAGAATTTTAAAGTAGTTGCCCATAAAATTGTTTTGTTCACTTAATTTATTTTTAAATTTTTATCAAAGTTATGCAGAGAATGTCCATGGGGCTTTTCTTAAAATCCCTGAAGTGCTTTTTCAATATCCGGGTGTTGATTCAATTTGAATTTAGCAATTTAGAAAAAAGTGGCAGCCTGATTAAATTAAATATTTGAACTCATGAACAGAGGATAACTTTATCCTTATTTAAGTATTTAATTTTCTATTTTTAAGGTTACTTACTTTCTATGTACAGATTTTTAATTTTTTTTATTTGAAAGATTTTATTTTTAATTTCACTATAAGTTTGCTTTACTTCCTTTCAGTGGGAGATTCTGTGCAAAGCAGCACTATATAATACTCTGGGGTAAACACAATGTTGTCTGTCTTGACAGGGGATAGCTGCATGAAAATACTAATTTGTAAAAACTGAACAGTATAGTTAATATTTGTGGATTTCACTTTGCTTAACATGCTTACTCTCAGCTTGTGCTTATTTTTCCTACCCTCAAGGAATATTGAGCTATGTATAAAACCATCTTTTTTACAACCAGGTGGGAGAAGCCAATGGATCTATAAGTAAAGACCCTGGATGCCATTAAACCTCCTACAACACCTAAGGCAGCTTCCCGTATAACAAAGAATTCTCCAGCCTTAATAGTGAATAGTAATGCTGTTAGAAAGCTATTATGTAAAGTTTTTCTGATTTTTAAAAAATTTATGTTTGTAGAATTTTTAAAATGATGTTTATTACCTCATTGGACAGTTTTAAAACTTAGGATAATTTAGGGCATTATTATAAACTTTAGCATATTTTGAAAGTCTAAAATATAGAAAGATCTGATAAAAGCTACATATCTTACTGATCTCAAAATTGGATGCTTATTATTGCTGGGAGCCATCAGCCAAGTAGGTATGACAATCTCCTTGCCAGCTTACTCCCATGCTGTCTAGTGGAAGGACTTCTGAAAGGTGACCTTGCTCAAGGACCAGGGCAGTTTAGCATAATAGGAGATTAGGGTGTTCCCCCTTTAGAATAGGGTGTATCCTGCTGCTGAGTTCCTCTTGAGTTCTTAGGGTCAGACAGTATATTTTGGGAGACAGAAGCCCAGGAGAAGTGGATTTGGGCAGAGAGTGGATTTGGGAGAGAGTGGATTTGGGCAGAGAACGTGGATTCCCCCAGAGCGTGTTTGTAGATGGCCGGTGTGAGTTCGGGAATAAAGAATTGCTGTTTGAATCTACAAGCTGTGTGGAGACTCGTAATTTGTGCCCAGCCAGAGACTGCGGCATTTGGTGGCCCATACGGGGAATGCCTGAAGCTTGGGGGTAAGTGAAATTGCTAGCCCCTGAAGGAGAGCGAAAGAATGGGTGACCATTTCAAAAAACAATGTGTTCTTGTTCTGATTTATTTTGTTTTTATTTCAAGTTGCCTGTACCTAGAACTTTCTCAGGCAAACTGGGGAAAATGGTTGACTCAAAGTTTGAAGTTGTTCACCTCCAAGGAGGCATTGCATTAAACCTATAGAGAACTTTTGGTAATATCACCATTTTGGCATTGCATTAAACCTATAGAGAACTTTTGGTAATATCGCCATTTTGATGATGTTAGTTCTACCTATCCATGAACAGGGTATAATTTTCCATCTTCTAAGATCTTCTTCTATTTCTCTCTTTATGGTTCTGTAGTTTTCATTGTATAAGTCTTTCACCTCTTTTGTTAGGTTGATTCCCAAGTATTTTATTTTTTTTTTGAGGATATTGTGAATGGGGTGGTTGTCCTCATTTCCATTTCAGAGGATTTGTCGCTGATATACAGGAATGCCTTTGATTTATGCGTGTTGATTTTATATCCTGCCACTTTGCTGAATTCATTTATTAGCTCTAATAGTTTCTTTGTAGACCCTTTTGGGTCTGCTAGGTATAGAATCATGTCATCTGCAAATAGTGATAATTTGAGTTCTTCTTTTCCTATTTTTATGCCTTTAATTTCTTTCATCTGTCTAATTTCTCTGGCCAGTGATTCGAGAACTATGTTGAACAGAAGTGGTGAGAGAGGGCATCCCTGTCTTGTTCCAGATTTTAGAGGTAATGCCTCCAGTTTTTCTCCATTCAGAATGATGCTAGCCTGAGGCTTAGCATAGATTGCTTTTACAATAAAGAGGTATGTTCCTGTTATCCCTAGTTTTTCTAGAGTTTTGAACATAAAGGGATGCTGTACTTTGTCGAATGCTTTTTCCGCATCTATCGAGATGATCATATGGTTCTTATTTTTAAGCCTATTGATGTGGTGAATAACATTAATTGATTTCTGTATATTGAATCAACCTTGCATCCCAGGGATAAATCCTACCTGATCATGGTGCACAATTTTTTTGATATGTTTTTGTATCCGGTTCGCCAGAAGTTTATTGAGGATTTTTGCATCTAGGTTCATTAGAGATATTGGTCTGTAGTTTTCTTTCTTTGAAGTGTCTTTGTCTGGTTTAGGAATCAGGGTGATGTTGGCCTCATAGAATGAATTTGGAAGTTCTCCCTCTTTTTCTATTTCCTGAAATAGCTTGAAAAGTATTGGTATTAGTTCCTCTTTAAAGGTTTTGTAAAACTCTGCTGTATACCCATCCGGTCCTGGGCTTTTCTTAGTTGGTAGTCTTTTGATGGTTTCTTCTATTTCCTCAATTGATATTGGTCTGTTTACGTTGTCAATATCCTCCTGACTCAATCTGGGCAGATCATATGACTTAAGAAATTTATCAATGCCTTCACTATCTTCTATTTTATTGGAGTATAAGGATTCAAAATAATTTCTGATAATCTTCTGTATTTCTGAAGTGTCTATTGTGATATTGCCTTTTTCATCCCATATGCTAGTAATTTGAGTTCTCTCTCTTCTTCTCTTCGTTAGCGTGGCTAAGGGTCTGTCGATTTTATTTATTTTTTCAAAGAACCAACTTTTAGATTTGTCAATTTTTTCAATTGTTTCTTTTGCTTCTTTTCCATTAATTTCAGCTCTGATTTTAATTATTTCTTGTCTTCTACTTCATTTGCTGTTGTTTTGCTCTTCTTTTTCTAGGATTTTGAGATAAAGTATTAGATCATTTATTTGTTGGTTTTTTCTTTTTTAAAGGAATGAACTCCAAGCAATAAATTTTCCTCTTAGAACTGCTTTCAATGTGTCCCATAGATTTCGATATGTTGTGTCTGTGTTTTCATTTATCTCTAAGAATTTTTTAATTTCCTCCTTGATGTCTTCTATAACCCATTGATCATTCAGTAACCTATTGTTCATTCTCCAAGTGATGCATGATTTTTCCTTACTTCTTTTATCGTTGATCTTCAATTTCATTCCATTATGATCAGATAAGATGCATGGTATTATCTCTACTTCTTTATATTGTCTAAGAGTTGCCCTGTGACATAATATATGATCTATTTTTGAGAAGGATCCATGTGCTGCTGAGAAAACAGTGTAACTGCATGATCTTGGGTGGTATATTCTATATATGTCAATTAAGTCTAGGTTATTAATTATGTTATTGAGTTCTATAGTTTCCTTATTCAACTTTTGTTTGGAAGATCTGTCCCAGTGGTGAGAGAGGTGTGTTGAAGTCTCCCATGATTATTGTATGGTGGTCAATTAGACTCTTGAACTTGAGAAGAGTTTGTTTGATGAACATAGCTGCACCATTGTTTGGGGCATATATATTTATGATTGTTATGTCTTGTTGGTGTATGGTTCCCTTGAACAGTATGTAGTGTCCCTCTTTATCCCTTTTGATTAACTTTGGCTTGAAATCTATTTTATTTGATATGAGTATGGACACTCCTGCTTGTTTCCGAAGTCCATATGAGTGATATGTTTTTTCCCAACCTTTCACCTTCAGTCTATGTATGTCTTTTCCTATCAAATGCGTCTCCTGAAGGCAGCATATTGTTGGGTCTTGTTTTGTGGTCCATTCTACTAGCCTGTGTCTCTTAATTGGTGAGTTTTAGCCATTAACATTTAGGGTTATTATTGAGATATGAGTTGTTCTTCCAGCAATATTTGCTTATTTATGTTACTAAACATGGTTTGTTTTCCTCTTTGATTATCACCCCCCCCTTTACTACCTCCCGCTCTTGGTTTTCATTGATATTTTCCATTTCCTCTTCCTGTAATATTTTTCCGAGGATGTTTTGAAGAGATGGTTTTCTAGCTGCAAATTCTTTTAACTTTTGTTTATCATGGAAGGTTTTAATTTCATCTTCCATCCTGAAGCTTAATTTCATTGGATACACAATTCTTGGTTGGAACCCATTTTCTTTCAATGTTTGAAATATGTTATTCCAGGATCTTCTAGCTTTCAGAGTCTGTGTTGAAAGATCAGCTGTTATCCTGATTGGTTTATCCCTAAATGTAATCTGCTTCCTTTCTCTTGTAGCTTTTAAAATTCTCTCCTTATTCTGTATGTTGGGCATCTTCATTATAATGTGTCTAGGTGTGGATCTCTTATGATTTTGCACATTTGGCGTCCTATACGCTTCTAGGATTTGGGATTCTGTCTCATTCTTCAAGTCTGGGAAGTTTTCTCGTATTATTTTATTGAATAGATTGCTCATTCCTTTGGTTTGGACCTCTATACCTTCCTGTATCCCAATGACTCTTAAGTTTGGTCTCTTTATGTTATCCCATATTTCTTGAATGTTCTGTTCATAGTTTCTTAACAGCTTTGCTGAGCTGTCTATGTTCTTCTCCAGTTGAAATACTTTGTCTTCATTTTCTGATGTTCTATCTTCTAAGTGTTCTACTCTGCTGGTAGTATTCTCAATTGAGTTTTTAAGTTGGTTTATTGCTTCCTGCATTTCCAGGATTTCTGTTTGTTTGTTTTTTATAACCTCTATCTCCCTGTATAATTGATCTTTTGCTTCTTGTATTTGCTTATGTAATTCATTGTCGAAGTGTTCGAAGTGGTCTTTCATTGTCTGATTTTGCTGTCTAATGTCTTCCTTGAGACTCCAGATCATCTGAAGCATGTATATCCTGAATTCTTTATCTGACATTTCATCTGCTGTAGATATTACCTCTTATAAAGTTGAGTTGACCTGCATTGCTTGTGGTCCTTTCTTTCCTTGTCTTTTCATACTGATCGCGTTTCTTTCTGCTTGGTGAAACTGTTGTGTTATTGATTTTTCCCCCTATATATTTATATTGCTCTTGTATAGTTGCAAAGTCTCCCTCGCAGGCTTTGGCGGTGGTTCTGCCCCTCCTCCAATTGGGGCAATGTGCCTACCACGCCGGCAGGCCGCTGGGCTTGTACTTTCGATGGGCCTGTTCTTTCGGTGGTCACAGGTCCGCCTACCTTGCAGGCGTGAACAGCGGCTCTGTCCCTCCGCTGGCCGCTAGGCCTGTTCTGTCTGTCGGTTGCAGGTCTGTCTACCTAGCAGGTGCTGGTGGCGGCTCTGCCCCTCCCCCAACCGGGGCGATGTGTCTGGAGGGCCACTGGGCCTGTTTTGTCAGTGGTCACGGTTCCGCCTACCTTGCAGGCACGTGGGGCATCTGTGCCCCTCTTCAGTTTGCTAGGCCTTACCTGCCGGTGGATTGCAGGTCTGCCTACCTTGCAGGCTCGGGGGGTGGCTCTGCCGCTCTGCGGATTGCTGTGCCTGTTCTGCAGGTGAGTCGTGGGTCCGCCTACCTTGCAGGTGCCCGGCGGCTATGCACCTCCCCCAACCGGGGTGGGGCGATGTGTCTGGCCGGCCGTTGGGCCTGTTTTGTCAGTGGTCACGGTTCTGCCTACCTAGCAGGCGCGTGGGGAAGCTGTGCCCCTCCACAAGTTGTTGGGCCTGACCTGCCTTTTGGGTCACAGGTCTGCCTACCTTGCAGGCTCAGGGGGTGGCTCTGCCGCTCTGCGGATTGCTGTGCCTGTTCTGCTGGTGGGTCGCGTGTCCACCTACCTTGCAGGCGCCCGGCGGCTCTGCCCCTCCCCCATCCGGGGCAATGTGTCTGGTGGGCCACTGGGCCTGTTTTGTCGGTGGTCACAGTTCCATCTACCTTGCACGCGCATGGAGCAGCTGTGTCCCTCCGAGAGTTGCTGGGCCTGACCTGCTGTTGGGTGGCAGGTGCGCCTACCTTGCAGGCGCGGGGGTGGCTCTGCCGCTCCGCGGGTCGCTGGGCCTGATCTGCTGGTGAGTCGCAGGTCTGCCTACCTTGCAGGCGCTTGGCGGCTCTGCCCCTCCGCCAACCGGGGCGGGCGATGTGTCTGGCCGGCCGATGGGCCTGTTCTGTTGGTGGTCACAGTTCTGCCTACCTAGCAGGCGCGTGGGGCAGCTGTGCCCCTCCGCAAGTTGTTGGGCCTGACCTGCCGGTGGGTCGCAGGTCTGCCTACCTTGCAGGCTCGGGGGGTGGCTCTCAATCCAACAATTTTTAAATAAAAATATTTACGCTTCTAAAATGATGCTTACATTTTCCAAGTGGCAGTTTTTCTCTATAGTTCACTAAGAAAAAGTATTTTCACATTTAATTCTTATGATTTCTGAATAAAAACAAAATATTAAAAGTAAAATACTGTGTAAAATTTGTTTACTACAATTTTTTTCCAAGTGATGAAGAAATTTTTTTAAAAATCTAGATTATTGTGAATAAAGTTAGTTGCATTTTTATATTGATCTGATGGAAATTTTTCAACTCTTTTTTCTTTCTCATGAAGAGATGCAGAAGGAAAATTAAATGCATACTATCAAAATTTTATTTTGCTTAATTGGGGATAAGCCTATGATCTCTGGCAAACTTTGCTCTTGATGAGCTTAAATAGTTGAAGGATAGGGGAAGAGCATAACTTTAACATAATAATACAAGTGAATATCTGACAACTGCTAATTTGTGAAATAGATACTAATGAATAAGGAGCAAATTTGGAGGGAACAATTATTCAGTATGAAACAATCTTGAAATCATAAGGACAGATGGGAATTTAGGGTCTCTGAATTTGATTCTCATTGAATGTAGGAATTTCAAGACTTTATAACTCTGATACATAGTTTTTGTTATTATCTATCTGCTTGTTTCTTTCTCATCTGTATCTTCCCATTGTTTTAAATTTATTTTTTAAAGTGAGCATATGTTGTAGTCCAGCTGGGCTAAATAACCGAGAGGTGACAAGCAACTTGAAGGTTGGAGCAGGAACTACTTTATTGCGAGTGAACTCAGCAGGGACTGAGCGAGAACTCAAAGTAGCAGGCATCCGAGGTAGCAGGAGCTGCTTCTCTGCCTGACAGCAGAGGTATATATACCTAACTAATTACACACAGCTTGACTCAATTAACATCATCTAGATACAGCAGTCAGCCAATAAGGAATCCTCATCATCTTAATGGCTTGCTGGCATTGCTTCACAAACCGCTCCTCCTGGCAAACTGCCAGGCGCCATCTTGACTTGATTTGAGTCCCCAACAAGCATATGTAAACTTACATAAGTGTAAAGAAAAACAAAAACAGATTGAAGCAAGGGGCAGGGGCAACGTAAAAGGGGCTACTCCTCTGAGCTTCCAGTTTTATTCGTATACATAGGCTATAAAGGGTCATTGGCATCATTAGTACATAATGCTCACTGTATAAAGTTACTCTTATTTCAGCAGGTTTAGGTGCAGTGACACATTGGTGTTATCTAAAACAGTTCCTTTATTCCCAGAAGCCGAGTGTCTTAAATGAAGGTCGAGGATGATAAGACTCTAGCATAAAGCCTCTTCATGAGGGACATGACCATAGCAGTTAGGCATTAATCATGTATTAGTCATCTTACTAGTTCTTGGGTGAAAATGCAGAATATTCCAACAGCGGGAAACAAGGCTCCTGTTACCCACCCCTACCCCGAGAGTTTGCTCCTCAGAGGAATACAAAATACAGCCAGAATCCTTACATGTGATTATTTGTAAAAAGAAGAAAAACTTGACATTTTTAAATAGTTAAATTGAACTACCAAATGTACTACCAGAACAGTAGTAACTAAGATAATTATGATTTACTCTGATTTTTATTTGGTTGTATTCTACATAACCCTTAATTGAGTGAGCTAGATCATTTCAAAATACGTCACATACATCTGACATAATGTCAATAAATTTAAAATATACTAAATTTTGAGAAGAAAAAAAATTATCATTTTATTTCTCTTAGCAGTATGCCTCTTGAAAAGAGGAGAAGCATTGGCAAAACATACTCTCATAACTCAGGAAGTTTCAAGACAACTGGGAAGTAGCTCTCCTGTCCTGATGCATTCCAGGCCAACAGTCTACCATGACAGAGTGACATCCAAGACAAAGTTCAGGGGTGCAACAGGTTTCATCCTCTTGAGAAGGCATGCAGGTAAACAACTTTGGAGCATGAAAAGCAGCAATATGAAAGCCACAGGGGGAAGCAGTTAAAAGTTCTACTTGGAGGCTATGGGACAATTGGTGGATTTGCAACAAGATGCCAAAGGGAGTGTAGGTCATGTCACTGGGAGAAATATGACTGCAGAGATACACAAAGACAGAGTCCTGAAAGGCTTTTCATGTAAGAATCACAATTTGGAAATTAAATTGAAAAATTTATCAAAATTTTATGAAAGAACATAATCAAATCTACATTATTTCCAGTTGTTATATGGGAAAGGGATTAGAGCAGAAATTCTTCTTGGTCTAATGTTTCCAGGAAACATTTGAATATGTCTGGAGATATTTAGGGTGTCAGAAGAAGTGTGGAGAGAAGGTGTTACTGGTATCTTATGAGCAGAGGCAAAGAATTCTGTTAAACATCCTTCAATGCACAGCACAGACTCCCACAAAGTTGAAAAATAATCTGAAAAAATGCGCCAAGGTAATATAGCTAGACAAACCCACATGAAGAGTGCGGAATCTCCAGAGTCTCCTAAAGCCTTTCAGGAAGCTGCTACAGAAATACAGATAAATTAAGAGATAAGCAAGATGGCTAGCAAGTTAGTGTGATAAGGTATGATTGATTACAAGTGTATCAACAAAACTTGAGGACTGATTGGAATTAAATATAGACAGCTAAAGTTGGAACAATAGTTTTCTTAAAGCCAAATATAAATAAAATTTGTGAAAAAAGTCTCTAAAGATGTCTGGTGTATACCCATGGAGTGAGAATTTTTTCTATATTATGTATATACAGTTGTGTTTGTTTGTGTGCATGTGTGTGCGTGCATGCTTGCATGCGTGCGTGTGTGTGTGTCTGTGTGTGTGTGTGTGTCTGTGTGTATCTGTGTAGATAGATAGAAAGATGTGGTACTTATTTTCAATTTCAAAATATATTTCCTGGGACTAAGAAGGGCATATGATCATGATAGCATTCTAGTGTTTCCTTATATCTGTGCCATATATAAAATCAAAAAGAAAAGATAAATGAGTAAAGACAAAAGGAGAGAGAGAGGTTTAAACTGTTTTTAATTTTCATTTACAACATAGTGCCCTCTGCATGCAGAGCTTCTCAGAGAATAACCACTTCATGCCTTTGTAACTTCATATTACTACTTATTTCCCTATTTGGGCCTTTTTAAGTAAAAGATTAAAAAATACCCCCTGTACCATACAAGCTGACTTTCAACATGCTCTTTTAATCATCTATACCTGACAAATACTTCCTCTCCAAGCAGCAGATATTGCATGATCTCTCTAATCAGACTACTAGGTATAAATTCTTATTCTACTCACTTTTCTAGAGACTTCTAATCCCTCCATGCTGCCGTTTCTTTACCTGAAACATGGGCAAAGCACAGTGAAAAATAGAAATGGTAAGCAAAAGTACCTTTTTGATTACCTACCTGAAATCACAGTATATGTGGTTATGCATCTTTTTATCTTCTGTCTATGTATGTAGGTCTCTTAATTATCTCTGTCAATCTATTTTTGTGTTTATAAATGTGCACATATATAAAATGTGTATATCCATTTATCTTTCCATTATATATATTTCATTTATCTCTCTATTATCAGTCTATCTGAACCTCTTTGAAATCAATGGAGCTGAGTCTACTGAAATCTACCTTTCGGCACAAATGTTTCTTTAGAAGCATCTGAATACCTTGAAATTCTTGAAGATCTGTTTTTTAAATAGTTTGTTAAATGATTGTAGATGGAAACATTTACTCTGGGAATTGTATTAGGAGGAATTGTGTTCTTTTCCTCTCTTATTGTATAAGACACTGCCATTAAATAAAACAAACACATTGACCACCTGAAGGCAACAGGTGAAGGATTCAAGTTAGCATCTAGCAAAGTTTCTTTTTTTTTTTGAAAGAGAGAGAGAGAGAGAGAAAGAGAGAGAGAGAGAGAGAATTTTTTAATATTTATTTTTTAGTTTTTAGCGGACACAAAATCTTTGTTTGTATGTGGTGCTGAGGATCGAACCCAGGCTGCACAAATGCCAGGCAAGCATGCTTCTGCTTGAGCCACATCCGCAGCCCTAGCAAAGTTTCTAATACAGTGTTTGCAATATCTGCAGGAAGTTACAATATGGTCCAGTTTCCTTCCAAGAAGATCAATGACCATCTGTGTTTCCTCATAAGTGCCCATGATTCTTGGTTTTGGAGGGTTCAGATGTTGTTGTCTTCTTCCTCTTATCTGAGTAGCCTTTTCTCAATAAATTTACTAATCACTGACCAGTGGCAGTTATATAGTCTTTCACTGATGGTGTTTTATTTGTTGCATCAATCAATTTTTAGAGTATTTTTTCTTTCCTGTAAAGGAGAACTACTTCAAGCAACCCTTTAGGCACAATTGAGAAATACTGCTGCTATCTTCCCTGAAATATAGCCAATCTGAAAGAGCTAAATAGTGGCATTTGGGATTTCTGTGTTAGAGAAACGGCCGTGCTTGGATTTAATTGATGACAATCTTTTCCATTGGCCATTACTCACTGATGAAGCAATGACAATGCTGAAGGAGATGTGGAAAATATCTGGCAAAAGTCAGGTCTGACATCTGTGGAGTTTAACAGCTTTAGCTTAGTTTAATAGCTGCATTATAGAATTCAGAAGTACAAACATGACTTTTAAGGCTTTTTTTTTCCAGCCTTAAGAGTCACGGCATAAAGTGAGGTGCAACTATCACTTATCATCCAGCTCACAAATATAATATGCTACTCACCCTGTAAACCACTTCTTCACTTTGAATCATACCCCTCAGGTTTCTTCCACCATTGTCTTCAACAGGTGTAACATCATCTTGTTTTGTTGCCAGGTGTCATAATTCCACTGTATAGAAGTGTGTGCTAGTGTGTGTGAGGCACAGTATTAAAGACTCTATAGGTTTCCTATGGCCTTAGCACATGTACAATTTTCTATAACATGCTTTATATGCTCAAACATGTTCTCATGATGTTTTCTATTGTCATTGCTTATTATACATCTTGTACAGTGATGCATAATCTAGTATGAATATAGTGTCATTCGAAAATTTGTGTTGTCTCTTGTCTCTTCTGTTTTGCATAATATTATGAAAAACAATGTGCTCCTTGTATTATAAAGATATTTTACAGAGTTTTTTTTTTGGATATATACACACAGAAATTGAATTATCTGTCACAGGTTTTGTGAATATTCAACTTTAATAAACATCATAAACCTCTTTCTTATTCCATCCTGGTATAGGATATCATAGAAGAACTCGAACACATACAAATTTAAAAATAAAATCTAATCAGGAAATTCAGAAAGGAATATGACAAGAACAATGCATTGAAGTCAATCATTATTATATACTATAGCAATAAATAATAGAAAATTATAAATATAGATTGAAAAAATAAATATCAAATGAAATGCTTAACTGCAAACCAAGAGAACATTTATAGGATAGGTATACCAAAACTGATTAAAACATAATGAAATTATCCTACATAAATATTGGGTTGTAATATGTTTACAGATAGGAAAGTCATATATGATCAAGATATCAATTTTTCTCAAGTTTGTCAACAGATTTATCACAATTTTAATCAGAATACTCACAAATTTTTTGGTTAAAATAGCCAAGAAGAAACAAGAACAAATCAATGGGACAAAATAAACTCCACAAAAAGTAACATACAATTATGGCAATTAATTTTTTAAAGTTACAAAGGTATTTAATGAATAAAATACAGTACTTTCAAGAAATGAAACTAAAAGTTTTGAATATCATTATACATTTAAATAATTGAGAACTAAATATCACACTTTATTAAGAAATAAAAATAGATTATAGGTGTAAGTGTAAAATTTTTAAAAGAAAACAGAAAAAATCTCTCGGACTTTGGTTAAGAAATATTTTTTTTATATATTATTCCTAGTCTTATATAGTTAAACATAATAGTGATATTCATATGTGCATGTAATAAACTTTGCTCATTGCAATCCCCAGGACTTCTTAGATGTGGCTCAGAAAACATATTGATTAAGGGAAAATTGTATTTAATAAAATTTTAAAACTTTTGCTCTGGGAAAGACACTCTTATGAGAATGGAAGACCTGTACCATATTTGTAGTAAAATCTATGCATACACAATATGTAGAATATTTTTCAAGATAAATACTAAGAACACATATAAGCAAATTTTTAAAAACCAAAATTCTTTTTTAATTTTTTTTTAAATTTTTATAGTTGTAGATGGACAGTATTTGTTTATTTTTTATGTGGTGCTAAGGATCAAACCCAATGACTCACAAATGCTAGGCATGCGATTGGACTATAACCCCGGCCCCCAAAATTCTTGAGTATATACTTCTGTTAGTTCCAGTTCATAGAGAAATACACATTTTAGCCATAATAAAATGCCACTATACATTTATTACAGTGAATAAAAAATGTATATTGACAAAACAACAATAACAAAAAAAATGACAAATCCAAATCTAGATAAAAATGCAGACCAACTGGAACTCTCACATATTACCATCAGGGATGCAAAATGTTATAGCTACTCTGAACAGTTGAACCATTTCATGTAGAATTAAGCATACACCTATATAACCCAGTAATTGTGTCCTAGGTTTTACACTAAATTGACAAAAACCTGTATTCACTCTAAAATGATTACATGAATATTAATGACAGTTGGGATCAGAAAAGTCAAATTCTTCAGACACAAATGTTCTTTAATGAATATATTGACCTTAAATGAATTGATTATGCAAAATATCTGTATCAGGCAATGCTACTCAGGCATAAAACATAAGAACTTCTGCTACATGCAACAAAGTGAATTAATCTCACAAGCATTGTATTGAAAGCAGCCAATTTCACCAAAGCTACATGTCATGTACTTGACTCACAGGACATTCCAGGATATTAAAAAAAAAAAAAGATGGTCAGAGAATATACCCAATGTCATAAAATTGAACACAAAATGTCAAATTCATCCAATGTAACTTTAAAGATTAGAATTTAAAGACAAATCACATTAAATATAAAGAAGAAGATGCCATGAATAACTTTATGAATCACCCTTAGTTGAGTGCATTAATAGTGCTTCAAAAGGTAAAGAATTAGAGTCTTAGGTGGTTAAAAATAGAAATCAGTCTACGTTTGAAAGACTTGACTAAAATAAAAACATATATATAAAAAGTGGGAAAGGGAAGGATTAGAATGATGAGATAAAAAACAGGAAATGTGTCAGTCAGTTTTTTGTTACTGTTACCAAAAAACTGATAAAAGAAACTTACAGGAGGAAAAGTTTATTTTGTCACGTGGTTTCAGAGGTTCACTCAGTGTAGCTGACTCTATAACTGTAGGCCTGGGGTGAGGCAGAACATTATGCAGAAGGGCATGGAAAAGGAAAGCTTCTCCATCCATAACAGTCAGGAAGCAAAGAGAAAAGGAGAGCCAGATGGCAAGGACAATTTTATCTAAACACCAAAGACATGCCTCAGTGAAACCCTTCCTCTAGCCGGACCCTACCTATGATTAGCACCCAATTAATCCACTCAAGTGGACTAATCCACTGTTTAGGTTACAGCTTTCATAATCTAATCATTTTACCTCAGACTATTCTTCCATTTTTCTCATACATGAACTTTTGGAAAGCACCATAATCCATGACAGGAAGTATATAATAAATACATATACAGACCACAATAACTGTGCAACTCATTTGTGCAAGTGTATGAAATTGTAATTTTATGTTTCAGAAATGCATGAAAAAAGTATCACAAAATTGGGATTAAGTTAGTAATAGGGAAGAATATTCTGAATAGGTTCTATCAATTTAATTTTTTATACAATATTATACTTCCAATAATTTATTCTATTTGGTATTTAATTTAGAAAACTTTATATACTCAAACTTAAAGCTTTTTGGCTCTTCACTAATTTAAAACATACCTTCATATTGAAGAAATATTTTTCCTCGATAAACATCTACCTTGGTCTCCACCAACACATGCAACTTTATATACCAGAAACAAATTCAACCCAGAGGAGTTAATAAATCAGATTTCTTGGGGCATAGCTTTGCTATTTGCCTAGATCAGATTAACAAATAAAGTTAAGCATTTTGTACAGTAGTTTGGAAAAGACTTTAAAAGAAATGTCAAAAAGAAAAGAGTCAAAATGAAGCTCAGATTCTGAGGGTTCATAAATGCATATAATAGCTCATTTAATATATGTAAAACATACATACACAATGTTATTCTGGTATTTAAACCTTGAAAGATATTGTTTAAAATACTTTAGATTTTCAGTGAAGAAAATGTGATCTAAGAGCAGGAGTATCACAAATAACAAGTATAAAATACACACATCTAGCATTTTGTCATGAATCATGTATTAGGATTGCAGATCTATTTAACAGTCTGCAGAGTAAATGTTTAAGTATCCTGCTTCCTATGATCAGGACTGGAGAAGTGATGGAGACGAAATCCGTGAGTGTTATTTTAAGGTTGCTTGCACTCGGGATAAGAGGCAACCTTTTGTTCAAGTGGTTTCAACTTTTCCTTCAATCAATTTCTTCAAGCATTCCTGCAGTGGAGAGTGCTCTGTTTTATCTGATATCTAGGGACCATTGAACTTTTGTTTTGTTTTTTCAAACTATTTGGTATTATATTATCAAGGAAGCTCTGAGATTATATGCCTTGTACAGTACAGCTTTGTTAAATTCCATCCTACTGTACTTCTCCCAATAAGTGTTTATTGTGAAATTTCTTATAGAAGGCCATCTCTATTATCTTTTTTCCCCTACTTGCTCTCCAGAAAAAAAAAGTGTGAGTAAATTCACATTTACTGCCATTTTGCACACTTTGAGTGATAGGAATAGTTATGCTGTATTTCTTACACATTCTCCCCCTCTTATTCTTCCCACGTACCATCAAATTGTGACTATGACAAGTATGAGTTTTGAGCTGAATAAATAACAAGAATGTGTGTATGACTAAATGAGTGAATAAATCCATCAAAAGAAAACCAATTATTAATAATATGGAAAATTATTATAGGGCTTGACACTCTAAATAACTTTTCTTCTTTTAGCCAGAGCATTCACTTCTACTTTAAAATAAAGTGAATTTTCACTGAATCTTACTGATACATTATTGTATCAACTAAAATTATTTTTATTGATTAAAAATTACATCAACTAAAATTATTTTTATTGATCAAAAATTAAATTTAATAAAAGATAATATTTTAGTTTATATTTTTGTCCACTTCCTACATGTGTGTATTGAAAATACAGTGGGGTGATGTTATACACATCATACATATCTTTCAAATCTTTTATATTTTTTCTATGATAAAAGATTTTAAGAATCCTACAATGCATTTAATTGCAAAACATCCCTTCAATACAGATGTATTTCTACAGGTTCTGTGTAGAATTAAATTAAACTATACAACTTTTATATTTAAGCATGAAGCTTTTCATTTTTTTAGTCTTTACCTCATACTTTTAATCATGTCAAAGTCTATTTAAATCATGGAGCTTATCCAATTCATCTTTTCCCCACATTTAAAACACTATTCTGGTAAATTAATAGTCAGAAACTTGTTTCTTTACAACGTCAAATCAATTATATTTAGATTCAAATTCTTATGGCTGAGATTATGAGAATAATTTTATTAGTAAGTGCTATTGTTAAATCATGTTAACATGTTACATACAGAATGAAAATATTTTCAAATACATTGATACATTGGTTCTCTTCTCTTGCCTACCAATTGTTCTCTGCCCTTTACTCCTTTTCTTGACTTTTCCCCCTCTGCCCTCTATTTCTTTTTTATCTGTTTGCATATATTTTACCGCCAACCATCCCTGACATTTCACAATATAAAAAAAAGAGAGACTAACCATAAAATGTAGTGAGGAATTGTAAATAACAATATCTAAACATAAACTTGTTAATATCTAGTTCCAATAAAACACGATTGCTAGAAATTAAAATACAACATTCAAGTTTTCAAATCTTTGAGTGATGAGCAGAATTAAGAAAATATAATTGATATTTCTTCTAGTAATAATTAATATGTTTATGGATAGGTGATAAACCCTCCATCTATACAATTTTAAAGTATTAATAAAATTAATATATATTATAAAATGTATATTTACTATATCATTATATGTATAATATATTCTTGTGTGTGAGTTGGAGAACAACAACTGATAATACGGAGTGCCTGTTCCATAATTCAAGTTTTTGGTTTAAGGAAACAAATTCAGACTTGTTTGGGTGTTTGTTCAGACAAAGAGAAATCATTCTTGGATTCTGCATTTGAGACATGCAAAGCAGAAATTATGATTTTGGCTCCAATTCCATCAAAGCACTTAAGAAAGCAAGGTAAAAAGACTTGCACCAGACAGACATGACAATTATTATGCACTGCACACACCACCACTGGAATGAAGTTAGTGTGTTAGAGACTGGGTTTGGCCTATCAGTAATTATTTTTCTAAGAATTAGTACATATATAATTTTAACAAAGAGTTATATAATCAATGAACTTTTTCAGTATGTGTAACTAAACATCACATTTTCCATTGTTTTATATTTCCATTTGAAATTAATATGAACTAAACATTCCATGGTGTTAAAATGAATTCCCTTTCTGTTAAATATTTAATACTTACATAATATTACCATTTTTTGACAAATTGCATAAACTTCACTTAGTTGTGAAGTTAATTTGTATTGTTTGGTATTTAGGTAAAGATAGTAAAAATTCACTGAAATATTTGCTACATGTCGTTTACTAAACTAAGCATATTATGTATATTTTCTCAGTACAAACTTAAATTATCTCTTTTGATTGAAGGTGGTGAGTCTGAGATCACATAATTTACTCAAGGTCAAGTGTTGCTGAAGCAGTGCTTGAATTCAGGTTTGTATTAACCATAATATGTTTTCATTTAAATGGTGTTATAATTCTTCCACAAACATTGTCATTTTCTACTTAAAAACCCTTTTTTTTATTGAGGGGCTATAACATACATAAAATAATATATTTTAATTATATTAATAAAATTTCTACATCAAATCAGGAACTGAACCAAAAAGCAAAATTGAAATATTGAAATATTCCTTTCATGTTACATTCCTTTGAATATTATGACTAACAATGCTAGACAAAATTATAAATCAAATACAGAGATTAACTAAGGCTCAGCAATCACTCACTGTCTTGGAGCATTCACTTGACTTTAGATAAGAATCTTCTAAGTAACAAGAGTTACTGTGTTATTATATAGATATATGAAGTCCCACATTACCATACAGAATAAGGCAGATGGCAGATGTTCCCAGTAATGCATGATGACATTAACATGACAAAATCCATATCAACCCACAACTCATCTAAAATTCCATTACCTCATTATTGATTAATTGCTTCAACTTTAAATTTACTCAAAATGAACATGACTTATATGTCTACTTTGTCTTTTTATTCCAGAATGTTCTACCTGTCAAAATGAAGGAATCTGATAATTTTCTTCCAATGAAGAGAAAATGTGTACTAGCACATTTGCCTTTGATAAAAAACAACACACACATAGTGTCATTTCCATCCTAACAAAGACAAATTACACTTGTAAAGAATGCATTAAGTGATTTCCATGTGATTAAAATCATGAAATGCCTTCAATTCTACAATGGTACTTGTCATCTTTCTATTTTCACTTTTATAGCTGTAATTCAAGCAAAAGACTATGGAGGAAAACTACTGTTCTTAAATACTGAAGACAAACTTTGAAAATGTCTAAGCAAGGGGAGAAATAAAATACATATAAGGTGATTTTATTTTCTTTTTTGTATGATTTTATAATGTTGAAAGCAGTATGGTTATATATTATTGACTTTTGTCACTTAAGACTATACAGTTGTACATATTTTTACAATCCCAAAATTATAATATTTAATCCATGTTTGAATATAAACATTGTAATTGCTGTGCTTTCAACTGGTTTTGCATCTATTGCTACATTTTTCAAAATAGTTGTGGTTACTTATTTACTTTATGTAATGAATTAACCAGTCTTGTAGGTGTTTATTCATAAGAATACACTATTTTTATTAAAAGATAAAGAAAGTTTCAAATATTTTAAGAAATTTTAAATGTACTTTGAAAGATATATATTATCAAAGAATTGAAGATGAGAGAATAGAATGTTCCAGCATGGTGAATTACTCATTTAAAACAATATGTTCATAACATGAAAAGCATATTCAATAGAAGTGGGTTGACTCACTGAGAAGAGAATTTCACTTATGTGAGTAGGCATATCTCATGAGTTGGGAAAGTAAGTTATATTAGTGGCTATGATAAGAAAATAAAATATTCAGCTAACGTTTCTGTGTCCTCATTGGCTCTGGAACATCTAGTTCTTTTAATGTTTCAGTTAATTTAATCCCTTTATCCATCCTATAACACTATTTTATAAAAGAGTAAGTAGAGAAAGCCATTAGCACTATTATGACCACCTCTCTATGCCTATTACACATGATACAACAGGAAGCACTCTAGTTCATCAGGAACACAATATCACTACCCTGAATAAGTCCATGAGTACACTACTCAGGATTCCTACCACCAGGTTTAGCACACCACCCTCTCCCTGTACCAGCAGCAGTACCAATCTGATTTACATCAATCACCATCACCTCTTTAAATTGTGCTAAAATATTTATCCTATTGGTTCACCAGTAACTCTTTTTTAAGCCTGTTCTCTACATAAAAGCCCAAAATATCCTTAAAAATATAAATATGACCACATAAACAACTTATTAAAAATCCAGTACTTTTCTGTTCTATTTAACAATAAATCAAAATTCTTCAGTGTGCTGTATAATATCATATGAGATCTAAATTCTTCCCACCTCTCCAAAATTATATATTGCTATTTTTTTCTTTCACCATATAATTTGCCTTTTATTCTTTATCTCAAATATATCTTATCTTACCTCAGAAATAGTTTTGTCAATATTGCTTCTTCCAAGAATGATTTTATCCCAACTTTTCTAAGATTCATTTTCTCATTTTATTCAGTAACTTTTAGAAATTCATTTTTAAGGAAACTGCATGCTGATTTTCATATTGGGTGTACCAATTTACACTTCCATAAAAAGTGTACCTTTCCCTTTGTTCCTGCATCGTTAGCACCATGTATTATTATTTGTATTATTTTTTACTGGGGATTTAACCCAGGAATGCTTGCCTGTGGAGCCACATCACTAGCCCTTTTTATTTTTATTTTGAGATAGGGTCTTGCTAAGTTGCTTAAAGAGCCTTGCTAAATTACAGAGACTGGTTTTGAACTTATGATCCTCCTGCTTCAGCTTCCTAAATTGCTGGCATTAAAGCTGTGTGCCACTTGCCTTGCCTTATTATTCATATTATTGACAATTGTCATTCTAATGGAAATGATGATATGTCAATGTAATTTGTGTTTGCATTTCCCTGATTGAAGAAGATACTAAATGTTTTTTCAAATGCTTGTTGGCCATTTTTACTTGTTCATTTGATGAGTGACTGATTATTTCATTTGTCCATGTATGAAATGGATTATTTGGTTTTTCTTTGGTTTTTGATTCAACTCAAAAAAATTCAACATAATGTACATCTCAAAAAATTGAATTTTATATGTATACATGTATATATATTTATATTAATAAGGAGGTTCGTCAAAAAATAAACATTGAACTACTATATAATCTATATATCCAAAAGAATGAAAGCCAGCATACTTTAAAGAAAGGTACACAACCATATTTATTACAGCACAATTCACAATAGACAAGTTATGGAATCAGGCTAGATATCTATCAGCAGATAATGAATAAAAACAATTGTTATATATACACAATGGAGCTTCATTCAGTCCTAAATAAGAGCAAAATCATGACATTTACAAAAAAATGCAGATCGGAAGAGCATCATGTTACTCAAAATAAGTCAGATACAGAAAGTTGTGTCTAATGTGTTATTTTATATCTAGAACCTAGAGAAAAAAAGAAATAAACCGGGATGTCAGGAGAGTAGAAGAGAGACCACTGGAGCAGTGGAAAAGAGTTAAGTAAGAGTGAGGAAAGGAAGAGAAGGGAAGGTTCTGGGAAATAAAATTGACCAAATAGTGTCATATGCCTGTATGAATATGTCATGAGTACACTCACCAATCTGTATATTTAATATTTTTCCAAAAAAGTAAAAAAAAAAAATTCTTGACAGAATTCTCCTCTAAACAAATAATGAAACGAAGCTCATATTTCCTTTTCTCTCAATTGTTCTGTTAAAATTTCTCTGTATACTTACAATATCATTATTTCAACAAATAAACTGTAAATTATTACTATGTTGCTTGTTCTGGAGACATATTAATGAATAAAAAAGAGAAGATTTTAAAAAGGAGAAAAAACTCTACCTTCATGAAGCATATGTTCTAATTTCCAGAAAGAAAACAATAAACAAAATTGTGTAAAATTCATGATGTGTATCTTTGTTACTAGAAGATAAGCCCCAGGAAAGTAATTGCTACACAGTGTTGCCATTTGCATCAGAAACTTCAAGTTTTCTTGCGTCTACTGGGTCACTGGGACAAGACCACATATCTGTTTACTCTCTATATAGTATGAGTTTGCTTTTCTGGCTTCTCTTGTTTTGGAATTCACACATATATGGAAACTTTTGGGTTGTTCAAGATATGAAACTTATTAGCACATTCTAATGTATTTTGTCTTATTCAGAAAGTCCAGAGAGATCTATGAAATACTGGCATTTTTGTTGTGGTGGTAGTTATTACTGGTAGAGACTATAAGGAAAAATAAATTTCTCTTCATCTGGATATGGAAAATATGAGAATCTAGATTAGATGCTCAGGAAAAGTTTAATAAAACCATCTGTTTCTCTCTTATGCAGACTTTTCCAAAATATATAACGACCTAACCTGTTACTCTCACTTTACTATGAGTTTAATGCAATCACAATTAAAGGCCATTATGGTGTGTCATAGAATCAGATAATACAACAGCTTTGCAGACAAAGCTGTTAGTGAATTTATATTTCTGTGACTATATCATCAGAAAATGTATCAAACCTGTTGTAATAGGAAAACAAATTCTTTTAATATTTTTATTATATGAATGCGTAGAAAAAGCAAATGTCTAAATCAACAGCTATTTACTGTGTGCCAGGTGTATATGCTTGAAGTTACGCATACTCAAACATATTGAAACATACCCACACACATTTTAAGGAGCAGTTGAATAATGTTTGAGGAGTGCCAATAAAATTACCCATATCTCTTTTTTTGCAAAGTCAGATGGAAATAAATAACAGATTGCATCGCTCTTTCATGTGTTTGAGAGTGGTGCTAGTCATTACAATTTCTGAAAAAATTAAGTAGGATTTTAAGTTTACTATTTTGGCAGAAAGAAATAGAATCCAGGACTTCCATTATACTTTCCACAACCTTGAATGATAGGCTAATGTGGGGAGTCTGTAAGTCTCAGTGCAAAATATTCTTTCTTCTACATATAGGAACTGGTAAATAAGCACAAATGATGTTCAGGGGTCAAATAAATACACCTTGAACTGGACTTGATGAAAGCTTACATTAGCTACTCACCCCTAAATGTTTATTCACTGGCTGAAGGACAGTGTCATACTAGGTCCTCAAATATTTGGGCTAACTAGATACAGGCTCTAAAACCTTTTTTTTTTTTAGGTAATTCTCAATCTCCTGTGTATGCTATCTCTGACACTTGGCTGTAGAAACCTTGGGGGAAAAATAGAGCATATACCTATTATTCTCATATTGTTCTCTTGGACTATATAATAATGCAAGTCTGAGAACTGGCCTGAAGACAATGGTGCTAGCACAAGTCTTGATTGTCTTTACTGTTTCACCACATGGAAACCATCCTCAGTATACTCCAGCTGCAGAGGAGCCTAGGTAGACTCCTCAGTTGCTTTGGGGAATCTGTAATCAATTCTTCTCAAAGTGTTTGAAATTCTTCTCAATGGATGTTTGCCATTTCAAATGTATTTAACTTTTCTTTATTGAAATTGGAGATGGTTTAGTCAACAAGGTAATCATGGTGGGTGTGATGACACATGCTTAAAACCCCACTGACTAGAGGCTTAGGGAGGAGGATCACAAATTTGAGGTCAACATGGGAAACTAAGTGCTGTTGTCTCAAAATTCAATAAAATAAAATAAAAAGGACTGAAGATGTTGATCAGTTGTAGAGTACATGAGGGTTTTATTCCCCATTATGAAAACAAAGAAAAATGAAAGAAAATGTATTCATTTATTCTTATTTCTTTATGTATGAGCCAACACAGGTGTCAGAAAACTATACCCTGCTGTCAAACTCAGTCTGCCACAGCCCTTTTTGTCAATACGGTTTTCTTGGAACACAGGCAAATTATTATGTATCATCTAAAGCTCTTTCTGATTACAATGGCAAACAGTAGTAGTTATAACAGGAGTCATATGGTCTCCACACTTAAAATTGTTGCTATTTGGCTTTTTTACAGAAAAAAAATTGTTTACTTCTTAGCTAATATATTGAGTTCAAATCTCTCTTATGTATATGCATATCAATTCTTATATTACCTTTTACTTTTTTGCACTTTTAAATTTGTTTTAATTATACCTCACAGTAGAATGCATTTTGACACATCATGCATGAAAGGAGTATAATTTCTAAATCTTCTGATTGTACATATTGTAGGATCACATTGGTCGTAAAATCATATATGTGCATAGAATAATAATGTCCAATTCATTATACTATCCTTCCTATCCCCATTCGTCCTCCCCTCCCTTCACTCCCATTTGCTAAATCCAAAGTACTTCTATTCTTCCCTAGCTGCCCTCACCCTCTTATTGAGAATGAGCATATACTTATCAGAGAAAACATTTGGCCTTTGGTTTGGGGGGATTGGCTTATGTTGCTTAGGATGATATTCTCCAGTTCTATACATTTACCTGCAAATTCAACACAAAAAATATAAAAAAAAAATAACTAAATGATAACCAAATGAAAAACTGGACTAAGAAACTGAACAGACACTTCAGAGAAGAAGAAATACAATCAATGAACAAATATATGAAAAAATGTTCAATATCTATAGCAATTAGAAAAATTAAAATGAAAACTAAGATTTCATCTCACTCCAGTCAGAATGGCAATTATTAAGAATACAAGCAACAATAAATGTTGGTGAGGATATGGGGAAAGTGTACACTCATACTTTGTTGGTGGGACTGCACATTGTTGCAACCATAATGGGAAGCAGTATAAACATTACTCAGAAATCTTGGAATGGAACCATCATTTGACCCAATTATCCCACACCTTGGTTTGTAACCAAAGGACTTAAAATCAGCATACTACAGTGACACAATCACATCGATGTTTATAGTATCTCAATCCACAACAGTCAAATTATGGAATTGTCCTACATGCTTTTCAACAAATGAATGGATAAAGAAAATGCGGTATACTTACATTTTATTCTTAGAGCTCTGATTTCCTCAGGAGCATTGGTAGAGTTGTAAGGCACTATGGAAATCAGTATATACAAGGAATGCAACTACCAAATGGCCTAGGCATATTACTCCTCAGTTTTTATCCAAAAGACTAAAGTCAGCATATGATAGTGATATATGCATACCCATGTTAAGAGAAGCACAATTCAAATTGATAATGTTGTAAAACCAGTCTAGGTGTTCATAAACTGGTGAATGAATAAAGAAATTGTGGAAGCTAGAGAGAAAAATAGGAAAGAATAAGGAGTTCATCACAATAGATGATAGAGCAGTAGAGTGCAGGAAAAATATTGGGAAGAAGGAAGAGAGTGAAAGAGAAGGTATGAGGAAATTAAATACACTGATTATGTTATGTGCATGTAAGAATGTATCACAATTAATTCCATTTTCATACAAAATTATAATGCATCAATAAGACAATGAATAGATAAAATCCTCAGCATTGATTCCCAATACATTTCCTACATATAATGTAATATCTTCTAACAAGAACTTGCAAATATTTTCTAAGGCACACCTTATTTATTTCAGGTTTGTTCTACCTCAACCACTCCCAAGCAAACAAGAGCCAATTTGAGTCCCAAACTGGAGGCCATAAAGTATGGCTAGGGTGTGGACTTTTGTAGAATTTTGTAGAAATTCCCAAACTTTTAGATAAAATTTCTGGTGGTGTTGACAATTTAAAGTTAAAAAAAAAAAAATTCTGTCATCCTTGATTTTGTATTTTTACTATTTTAGCCTTACATTGAGTTAAAAATAAATTCTTTCAGCATAGCTATAAATAAATCTTATTTATCCAATTATCCAAGTGTTGAGAAATTATAGTACCCTTGTTATCTTTCTCTCATGCAACATTACATGTAGAAGGAATCAGTATATCCTGAAGAAATTGTGTGCCTTATGCCAAGGTCATATCTCCAGAAAGTGCAAGTATGACCAGGTTATTTCACTAAACAAAGTTGAACATTTAATTTGCTATTTTGGAATTGTTTTCATGGGGCAGGCATAATCTCATTCTTCAATACAAGCTAGTAATATAATCCATCTGGATATACTATCTCTTGATTTCTATTTCCTTAAATTTCCTTTGCCTGTAGCCATGTTTGACTTCAATTTCTGATGAAGTAGGATTTTTATATAAAAATAAGTAAGAAGAATGAAATTATATAATTTAATATACTAAAAGAAATTTGGATATTTGAATAGATCATGAAGTCAGATGTACAGACTACTGTAGTATCTAGGAAATGCCAGTGAAGACCCTAAAACTAGTAGGGTACATTTACCACACTCTACATAGCTGATGTCGGCACAGGATGTCAGAAACTCTTTTAATTATTGGCCTTGAAGCCCATGTGATTCTATGATTGACATGGACATACAGATATGGATATGCATGATATTTTATGCCAACATTGTTCTTTTCTGGATGCGAGTTTAATATTTAGTATTGGAAAGAAGGAACCACTGTAAAATATTCTAGCTACATAAAAAGCAAATTCTGACTTTCATCTTAATGAGAAATAAGTCACAATAGGAGAATTTTTTCAAACATAAATAAGAGATGTTCAAAATTTGCTTTGTGACTAATGGCATGACAAATTTCTACCACACCTTCTGAAAAAAGCAGTGAAACATAATTTTGACATCTTTATGGTTGTTTCAATATATGTACTCCAGAAACTATAATGTGCTGGCATTCATGGACAAACCATAAAACGTGGGCATCTACTCCTTAAGGAACTCCACAGGATCTGGTTCAGTGATTTTTACATAGCAATAGTTCTTTAGAACATCAACAAACACATTGCAATGGAAAATGTATTGAATTTCTCTGTTATGGATTCACTTTGATTTCAAATTGATTACAAATGGGTGTTGTATTTCTAAATTTCACAGCATGTAGTACCTAAACTCATATGATTAAATGAAAATTAAAAAATCTTTTCAATAAATCTGATACAGAGATACTTAACTCACAAACACACACACACATATATATATATACACACAAAGATATATATACACACATGTATATATAAATATATTCATGATCATTTACATATATTCTTCTGTCTTTAATTATGACTATCTAATATAAATGTTAATAGTAAAATTATTTTCACGTCACTTCAGTTTATTCAATTTTAATGAAAAACACAAGTGTCCTAAAAATAATTGTCATTGAAGTGACTTGGAAGTTCAGAAGAGACACAACATTTTCTTCTAAAAAATGTTCTGCTCACAATGGGCTTCTTTAAACAAAAGGGGAAAAAAACTATGGCATTTCGGCTAATTCTTAGATTGTTATCTTCTTCCTTTCTTAACAATTTTATGTACACTTAAGTATCCATCCTGTGGATTCTTGTAGTAGTTAATTGACTTGTATGGGCTGGTGATAGTTTGCTGGAGGAGTAAAGCAATTCACCTGAGAAAACAGAAGGTAAGTTTTCATTTACAATTTTAGATGTGCAGTTTTTAGTAAATACTGTTTAAGAGCTTCGGCTTAGAAGACCAGCTCTGTTCTATAGAGCTGACCAAACAGGGATATATGGTTTTCTCTTTTAAAAATTTTTGCTGTGTAGAATATATTCCCTTTTCCCATGGCTTTGTTTATTTATTTATTTTTTATACAAGTTATTGAATACTCTAAGGAAGGTACAATTAATTAATCTAGAATATAAATGTAAAATTATTTAGCTTTATTATACATTCATACATTTTAATGAGTCATAATAAAAAGATATTGCTGTGGAATAATTATGCTTTATATTTTTAATGAAACCACATATACAAGTAATACACATATATACATATGTACATATATACACACATATGCATTACTTGTATAATATACACATTTATAAAATATACAGACATAAAATAATTACAAATCAAACAGCAAAAACTGGCATCCATCACCCACCCATATCCTTTTTTTTGGTTAAATCTTATGAAATGACTGGGCCTTTTCTTTAATATATTCTTTACCATACATAAATGGTTTCATTTAATAAATACAAAATTATAATTATTCCATAGCAATATGATAGTTATCATTTCAAATCAAAAGTGATGCCTTTTCGTACTTCAATTTTAGTTGCTATAATTGCATGATTTAGTGAAAATTAAAATGTATACTTCATAGAATGAAACATTTTAAGAATTTTTTTAAAAAATGGCTTCTGCTTGTCTATTGTATCTACTTATTCATTTTTATAAAAAAAAAGAAAGCATTTCTGTCATCCATCTGATCATTGCTTCTGTAAGTTGATGTAAATAAATAAAATTTACTGAGGGTGTCACCTCTGCTAGAGTTTCCACCAAGTAAATAATGCCACTGGCAGACAGTACAATTTTGAAGGAAAGCATTTGCAAGAGGAATGGAAGGAGGACAAGAGAAGTGTAAAATTGAGATTAGTCTAACTTTGATAGCATTTCCTCTCTGGCATGAAACATGATAAAATAAGTTTAGGATAAGTTTCTACAAATAGCTTGCACTTAATTCAATCTGGGGACAATTTTCTGTATGACTGCTTTTCAAATATTGCATTTTCTTTCCAGTAGTTACTCTGTTTCTGTAATTGGCTTAACTATGTCAAAATAATGTTTTCTAACATTTCTCACAAATTGTTGCTCTTATCTCCATTGAAAAAAATTAGATAGTATGCATCATTATTCTGGTTATAAATGTATAAAATAGTTTGAGAACAGCTCTCATGATAAGTGGTGTTATGGATGTCACAGTGTTTTCCTCCCCTCAAATGCTGCTCACTAAAACACTCTCTTTTTTGTCACTACCATTTTTGACAATGTTTTATCACTCATAGCCCTTGCTTACCTATGGCACTGCAATTTATTTCTTGGGGTATGGCTTGTGCTCTCTGGTGGGGCAAGCCAGTTTTCATTGATAATGGAGCATCCTGATGGGAAGAGGGTTTCCCCTCATGAGTGTCCAACCTAATGTTGTAAGTCAACGTAGTAATTCCTGTTCTCCATTGCTGCCTTCCCAGTTCCTTCTGATTTGATAAGAGAGGATCTAGTAAAAATGTGATCAATTTTTCATAAGTAGCTTCTTTGAAAATGGTCTTAGGCATGACAAACTTCATGTGGTTTCTAGGATTTGTTAAGTTTCTGCATACATACAATGAGGCAATTGACAGAAAGTAAAATCATCTTTAGAGTTCAAATATTACTAATTTCAAAGCTAATTCATAACTTAATTTTAAGTAACAAGGAAAATACTGCAACATCATTCTGAAAGTAATCTATGTTTTGGACATTTTGCAATGTACAAGCATTTTCTTGTTATGTTAATAATCCCAGAAATGCCCAAATGCCCTGTTAAAAAATTAATACGAAAAAAAAAATTATGCATGCTTCTCCAATTTTATTGTGGCTTATTTTATTCATTGCAGTAGAATTAACTTTTTACAAGTTAATGACAATTAGAGAAAGATGATTTCATACCTATTGAGAATATTTCACATAGGAAAAAATATAAGATTTAGAATGCTAAAAAGTATTCATCATAGAACACATCACTATAAATATGTATAAAGAAAACAAAATCATTCCATCCAATTGATGGAATTCATGGCAGAGTAATTAGTAAACTACGTTATTTTATTTCTTACCAAAGTCTTCAAACATATACTTGAGTCCTGCAGCTGTTTCTTTAAGTAAACAAACAAAACAACAATAAAATTAACTTATAAAGAGAAACAAAAAAAATCAAAAACAACAGTCAAGATAACAACTTCAAATCAAATTTTGAGATTTAGGCCCTTATTTCACTTTGCCTCTTGGTTTAGAGGCCTGTGCAAATTCTGCATACTGTGCATACTTTTTCTCTTCCACTTGCCTATCTTCTTTCATGTCTGCACTCCTTTCATTATCTCATTGCTTCAGGGCAAATGGATTTAGAAAGCTGGAATTAGAGAAAATGATCCAACAAATTGTTAAATGATCTGACCAAGTGTATCACATTTTTTTTATTGTAGGCAGTAAAGTGCTACCTGTATTTTGTTCTATCACTATATCACTGTTCAGTGATATAGATGCATTTAACTACTACTATCTTTCATTCCACTAAATAACATATCTCTAGTTTGTTTAATTCTAAAATTTTCCCATGAAAGCAAACATTCTCTGGGCAAAATCTTGTCAAGATGACTTTCCACTTAACGAATCTTAGTGGCATCCACATTAGTCTCAAAAGTGACACTGTGAATTCTTTCTATGCAAAGGGTAAAAATGAATCCTAACCTATCCCTGCTCTCCATCCTTCTTATGAAACCCTAAGCAATTCTAATATTCTCTTCTTTAATATATACAGTACTTTCTTTTCAGAAAGCAAGAACAGATACAAGACCACCCCACTGCTAGGGTCATATTCTCTTAAGACTTCTCTCTAGCTTCCCTCCCATAAGAACACAGGGAGATGTTACTCTCCTGAGTGTCACCCCTGTTTCCTCTTTGATCTTTTTGACTTTAATTTAACTTAAAGCTGAGGGACTTACTTCCCTGCCTTATGGAAGAAAGAGGGTAATAGCCCTCCTTTCCCTTTAGAGTTGAATCCCTTGATCAATTAATTTTCAGAGCTCTCTTTTAAAGGAATCATTCTGGGGGATATATCTGTCATTTTTATGTTTGATGAATCCTGTACAGATGGTCTAGTGACTCTCTTTAGATAGTACAGATTCTTACACATATTCTCCAGATTTTATAAAAATTTCAAATTCCTGAATGTCCTCTTCACCATCCTGAAATTCATCTGAAATTGCTGTGTGTGTGTGTGTGTGTGTGTGTGTGTGTGTGTGTTTGGAGGGGTGGGCTTTCTGACCCACGAGAACAAAAGAGCAATCGAAGTGGACCACATGTCCATACAAAAGCTGGCTTCATCAGAATGCTTTTCTCTTACTATATTATCTCTGCAGATCACTCATCTACTCTCCTTTGTTCTGAGGTCCTGTCTGCAGACCAACCTCCATTTTGATTTTAATTTGTCTTTTTTTGTGGATTTGCCTTTTTATCTATGTATAAAATTTGTCCAACAAAGACCATGAGTATTCCTTCTTTTTGAAAATAATTTTTATTTAATTTTAAGACATAAATTGAACATTCTGATTTTGTAGTCAGCTCTCTTCAAATTTGATAGAAGCCCATTTGAAGATTCTAGACTATTTCAGGTTGCAAAGTTGTTGTTTTTTTTTTCCCCTAAAAGCAAATATTTTAATTACAGTTGTGGTTCACAATTAAAGAGAAAATTAGGATTTCAAGATAAATAAATTCCTTGATATGCTCAGTTAACTCTGCAAAAATATACCAATATGCTTATAAATGTTATTCTGGATCATCTTAGTTCCTAAGGAGGTACTAACAAGAAAATCTAGATTTAAAGCAAAATGAGGAGCAAAATTCCTAAGTTATTAAAATTCTTGACTTATTTGGAAGATAAAAAGAATCAACCAGGTTATAAAGATGAAAATAGTCAAAAGAGAGATAGAAAGAAATTACATCTCATATTCTAACTATTATAGGAGAACTGAGTGATTCTTCATTGTATTTTCATAATTTTGTCTAAGCCCCATCAGAGTTAAAATAATTATAATGACTAATCATGCTAATATTTTATATATGATTAAAAAAACCTACCTTCATTCATAAAAGTTTTAGGATGCCAGTAATACCCTTCTACATTAAAGCAGAATCCTAAGCATATTATACATTCAATTCAAATTCTGAATTACTTTGCATATAAGCATAAATTATATTTGTATTTGAAGAGCAAGAATAACCAGTTCAGCAGATAGTCACTTTATATTGAGCTTTATAAGAGTTGATTTAGTAACTTTAAGAGCATAGAAATGGGAATTAACAAATTAGTCTTAGCTATAGTCTAAATTATAGGTGAATAATTCACACAAATGCTTTAATGTAAGGTCCTGACAATTCAGTAGACAGCTGAATAGATGTACACAGCACCCACATTCTCCTCCACAAGAACCAAAACAATATTTATATAGCTTTTAAGTTGAAGAAAGTGATTTTGGGAGAACACAGTAAATTCACAGGAGAAAAGTAGAAATCTTGTAAAAACGTAGACACCTAGTACAACAACACAGTAAGAGAAAAAGAGAGCCTGGCCACTACAACCAGGCTTTCCAGCAGGGGTGGGTGAATCTCTCTTCTTTAGAGAAAAAGTGGCGGAGTCCCAACAAACTCTTTCAAGCAAGTACTGACAATTTCAGTTTTTGGAAAGTTTTATAACCCTTCTGTGCTTGTAGACTATTTAGATAAATAGCCTGAAAACATTACTGCAGCTTACTTAGGAAAAGGAATTCTCACATAATTTCCCAGAAACTCCCCCAGACTCCTGTAGCTTGATTTCCTCTTGAATCTGCAACTTCTTTTCAGGGAACTGTTGTAGGAATGTGTACTGTTTTAGGGGTTAGAATCCCTCTATATTCCCAGAGTATTTAACACACTGGCTTAGCAGGTAGTTGCCTCATTAACTAAAAGTGCTCAGTAGAGTAACTGACACAAACTGTAAAAGCTGCACTGAAAGGAATGAGTTTAGTGACACTGAAAATGGAGGGTGAATCCCTCAAGAACCAAAGAATGTAGGAGCTATCCTCTAAGACCAAGGTGTGAACAGTCATATGGTGCCAGGACTGAAGGCAGTTAGCAGTGCAGTTGCTGCCTTTCCTGGATGTACTCCTTACCCTGAAGCTGCACACAGGCACCTGTTAGTAACAAGTTTGGCAAAGAACTCTGTGGTTTCACTGATCCCCTGCCAATAGGTGCATGCTGGTGCTGTCTAGGGCAAGATGACAGCTGTGGGTGTCATCCTGATTCTGGGGCATGTGACCTAAGAAGGGTAGGAGAGAAAATTTGCCTTGTGCCAGGGACATCCTGCTCTCACTCTCTCTCATGAACATATTAGCTAAGAGGAATTTTGCCCAACTCCAGCTGAGACCAACTGCCACTTGAACCTGAGGCACTCTACCTAAAGGAATGGGGGAAGAAAAGGCTCCATCTCTAGATGTGCATGGCAAAGGTAAGTCTGAGTTCCTGCACCTGGGCAGGCAAGCCCATGGTAGCAGCAGCACTAGGAATACTGCAACTTCTCCTGCCTCAGTACATGTGCAGGTCCTCAATAGGATTTGCCCCTGTGACTTGACTGATCACACACTGCTGACAAATCTTAGTGTGCCACAGAAGGGGATGCTGGGATTATAGACTCTACTTTTTCCTGTGAGGCACCTGTGATTTAGTGTGAAGTCAAATGATGAGGGTTTTAAGCCCCTTGCTACCTGGTTTTGTACTGGTTCAACCAGTACAAAATATCCCTAAATAACAGGGCCATTATCAATAATGTTTGAGGAAATCTCATTAGTTTGTAGAGGCTACCACTTCCATTGTAGAAGTAACCACACAATGTGCACACCACACCTGTCTAAACTGGTGATGGGTCTACTCTTATGGGACCCACAGAAACACTGAGTTTTCTGACTCTGATATTCAAGGTGCCCAAACTCACTAATCACATTCAAATAAGATATGGAGAGATTACATGGTGGTGCCCATCTGGAAATAAACAGTGTTGATTAACAAACCAATATCCCAAGAAGCATTTTAGAAGACTACCCTATTAAGTGTTAGAAAAGTTTATTTTACCAGAAACACTACTTTTCACAAGGGTACATAAGAATCTTGAGAAAATAAAGTAAAATGACACTCCTAAAGATTATAACTCACCCATAACAAATTCCAAAGATATCAAAATAGATAAAATGCCTGAGAAAGATTTTGCAAGAATAATGTTTAAAAGTCTCAATGAGACTTAAAAGAATACAAATAAAAGTTAAGTGAAATTGAAACTACTATACAGAATGTGAATGAAATTTAACAAAGGGATATATATTTACAAAAAGAACAAAACCGAAGAAATCTTGGAAATGAAATGCTCAATAAATCAAACCAAAATTTCAGTTAAAGTCTTGAAAAAATGAATAGATCAAACAGAACAAAAAGCATATCAGAGATTGAATACAGGGCTCTTGAGATATGTCATTCAAATAAGAAAGAAAAAGAAAAAAGGATAAAGAACACAAGAGAGCTCAGAATGATAGAATACCATATTATTAACATATACAAAGGATAAATAAAAATTAAGATCATAGGTAATTTATTTAATGAAATAATAGCAGATGCTTCTGTAATCTTAGTGAAGACATGGATATCCATGTCCATTAATCTTATTGATTCCCAAATAGATGTGATCAGAAAAGTTCATAACAATTACATACTTTGGTCAAATCCAAAATTAAAGGCAAAGAAAGAATTTTCAAATCTGCAAGGGAAAATCTTCAATCACCCTCTATGGCAATCATATTAAACTAATAATAGATATTTTGGTAGATATCTTCATAGACCATGAGAGGATATATTTCAAGTACTTAAAGAAAAAAAAATACTAACTGTGACGATAAATCTGAATTACCAACCTGATTGGATTGAGAGGCCTAAGATTTGAGTATTCTGAGTATGTCAACAAGTTATGATTGACAAATAAGATAGCAAATGAGGTGGAGACCTACTCTAAGTGTGGGTAGCACAGTCCAGTAGGTAGGTAGCCTAGATAAAAGAAGGAACAATACATGCTCAATTCTTTTTGAGCTCCTTCTGTGATTGCTGCTTCAATTGCAGGAGCAAACTCCTTCTCTTCCAAAGCAGACTAAACAGTGACCCTACGGGGAGTTTCCAGGCCTCTGGTTCTGACTGGGTGATCCCCACTGATCCCTCTTCTGAGGCTCCAGCCTTTTGAACTGAGTAACTACTGGTTCCTCTAGCTGTCTATTCTGCTGGTGATCATTTTGGGAATATTTAGCTTCTGACTGTGTAAGCCAATGTGATAACCTCCCCTTTTATAATCATATAATCACCTGTTGGTTCTGGTCCTCTAGAGAGCCCTGAATAATATGCCAATCAAGATTACTATATCCAAGAGTATCCTTAACATACAAAGAAAATAAAAAGACACTCCAAGATAAGTAAAAAGTCAGAGAGTTCATTGCTGGGAGCCATTAGCCAAGTAGGTATGACAATTTCCTTGCCAGCTTACCCCCATGTTGCTTAGTGGAAGAACTCCTGGAAGGTGACCTTGCTCAAGAACCAGGGAGGATCCGTGTTTAGGGCGTTCCCGGTTTAGGAAGGTTATTCCTGCTGGTAATAGGGCGTATCCTGCTGCCTGAGTTCCCCTTGAGTTCTCACGGGATTCAGACAGTATTTTGGGGAGACAGAAGCCCAGTGAAAGTGTGGATTTGGGCAGAGAACGTGGATTTCCCCAGAACGTGTTTGTAGAAGGCCGGTGTGAGATTGGGAATAAAGAATTGCTGTTTGAATCTACAAAGCTGTGAGTGGCTCGTGATTTGTGCCCAGCCAGACTGTGGCAGTTCATGACCACCAGTGCAACAACAAAAGATGTTTGAAGGAGTTTCATATCCAGAAATGAAAGAAAAAAATCATCCAAAATGATTACATATGAAAGAATAAATCCTACTAGAAGAAAAAATAAAAAATAGAAAATAATTAACCATTATCAATTTTAGGAAATAATCTAACCATTCAGGTGAATATAAGAGGGAAAATGGACAAGAATTCATATTAACTAGAAAAATGCTAACAAAATAATAATTGCAAGTCCACTATTTTCAAAAATATTTCTGAATAAAATGGACTTAATTTTCCAATTATGAGAGGTGGACTGGATTGACTAATATATATATATATATATATATATATATATATATATATATATATATATATATTTGCATAATAATATGCATTAATATATTATATATTATATATATATATATGCAAACTCATATATATATATATATATGAAAAACTCATCTCATCAGCAAAGGTGCAAATTGATTGAAGGTGAAAATATACAAAATGATATTCCAAACAAATGGAATCCAAAATAAAACTATACTATAGATCAACAGAGTTAGTAAATCTTTACATAGAGTATTCCATCTAACAACAGCTATATTATGCATTGATATATATTCAAAGGGAATGAGTTCATCATGAAAAAGAAATACCCTCATCCTTATATTTATTTCAGCTTTATCCAGAATAGGTAAGATATGGAATTGGGACAGGTACCAGTCAGCAGATAAATGTTTAAAGAGCATATGGCATATATACACAATGGAACATCTTCTCAGTCTGGAAACAGCACAGTGAGTGAGTCATATTAATTTTCCACAATTAATAATTATTAATAAAATATATAAATAATGCAAAGTTAAGATAATAGAAAATATTCTAAAAAATTTCTTTCAAATTGTTAATGATCCATAAAGTTGTTAATGAAAAAGAATTATATTTACTGTGTCTATAAATCAATATATTTCTGAAAGATGCATTTAAGAGGAGTTTAGTGTTCATTCACATAAAT
This sequence comes from Callospermophilus lateralis, assembly GCF_048772815.1. Classification (NCBI taxonomy): domain Eukaryota; kingdom Metazoa; phylum Chordata; class Mammalia; order Rodentia; family Sciuridae; genus Callospermophilus; species Callospermophilus lateralis. The sequence continues at coordinate 80,363 of NW_027514285.1, forward strand.
AAAAATGTTTTATTTAAAGAACACAGCTATTGTTAGAATTTTTAAATTTTTAAATCATAAAATAGTTTTGGTACATTGTAGCTATAAGTGATTTATGTATTCTTCTGTGTGATAAATGTATGGTCAAAATGCCAGTATCACTATATGACCATCATAGAAGAATACAAACCTATCCTAAATTCTGAACATATAATCACAGTAATGATTTCCTATAAGCATTTATTAAACCATAAAATAACTTTTTTTTTGCTTGTTCTCATTAAATATAATTCATGTTTGTGATTAAAATGACAGTATAATAAATAATTTATCTTAAAAAGGTTATTTCAGACATAATATTTTAACTGTTTCAATTTAGGTGAGTTCTCATGAATTAAAGATTCTCAAGATGTCAAAAAGGAAGATAAAGAAAGGAAAATAAACAGTAATGTGGAATCTTAAAAAAACAAAGCAAAAACTCCAATATAGGGCTGACCTTGTGGCTCAGTGGTGGAGCACTTGCCTAGTGTGTATGAGGCATTGGGTTCAATTCTCAGCATCACATATAAATAAACAAACAAACCAACAAACAAACAAATAAAATAAAGGTCTGTTAACAACCGAAAAAGTATTTTAAAAGGCCCCCAAACACCAATATTAAGTGTTTATTTCACAATAAGTTGTTTTGGAAGATTCATATGAATTAATCATATGAAATACTCTATGTGAAGGAAACCCTAGGGAAAGATGAAAAGAATCCTAAATTGGTCATTTTTATATAAAATAATAGTGTAGTCATTATTCTAACACAAAACACAGTGTGAGTAGCTCATCTTATGGATTATATGGATTTTTTTGTTATCCAGTCAATTAATCTTATCCTTTATTTTTCAGAAACTGAAGTAGAAAGGTATAGTTTTTTCCTCGTATCTTTTCAAACCAAGTAAATGAAACATTTTTTTTTTCTTTTTGCAAAATGATGCATAAATCTATTGTTTTGCTTTAATTCCTTATACACATGACATTTTATTCTGCATTTACTCTTAGAAGATTAACACTGCATGGTGAAAAGAGACATACATTGTAAGCTTTTACCTTTTTTCTGAAACAATATAAAATACTGCCATAAACAAGCAAAATTGATGCATGTGAATATACAAGAATATATGCAGGTATAGTATGTGCTATATTTATATATATTAAAATGTCATGGTATATATTCTAAAGTATTTTTCATACAGTAGAGAAATTTTGTTATTTCTTGCCCATGAATATTCATTTTGCATGAATGGTTTTATCTTACTAAATGACAAAGTATATTATCATACCATGTGAGAAGATAACTTAGGTACCGAGTAGGATGTTATGTGGGAAAAGGATAGCATGAGGCATAGCAATTTGCAGCTATTCCACAGAGAAGATTAAATCATATTTTGCAAGTTTCTTTTTGCTTCACTGATAATTTTATATTGAATTTGCTTCATTTTTCTTTATATTTTTATTATTACTTCACCTGTTTCATATTTCTATTCATTAGTATCCAAAGAAAATATGGCTGAATCAAATGTACTGAAAGAAACATTGGCCCAAGTAGAATGAAAACAAAACTGATATTTGTGTTTTTCCAGCTTCTAATAATAACTTGCTTATACATCTTAATTCTTCTGGAAATCAATAATGAATACATTCTTTTGACTTAACTTTGTGTAATAACATATGTGCCATATGTAAAGTGTATAGAAATGTGTGGCAAGAAGTAAGAGTTTATTTAGTTCAGGAAAAACAGAGCATTTCAATTCCAATATACCTAATCAAATCTAAGTTCAATAATTATGCTTTACCTTAATATCTGTTTTAGACTATATCTAATCAAAATCTAATTGAAACACTACCTGAAAAGAGTATTTGTTATAAGTAGTTTATGTATTTGATATATCATTATTCCTCAGTCATGTATCTTTATATTATTAAACAGATTGTTATAAATTGAAATATAAACTTTCATTAAAAATAAAATTATAAGTCTATTTACTTAAATATAATGACTAGAATTACATAAAGAATGCATGAGACAACATTTAGATGCATTATTTAAAAAAAATTGGATCTCATTTCATGCATGACTATTATTTATGAAATTTTTAAATGTTATAGCTCATAAATGTTATTTTCTAAATAATTAATTATTCATACTGATGAAAATGAAACATTGGGAAATTAGTATACCATGTTTCTCCTAATGAAGTGACTGAGTAAAATTAAACTCTTTGTTGTCCTGCAGTCGCCCAGCAAAGAATTTAGATACTTCATAACAATTCTATATGATTTGCTTTTTTTGTTATTTTTTATTTTACTCATTAATACTCTGTCTATAATAATCTGTTTTTAATCTCTGTTCTCTTGTTTTAGCATGTGATGTAATTGGAAAATCAAGAATTTTACATTCTTCTGATATTTCTTCAAATCCCTTTTACTCTTTATATGAAATCAACTATTCACTAAATATTGTCAATTCTTTAGGATCATTTCTTACTTTGTCTATTTTTATTGATATATATAATACTGAAAATATAAAAAAATGATATCATATCACTGCAGTAACTAGGTAGGTAGTCACTAGCTTCCCATGTCTGCATATTAATAGGTGCATGGGCCTTTAGTTTTAAAGAAAAAGTTTAAGGCTTGACATGACATTCTATTTATCTCAACTATACCATTCAAATATTAAATTTTATTTAAAAAATAACTTTGTTATGCTTCCATATGTTTTCTGTTATTATGGAAGTTTCACATACCAGCTTTGGTTTCACTTTCATATGTTTACTTATGATTGTCTTTGCATAAATTAACACGTTTATCCCTCTCTGTGTGTGTGGAGGAGGGTTTCTGTTCATCTATGATCTTTTTGTACAATTTTCTTATAAGACATAATGTTATCCCAAAGGGTCAATATTGCTGAATATAGTCCTTTTTCTACAGATACTTAGATTGGGGATATATTTAATACCCCACAAAAGTTTAATACTTCTGTCTGTTCTGTAGACATTATCATTTCTTATCCTTATGAACATTTGCTCCATTAATTTTTCTCCAATAAATATTGTATACTCAGTGTTGTTTTTCTTTTAATTGTATCTATTAATCTTAAAACATGGGTCAGCCAATGGCATAATTTAAAATTGCTTCAATAAGAAATAAATCAATAAATAAAAAATAAATTTTAAATCTTTACATTTTACATCATATTATCCATGGGCCTGTATCTCCATGCTTAGGTAGTCACATTGTGTAAAGTAATAAAATATATTACCTGTCCCTTTCTTTATGTACCGTACATGTGAAAACTATTACAAGTTAGTTTCAGATTTGACACCATGCCTAAATGAATTCTCTTTTTTTTTTTTTGTGCTTTTTGTTTTTTAGTTACTGGGGATTGAACCAGGGAGCTTTTAACCACTGATCCACTTACCCAGCCCTTTTTATATTCTATAGAAATAAGGTCTTACTAAGTTGCTGAGGTTAGCAATCCTCCTGACTCAGCCTCAGAAGACACTGGATGAATTGCCTTTTTTTTTTTTTAATAAAAGCACAAATGACAGAGCTTACATTATTCTTCCACATGTTATTTATCCTACTGGAACTTTATTCATCTTTTGATATTTTTGCTGATTATCCCCTTATATCCTTTCCTGTCCAAGTTATGAGTAGCACTCTGGTTCCTCTTTTAATAAATGAATTTGCTTAGATTATCCTCCTTGGATTTCTTATCACTGTGTTTTAGGAAAAAACACATCAATACCCCAAATTATTTCACTAAGTGATTAAGATTTAAATTGCCAGATCATTTATTCATTTGTTGTTTGTTTGTCTATTTATTTATTTATTTTATGAGATGAGCCTTACTATGTTGCCTAGTCTTGTCTAGAAACCCTGGGATCAAGTCCTACTGCTTTATCCCCCAGAGTGCCTGAGACCATAGACACACACCACTGTTTCAGGGCAAATAGTATTTGCTTGTTCACTCCTTAACTTTAGTCACAATTCTCTAGATTGTTTTAAAACAATTCTTAACTCAAGTACAAAATCTGGATTTACCAATTTCTTGCCAAACATGTCACATAAATATTCCTAATATTTTAGCATTTGCCTAAAAATAGAAAATCTTTAAACAGCTGGGACTATCGGTATTTTCTTTATTCCTTGCATTTAAGGAGTTACAATTACCTTGAGAATACTTTCACTCTATGACATTCCCTTCCCCTCTCCCTAAATTCATGAAGTGACCATTACTCATCATTTGTAGTAACTTCTTAATTTTTCTCTCTCTCTCAATTTCATCATTTGTCTAGGGTAACTATTCACATCATTCACTGTAATTCACTCTTTCATTATGTTTTTCTATGATATTGTACAATTTTTTCTATTGCATAAACACCTTCTTGGTCCAAATTATTTTCACTTTTTAACCTACTAACTGATGAAATTGTTTACAGAAATATTTTAAGCCTAATTAACTGAATTCACACATACTTGAAACCCCCTCTTTTCATTTGGATCTAACATAGACCCTCATCTTTTCTAAGTAGATTCAAAACACCAACCACCAAGGGGAGCTTCCACTGTCCTTTCAAGCAAAGGAGTTATTTTTCCTATTCCCATGACAGTGTATTTGTCTCTATTAGAGCAATTTGTGATGACATTTATTGAGCAAAAACCCTGCAGTAGAAACTAAGCCTTGAGGCAAGGTCAAACAGCTAATAACTTTTGGAATAGTTTTCAAATTTGTATCCTTGACCAAAATACACAGATGCCCACAAAAACAATCCCCACTAACCAATCTTGATGTGAACTTACTGCATTTGATGTAATGTGTTTACTTGTTTGGAACCTAATAATGTGAAATGATAAATCTGGATTATAATTATCTTTGTTCTGTTCACACCTGGCACAGTTACTAAAACATAAGAGAAGCATATTAAATGTTCTCTCAATGATTGCAGAATGGATGCGTGAATGCATATGTTTGTGGCCATTGCTCAGCAAGAATTATTTTGAATAAGTATGATATTGATATTCAGCAAATGACTGAATATACTAATAAGTAAATGACAAATGGAGAGATTGAGATAACTGATAGAATTGACTTTGATGTCTTTTTTCTTGCTCTTTTGCCATATTTATTGTCTGTCATTTGTTACCAGTTAAAGCCTTCTCTTTTTAATTTGAGCACATGGGTACATTGTCTGCCTAACTAACAATATTACCAATGATCATAGAAATAGTGCCTTATACAGTTCTTTATGCAATGTTTAGAAAAATTCTGTGTATATAACTACTTATTGAATGACTAGTATAAAAGCAAATACCTGGACTGAGATTGTGGCTGAGGGAAGAGTGTTCGCCTTGCATATGCAAGGTCCTGGATTTTATCCTCAGCACCACATTAAAAATAAAATAAAGATATTGTGCTCAACTACAACTAAAAAAATAAATATTAAAATCAAATATCTATCATCTATTAGCTTTCACTGAGTTTTATAAACATATTTAATTAGTCCTACCTTACAAATAACTCTGACAAATTATAACATAACTTGTTTCCCTGGGAGGCGGGAATATTATTATAGTAACATATAATGGAATAAGAACCAGAAGACAGACAAAGTACAACTTGTTCCTTACTGTGAAGTTGACATCTATCTTGGCTGGCTAGGTTCCACCCTTTTGCTGGATTTTTTTTAGCAAGAAGGAACACTTAGGCACCATTTATTAAAGCAGTTCAGTAATCTTAATATGTCTTCAATGCATTTGACGCATCATATATGGGTGATGCTTTAAATAGCACCAGAAAGTTAATCAGACATCTCTTATTTATAAATGGGGAAATTAAGAAGATAATGAACTGATAAATCAGTAATAGACCTCCTAAAAGATTGAAACATGTGATTCTCTTCATTAATATTTGTATCTCTTTTAAAGTATTTCTTTTAAATACTCTAGTGGAATCCTCTAATCTGATGTGTCGCTTTTCCTGAAACAAAATTTTAAATGGTTTTATAAAAAGTTAAACAAAAACAGAGAATAAGATTTTCTTCCTTTATCTTATTCAGTGTTTTTCAAAAAGTAACAAGTTGGTCTTCATTATAGCATTGATACTTTCCATGACAGCATTCAGAGTTAAATGATTAAAAGTCAAGAGAATACTTTTGCAAAATACAGTGACTATTTTATATAAAATACATTTAAAAATAATTCCAAATTTAATCCACACATGTCATGATGATATATTTTCAACTTTCTCCTTGTCTTTTAATTCTGCTAAAATCAGTGCATTTTATTCATTACTACCTTATTCTACCAATATTTCTAAGAAAAAACAAAAATAATACAAATGAAGATTTTAATTTGATTAACAAGAAACCTCTGAAACATGATCCAGAAAAACAAAAGTTTCTAAGTACCCATGAAAGGGAATTGTAAAAAATAATTTCATTTTTAGTGTACAGAAATTATGTTTAGAAAATGATTCATGAGCGTTTACTGAAAATCCTCATGTGAGAAATAGTTTAAGAAAATGAAGAGATTTTAATATAAACTTATTGATCAGCAAATAAAATTAAGTGGAAAAAAAGGGAGAAAAAAAGTCAAAACATTAAAAATGAGATTTCACAAATAAACTTCAAATGAATTGAATACTGGAAAAATATAATAAGATTGCCTATTACATATGATTATTAACATATTACAAAACTAGTACCATAAAATTAAAGTATATTAAAAGTTTATATCAGCAGAAAAATATCAAAAACTAAAACTATCCTTCACATTGTAGCACATAGGCAAAAAAAAAAAAAAATGGAAGGGAATTACATTAACTCAGAAAACTGTAAAACACTAATTTATTAATAGGTTTAGATACTACTTTTGTGTTGCTTACATATTCTGCAAAAAGGCTAAAGGCAAGCTAACCTGTTGTGACTAAAATTATTTTCCTGGGTATTAGAATTTAGCATCTTCATTTAAACTATCTGGTTTGAACTAACTGAAGCTTTTGAATAGCATATAATTTTTTCCCACTATTCTTCACCCTCTCCTTTGTACTATTAGGATTATACAAATTGCATATCTATAAATTCAAAGCACATCAAAATAATGTTTTAATTATTTCTTTAAGTTATTAATTTTGATCACTTAGTTACAAAAATGCTTTTGTTCTGTATTTTTATTTGGCCATTTAACTATATTGACAGGTGTGTTTTTTATTTATGTAGCTGTGAGTTACAGCTTAGTGTCTTCTATTCATTCTGAACATTTTGCTTAATATTTCTGTAAGTTTGATGGGGCAGTATCAAATGTGCTGTTTGGCTTTTTCTGGGATTGTCTTAAAAATTTTGGTTAGCCATTTTTTTTTTCTTTAATATTTTGAAATTCACAACTTAGTGACTCCTGGCTTTCATAATTTCTTAAGAGAGGTATTCTGTTACACCTATAAGAAGTACCTTAACCTCATACTAAATTTTTAAGATGTTATCTGTTTCTGGTTTTCAACAGTTTCAATGTTATGTCTTTTGGTGTGGATCTTTTTTTCTTATCAGAAGTTCACTGAATTTCTTGGATGCTTGCATTAATAGCTTTTATTTTGCTTGCTTTGTTTTATTTAGGAGATTGAAAATTCTCTTTTGTTTCATTTTATGGTAGAAAATACACTTTGGATTTTGCATTTAAATGTACTAGCTATCATTAGAAAAATCAGTGAAATGTAAAATTTAAAGCAATTAAAATAAACCCAAGCACATTGACTCCAAAAAAGGCAGTAGATAAGAGATTTGGGATGTTTCATTAGTTTTTAAATACTTTTTCTGTCCCTCTCTCTTTGTCCTACCAATACATTGGTATGCCTGATGGTGACCTACAGTTATCTGAAGCTCCATTTATATATGTATTTTTTTTTCATTCTTTTTCTTTGGCTCCTAAGATTGAATTATCTCCATTGAACTATCATCTCACATCTCATATCGCACAGCTCACTTCACAATAGCTAAACTATGGAACCAACCTAGGTGCCCTTCAACAGATAAATGGATTAAGAAAATGTGGTAAATACACATAGTGGAATATCACTCAGCCTTAAAGAAAAGCAAAATTATGGCATTTGAATGGAGCTGGAGAATATTATGTTAAGCACAATAAACCAATCCCAGAGAACCAAAGGCCAAATGTTTTCTTCCATATGCAGATGCTAATTCACAATGAGAGGTGTATCTAGGAAAGGATAGAGGTACTCTGAATTAGTCAGAGGTGAGTGAAGGGAGGGGAGTGGATATCGGGATAGAAATGATAGAATGAATCAGACATTATTAACCCTATCTGCATCTATGGTCATAAGACCTGCATAACTCTACATTATGTACAACCAGAAGAATGAGAAGTCGTACTTCATTGATATATGATATGTAAAAGTGCATTCTACTGTCATATATAACTAGTTAGAACAAATAAAAAATAAAAATAGTAATTTAAACAACAACAATAAAAATCATCACTTCTTTTTTCTTCCAGGTTCTATCTATTGCTAAACCATACAGTGACTTTTCAATTTCAATTACTTTTTTTTGCTGCAGAATTTTTATAGGGGTCTTTTCTCTTAAATAGTAAAGCATGGGTGGGGGAGTAGACTAAAGGACAGTTAGTGTAAGTAATGAATGGTAGGGTCAGAAGGATGGGGGTTGATTCAACAGGGAAATAAAATGCTAATACCTCCAGAGCACTTCTCCTCCAGCCTGTTTTCAAGGATAACTGCCTCCAGGGAATTGTTTCCCCCTGCAAGGGGTTATTAAGGAATGAACTCCCCTGGGCCACTCCCTTCCTGCCAGTACTCCTGGGTGGCTTAGTTCTGTCCTTGGCTCACCCCACTTTTGGCTTGCTTTTTGGTCACTAGTAAAGTAGGCAGGATGGGGGCAAGAGAACAAAGGAAATCTAAAGCCTATAAGAAGGACAGAACACCTGCATTTCCTCAGACACCCAGCTCTAGGGCCCCTTCTCTTCAGAGAAGTCTGTCTCTGTTCTTTACTTTCAATAAAACTTGCTTTCTATGTTTACACCTGCATTTCTCCAGTGTTCAATCTTCACATCAGTGAAATGGGTCTGGGCCTAGATCCTCATCACCAGTATCAATAGTACTTTTTTGTTGATGTAATTTATTCAGGGAGACATCATAGCCAGGTTTCTATTTGATATTTTAGACATGTCTGCCTTTAGTTTTCAGAACACATTTTGAGATATCTGATTTATAATATTTGTCTTGACCTCATAGGGATATTTTCTGTAACCTTTTTAATCTATGAGTGATACTTTTCCTGTGTTATGCCAGATTTGTGGGGCACCAATAGACCTCCAGGAGCCGAATCTGATGCAAATACGTAAAAGTCTTTATTGCAAGCTCCAGCCTGGACTCACAAATGTTCCCTACACAGTGGTCCCAGGGAGTGAGTCGTTTTTCCAGTGAGATTTTATAGGTTTTGGGGGGATACTCTTTGCATCACAACCTCACACAACAAATCATTCCAGACTTCGGGAAAATCAAACAACAACACTTAACATTGATTAGCACATTCAATGGCAGCGGGAGCAAGTTGGGTAGGGGTGGGTGATTGGTTAGTAGAAAAGGGAGATTTGTTTGAACTGATTGGTTTAGGCCACGAGGTGTGTACCTGCTAAACTACATGGTGTTCCAACATGTTATCAACCACCATAAACTACTTGGGGGTCATCTGGCATTCCAGGTATTTTCCCTGTCTCGTGCTGATTGGAGGTTGCTGGGGGGGTTGCTATGGGTCCTTCCTAGCCTAAGTGAGTCAGGGACACCTGGTGCAGTGGACCTCTTCTGCTTTTTACAAACAACTCAGCAGTGTGGGTATGTGCTTAGGAGTGCTCTGTGGGTTTTTCCAAGAACAAGGGTCATGCCCCCTTCCTTAGGGCAGGCCTTGAGGGTTAACTGCTATTATTTATTTATTTTTAAAAAATGGAGTCACATCAGTTTCTCACCTGTTATCACATGTATTGCACAATTTTGTTGAAAACTGGACATTTTAAATAATATAGTGTGGGAACTCTGTAACTCAGACCCTTACTTGGAATTATTTCTGTTCTTGTTTTATAGCAATTTCTGCTGCTATTGTTTGATGACTATTCTTGACCAATATTTGGAAATTTACATTCCTGTTGTATTCAATGCCTGTAGTTTCTGCCCAGTTAGATTTGTGGTCAGTAGAGATAATGGATATAGATTATCCTAAGCACTTTGAACTAGAAATCTTCTCACCCTTTGCCAAATGCTTGTTTATATTGATGAAAACCTTCCAAGCTTCCAGTCTGCAACTCTGATCAGCCCTCACTTTATGTTGGGTCAGAGTGTGGAGATCAGTCAGAGGTGAGACATTAAGAAAATATTAAATGTTCATTGAATCATGGACATATCCCTGAATAGGATTATGGCCTTGTAGATCTGCCAGAATATCTCAGAACTTTCCAAAGCACCCATGGACATTGTCACACTGAGAATTTTGTGTTTTAATTCACTTGATTATCACTGGTATCAAGCCTTAGGCTGCATAAATTATATTTTGTCAAACATCCTCATGATAGGTTTTTCCTGCTGAGTTCTGAATAAAGTCAATTAATGACAAAATCCCATGAATATATATATATATATATATATATATATATATATATATATATATATATATATATATAATTTTTTTTTCCAGGGAGCTATGGTGAGATAGACCAACTGGTAATGTTCTGCTAGTGGCATTCTAAGTAGCTCAAAATCTGTTTTTCTCACCTCCGTGATTATAGAGCTCTTGTTTTTCCTAATGTAAGGTCCTTGCCTAGTATCTGGCTAGCCATCTTAGGTGGCAGCTGCCAATTTAAGAAAAAAAAATTATTAGTTGCTCATGACAATACAATGATCTTGACATATCATACATTTGAATTAAATGGGGTATAATTTCTCACTTTTCTTGCTTTCTGTTGGTAAAGATGGCACCCTGAATGCTCCTCTTCCAGTAGCTCAGGTCCATGACACACTGAATGGCATGCAAACCATCACCTCCAATCCCTATGAATGGCGTGAACTTTGAATGGCTCACCTCCAATCCCTGAAGTGGCGTAAACTCTTGGCCAATGAAGAAGTAACAACCCACTCTCCTTGCTCCTCCTCATCCTGCATTGAGCCCATATATATTAACACCCTGTTGGTGCTCTCTCTTTTACTCTCCCTCTCTTAATCTCCCCCTCTCACTTTCTCTTCTCTCTCTCTCTCCTCTTTCTCTTCCCCCTTCTCTTCTGCGACTGGCCCCAGCAGTCCTGGTTCTGCTAATAAAATCTTGAATAGGTAAATGGTTGTTTTGACAAGTTGAGTTTATGGAGCTTTTCCACGGTTCCTACACTTTCCTTCCTGAGGGCATTTCTGAGAAAGACTCACCATTCCCTCATAGCAACCCCACCCTTAACTAACTCTGCATGAGGACCCGCCCTTGACTCCCATTCCAAAGTCTGCCCCATAAAAGTCTCAAACCCCAAGCCTGATTTGGGGCTCTCTATCTATGGAGAGATTGCCTTTATTGTCAGCTCTGACAAATATACATTCCTGTGTATCTCTGCCTTGTCTCCCTTTTTCATTTCTCACTCCCCCATCTCCCAGTTCCTCGCTTTCCTTCCACCTTCTGAAGGTCAAACGCTGATATTTGTTCAAGACTGCCATAGAATTGTAGAGAGAACTTTGAAAGCAAGGTCCAATTGCAGCACAACACAGCCTGTTCCCAAAGAGGTTCAACAGAATTATTTCTGGTGGTGCTATTTTCTTAGACAACAGTCACTCTGATTATTACAAACCTTGGGTAATTTTCCAGGGTTCCTAAAAAGTTAATTCTAACAGTTTTTGCCAAGATCTGGCCAAAAAAACATATGTTTGGAATAAAAGAATATCTGCTTTCATTATTTATTTATTTTTCTGTATTAGGGATTGAACCCAGGGCCTCTTGCATGCTATGCCAGCACACTACCACTGAACTAAAGTCCTATCCCCAAATATTTGCTTTTACGAAATAGTCAAAAGAAAGATCTCCTCACTCCTCTAGTTTTGAAGTCTCACCTTTGTTGCCTTTTTGATGTCTTGTACAGATGTCTTGAAATTTTTTGAAAATTATTCACTGTTAACATTTATTTTCCCTTCTTCTCTGTGTCCAGATGTGCTAGTGAAAGCTTCATTCCTTTGATATATTCTTTGATATTTTCCTTTCAGTGTGTTATGTTTCATCTTGCAGAGTTATTTCTGGACTTTAACCTATGAACTTGGACTTTATCTATGTCTAAGTTACATTCAGAATTCAGAATAATAACAAAGATGATGAGACCTCAGGACTTGAGGGATGAAGATGTGACTACCTTTCAAGTCTAAGGTTTCATGTTACAAATTTTAGTTTTGTAATTATGTGCATATGTGTATGTGTCTATGTTTGTGTATGTGTGTGTGTGTGTTCAAAAAGCTATAACTAATTTGAAAATTTTAGTTCTTCTAGAAATATTTTAAAATAATATATTTCTGACTTGAAAGCAGAATTCTTTTGAGGAATTTTTTTAAACTATAGGTCCCTGGATCTAATACTGTTGTCTCTTATTTATTTGTGTTTATGATTATTTTTTTGTATGTTGTTTATTGCTTCTGTGTGTCACACATTTTGCTTTAAAATGCTTTTGAAGAAATTATATTTGAACTCAGATGAACATACATTTCTGCAATAACATTTTTTGGTGTAGAGGGAAGAGCTGCATTTGTTGCGTCAGCCTCCTTGCTGTGTTACAGGTATGGGGTCTTTTTAAAAAGTGTGAATTTTCAAATTTCCTTGAACAATCAATAAAATGTGAAAGCAAACAAAAAGTTTACATAAGAGCTGGATTTAGTCCAATTTCCATTTATTCTTTGGATTTATCAGATTTCCCAGTTTTGGTCAGGCTTCATGCTTTATGTTCAAGAATTGTAGCTGGGTGCAGTGACTCAAGACTAATTCCGACAACTTGGGAAGCTGAGGCAGGAAGATCACTGGTTCAAAATCTGACTCAGAAACTTAGCATGGACCTGAGTAACTCAGTGAGATCTTGTCTCTAAATAACACACACCACACACACACACACACACACACACACACACACACACACACAGACTGTGGATGTGCTTCAGTGGTCAAGTGTAGGTATTCTGACCTTGGAAGTGTACAGGGAAGGCTATTTGGCAGGGCAGCCACTTCTTTTTCTGCTTCTCTATCTTGTCTCTGTGTCTCCTTTTTATTTTCCTCATAGTTACGGCCCCTGGGTTCAATCCCTGGTACCAAAACCAAAAAGGAATTGTATCTTCATGTTTGAAATTTACAAAACCAACTCCAGGTCATCACTTTTACTTCCAGGCATGCACATGTTCTCAGTATAGAACAGGTTTTTCAAGCATAATCTAAATTTCAAAATCCTTTTTCATACATAGTGATGGCTGGGTTGACTGTGTGTAACATTTTAGTTAGTGCTTTCAATTTCTGTTCTATGCATCTAATTGTTTGTTGTTCTCAGGATTATCTAAGCTAATCATTAAACATTAGGATTGATTTTCTTTGCATTTATATTAGGTTAGTGTTATGTGATGAATTTTGGCCCTCCAAATCCATATGTTGATGTCCTCACTATATATAAGAATGTGACTATATTTGGAAATAAACTGCTAAAAGATTTAGTTAACATTGTGCTATTTATGCAGATCCTACTTAAGATGTCACTGTCCATAGAAGAAGAAGATTATATACAAAGAAAAATATGAGGTGATTATGTATGGAAGACCTTGTGATGACACATCAAGAAAGTGTCACCTGTAAGCAATGGAGAGATGTTTAGAGAATGTGAGGCCTACCAGAAACTTGATTGTGGTCTTCCACCCTCCAAAACAGTGAGAAAGTAAATCACCACTGTTTAAGCCACTCATTTGTGAATTCCCAGAAAATCCACACAGTAAACATATTAGTTTTGTGTCATTTCTTGCCTAACTCTATTTGAAGGTCTGATAGATTTAATCCCTGCTGTCTTTTGTATCTGCTGGTTCTGCTCATTGTTATCATTTTGTTCTGGTGTGTTATAGTTCAAGCACAAGACAAAAACAAGAATAATTTTTGACTTAGCATAATTGTAGAAAGGATTGCTTTTCTGATCAAACACCAAAAAAATTTTTTTGAAGAGCACTTTAAACCAACTTTAACACTTTGACCCCCACATCACCCATCAATAGCAATATAAAGTCAATATATGAAGATTGTTTATTTAGAATTTAACCTTTTGAAATTTCATACACTGTTTCTCTTATTAGACTATCCACTTTGGGATGTGGTAGATTTCATTATTTTTTAATAGTTCAAATAATATAAGATTTGGGAATCTAAATGGTATCTAATGTTAATGATATTTCCTCAATATTTAGCTTATCAATAGCTATCAATGTTTTCCATATTTTATTGAATTGACTTAGTTTTATTTGTTCAGAGTGGTATATTCACTTTCTCTCTCTCTCTCTCTCTCTCTCTCTCTCTCTCTCTCTCTCTCTCTCTCACCATGTTTGGGAAGAAGGAGCAACTGTTCCATTGTGTCTCTGTTGACTTTTTTTTCCTCTCCAGTCATAAATTCTTCTGCCAACATATAGAGAAAATCCATCCCTAACTCCAAAATTTCCTCTATATTCTAGAACCAAAAATGCATTTATACTTTTATTATATAGTATCAGTATTAAGGTCGCATGTACTGCACAATATACCAGTGGATCTGCTTCTTTACTGTGGAAATATTTGCTTCTTTAAATTTTAGAATGTGTGTGAAACATTGTACCATCAGGAGACAGTGAGAACAGGCAGTTAGAGAAAGATGTGGTTTCATTTCAAATAGCAAAACTGTGTTTTCCTATAGATATAACTCATGTGTCTCTTTCTGTTCTTTCAAACTCCCTGTCACTTTTAGGCCTCTTTACACCGTGGTTGGTACAAAATATAGATCAGCCACAGACAGCATATACTCACTTTATGGCATTTCTTGAAATCATTCCTGAATGACCTCCATTCTATCAAAGTCAACCCTTAATTGTATTACCTGTGTCCATGCAATCCTGGCTTCTCATCATCATTGTTCCATGCTAGATCACATTAGAGCAATGCATTTTCCGTTTCTACCAAACAAGAAATTCAGTATATAGGTTTATAATTCTAAAGTGGAATTCTTATGCTCTCCATTAAAAAAACAAAATTAAAAAGGTTTCTTCAGTTTCCAGATCTCCACAACCAATAAAATTGTATTGTACTTGCTCTATTATTATCCTCAATATTTCATAAGTCTTTATTTGTTTAAATGTCTCTCCCCAATACTGACACCTGCTTTCAATTAGAAAATCAGTCTTAAATATCTTTGTATATTAATACTTAAAACACTGACATGTAGCAGATGCTATGTGAATTAATATTTATGTATTAAGGCATTTCTATTCTCTGTGTGTCTTGTCTGTTGTGCAGATGCTGCTAAATAGATTTTAACTGTTTTAACTTTTCCGAAGAGTGTTTATATACAGTTTCATGTTAAGAAAACAGTACCGTAGGCTAAGTACAGTTTTATCACTTATGTGGTTTTGCTGTTTATTTATTTATTTATTTATTTTGTGAGGTGTTTGCATGTTTGTTTGCTGGTTTGCTTGATTTTCACAAACATGTTAGTAATTCACAGGTAAATTAGAAACTATAGATGAAATATCATATTGTTTATATGTTCTTGTTGTGTATTTAAAGTCTATGTTTTAGTTAATAGGCAGTTAAAATAAATTAAGTTTCATTTTAGATCATAGGACTTGCAGTTTGTAAGGCAATGGACAAGAGGAACACTAATTTTTATGTCATATGTATTTCTCCCCTTTAAATAATTTATGATACTTTTATATATTCAATACCAATTATGAGGATCTTACAGTGAATGTCATTTTAAACTTACTAAATAAGAATAAAAAAATTGAAGAAACAGAAATGATATAAAATGTGACAATATAGTTAAGGATTTATGATATACATGTTGAATGTTGGAGTAAATGTGCAGGAGGCCAGTTATAGGATATTTCATGATTTTTAAATGGTTTGGAAATTTCCTCCACAGACTGACTTAACCTTCCAAGAGAAAATGTGAATTAAGCACTAACATTCCTATGTTCCACCTGTGTGTCATTTGAAAATAATTTCATGCTTCTGGGGATTTTAGGGAGCCCATGAGTACATTAATTTATTTATTTTATAATCTTGTTCCCAGAATTTTTTCTCAAATTAAAATGGAAATCGACAGACATTATTACCATGTGTGTGTGTGTGTGTGTGTGTGTGTGTGTGTGTGTGTGTATACACATATACAGTATATACTATACTGTAAATATATATTTAAAGTACTGGGGTAATTCTGAATCATGTACAGCCAGAGAAATGAGAAGTTGTGCTCCATCTGTGTGCTATATGATAAAATGCATTCTACTGTATAATTAACTAATTAATTAATTGAAAAAAATAATATATATAGTGGAAAAAATTAAATAGATTTACTCAGCTTTCTAAATTATACACATTGAAAGAAATCTACCAAAGGCATATAGTTTTTTACCTTGTGAATGGTAATTATAGTTTTGCTACTTTTCTGGATCATATGATCATTCACATGCAGTAGTCATTCATTTATATCCAGGGTACCATGGATTGATATTGTGAGGTGGTCTTTCTATGGTATAACATGAAAGGTATCAATGGTTCCTAGTCAAGTTACTATTACATGCCCAAAAAACAAAAATACAATTTCAGCCTATAAATATGAATCACTTTATTGAAAGCTCAAATACTCAACATTCCCAGGAAAAGATATTGTTTGGATTGCTAAGGATAATCATTCCAAATAAATATTCAGCTAAATGATGAGGTAACCACATTTTTAGTACCATCAATAATCTAGACAAATAAAAATATGGATACTTGCCTCTTGAAATGTCAAAACGTTCACTTTTACTAAAACTATATTTACTTTGTTGAAAAACAAAGCTAATGATGCCATTTCACTGTTACTTTTTGCTATTGTTGTTGTTTCTTCTGTAGTTTCTCATGTGTTTTCAAACATCATATTTTCATTGCAATCATAATTTTTTCTTTTTAATTACTCATAACTAATTGAAAAGAATATCTAAATATGTAATCTGGATTAACAGGGGGCTTCTGATAATTTAGTGGGCACACTAATGAATTATAATAGTTAGGATAAGCATCTTTGTACTATTTTTATATTGCCATATTCTGACTTTGGAAAAAAAAGAAACTTTTCAATATACATGTAGTTTCATCAGTCTTTGTTCATTATGATAGATTAACTTCAAAGTATATTGCATGAGTTTTTAGATTTATTAGATTTTTTAAGCTTAGTATGAAAGGAGAT
The DNA here is from genome assembly GCF_048772815.1 of Callospermophilus lateralis. Lineage (NCBI taxonomy): Eukaryota > Metazoa > Chordata > Mammalia > Rodentia > Sciuridae > Callospermophilus > Callospermophilus lateralis. Next base: position 97,868 of record NW_027514285.1, read on the forward strand.
TCTAAAAATACATATATTGCTATCAATTTTCCATGCCTACACTACATACAAATATCACTACATCCTGACATTCGATGATGATGCAACTTTAAAAATATATATATTTCTTTCATGAATATGGGATCAGAGAGTAGAAATAACACTAATTTATTTTCCAGAATTGATAGATCCATGATTTCTTATGGGTTTTTCATTCATTGTACTTCAAAACCAAATTTCCAAATCAGTTTACTTAGCACTGAAAGTTCATCCATTTTAAAGTAATTAACACTTCCACTTTACTTCATGTTCTTTTTCTTCCCTGTACACACTCATTATTATGGTTGTCAATTATCTTCTTAACTGTATGATTTTAATAAAGGTAGCTCTACTATTAGCAAATTGCTCAGAAGCTACTAATAGCTCTCTGGAGAGCACTCTTCCTACCCAGTATCTCCCACCTTATCAGAAGGTCACATTAATTATATCTCCCTCACTGAGAGGAAATCAACATGTCAGTCAGAGGGGCTCACAACTGTGCTGAGATAGAACATGAGGGGTGAATAAGTTTTATTTAATGTCCCCAAGTAGTTCATTTGCATTTAGATCTTACAAATGAGTTAACACAAATGAAACAATGTTACATTTTGATTTATGGATGTTTAGAAAACACCAGTTTGGTATCTTTTTATGTTTATAGTTCTTAGTAAAAATCATGTCATCTGATGTTCGCTCAAGATGATTTTAAGGAATACTTGGAAAATGATTTCAAAACAATAGTGGTTTCTTTCTTTTTTCTTTACTAGTAAGAGTTGCATGTTTCAAACAGAGACTTCATTTATTATTCATTTCTTTAGTAATTAAACACATAAACTGATTGATCATAATTGTTCCAGACTTTTGATATCAAGTCTTAGAAAAAAATTATGAGAAAAGCCAGGACACAGGCAAAAGAAAGTTCTAGGAATGTGCATATATGTAATTAACATTAATACATGTATTCCTGAGTAACTATATATCTTTTATACATTGTTTTTTATATATGACAGCAGAATGCATTACAATTCATATTACACATATAGAGTATCACCCATTCATTTTTTTCAAATAAACTTTATGTGCTATTGACCCAGTTTTGATTTCAATATTCTTCTGTCATTAGTAAATAATTCATTTTATTTCATATAATATAGGAAATTATTGATTATCAAAATTAAGAATCATGTTACTAGTTATAGTATATTAATTTGACCAAATTGTGTACCACATGCATGAGTCATTGTCCCAGCAGTTTCAGAAGGTCATACATTGTAAGATAAATTTTAAGAGTTATTTTAAAAAAGGACCATTTATTTGATTCTTAATGTGTAATTTCTTTGTAATGACATCTAAGACAATGTTTCCATTAAATTCTTACTTCAAAACATCAGCATCACCTCTTAACATTGGAAATAGGTTGGCACAGGGCCCACACTTAAAAGATAAGAGCAAAACAAATTTAAAAATTCAAGAGTTCTGATATTAAGCCTCAAGTTCATTGTTCCTCTGATCCTCAATGTTAGTTTTGCCTAATAATTCAACCCACTTGTGGGACTTCTCTAACCAAATTTTCTCCCAAAATGTCTGTATCATACCTCTTGCTGAAGAAATAGTTATCAAGGAGGAATAAAAGAGAAAAGGGAAAGGGATTTTCTAATGCTCAAAACACTGATGGGGGTTTGCTTGCCACCTGTATCCCTAGGGCTCCATGTAATGTTCCTCTAGTGCATCCTTCTTTTAATTGGGACTCCTTTCTTGGAAGATTTTTGGGTCCTTGTCTCAAGTCTTCTCTATTGTTCCCAGGGATCAGGGAAGATAGTGGACACCTTCAGACACATCAGAAAGACTACTTGATTAGTGATCATTGTGTCTTTCTGATGGTTAAGTCTTAATATTAAGACTTGCTTGTCCTACATTCAAAGTTAATAGTCATTTTTTATTGTAGATAAATATAATTAACGCATGTGGTTTTCCTCAATTTTAGATTTTTCTTCTACAGGTTTTGCTTTTGCCTCTGCTGCCTGTTAAAACTTCTGATTCTGCCAAATGACTGAGTAAAATGGCAGAAAATACACATGCACATGCACACAAAATAAATAAAGAGGAGGATTTAGACAATTGGGGGTAAGAGTAGGAAAACAATTAATGATGATGCATTTCCACTTGTGTAGTAAAAGATTTGGGGTTTCTAAGCACAAAAGACTATACAATAGGGCAAAAAGTCACCAAAGCAATTGAGAAGCTAAGTGTCAGTAGTATGAGCTTGAGAAGAGCTATGACTCTGGAAGAAGAGACACATGGAACCCCACAGCTCTGCAGGGAGGGAGGTATAGGGTAACATCCTCTTTGTATTCTATCCTCCTAATGATGGAATCCTTTTTGGCAGCATTCTCCCAGAAGCTAAAATCAAAGAAAACCACTGGTATTGTAGATATAGTTCAGCTGCCTATGGTGGAAAAAGTTTAAGAATTAATCTGAAGATTTAGAGTAAAGATAGTGATTTGGGAACTTGCATTTATCACTTATTATTTGTTAGCTGGGATGAAACATCTTATGAAATTCGTAATAGTTACTATGAGCAAAGTGTAAAGGAGAGCAGAAAATCAGGACAAGGTATATAAAGAAAAAAGACAAGAAAAAAATGATACCAAGAAAGTTACAACTTTTGAGGGGGCTACAGACTCACAATAAGATTTATGTTTATGAGAGAAGTGGGTTGGAATCTGAGCTTCGAGCAAGAATTCCACTTAATATCAAGAATACAAACTTGGAATCAGGGTCGTTAAGGCAAACTTTTCTCAAGAGTACTAGCCCCAAGTTTTACCACTGGTGAAACTTGTGAACATACTGAACATTTCTAATGCTAACTTTCTTTTTGATATACAAGTTAGTATCTTACAAGGCAAAGGTATACCTAGGATTGTTAGGTAAGAAGGTGCAAATCAGAATCCTGAATTTGTTGTCCAAATAAAACAGCTAGTCTTGATATACATATGTATTTCTTTTCTGTACACTATCCTAAGAAGTTCTTCTTCTAATACTCATTGTAAATCTTAAAGTCATAATTACCATGTATCTCAAAATCTAATAATTGCAGAGCATAACTAGTTTAATTTTAACTTTCTTATAATGAGTATTAATTATATTCTAAAATAAATGATTTATAATTCATTATTGATGCATTAGAGAAAATCTTATATAATATCTTGAACCACTTAAACTTCACTTGCATCAAAATACTGTAATAATATCTCCATCACTACCATGAAACAGTCAACCTGAAATACATATTTATCCCCTAGCCACATGAACTTCAGTACTCCCCACTTATTTCATTATTAGAATGCAAATTTGGCACAAAGACAAACACGAAAAAGAAGAAGGAATTCATTCTACTTCCATTGTTTGAATATAAGAAGAGAGATTTTTAAAACAATTTTTATAAATACTTGATTAACTCAACTAAAATTCATAAATTTCTTCATGTTTCAGTTAGTCAACCTCTTTCTGTACTTCCAACCACTGACAACCATTTACTTTCTGTTCTGAAACAATAGTTGTTGTGTAACTATGTTAAGTAAATGCAATGAAACAGCATATAGACAAATTTGAATGAAAGTCAATTTCAAATAAAAGATAATATTTAAATCAAGTTTTTCTTTTATCATATCTTTTTCATGCATTATTTTATCTCATGACTCACGTTTAAATAACTGTTTTCTAATGACTATAACATTGCACCTGATTTGGAATGTCACAATACACATTGTGCAACTGAAATCAATAAATGATATGATGCTTTTCAGTAATAAATTATGGATCATGATTTCTACATTCTGAGAAACCTGGGGAAATTCTATACATACAAATAATGGGTGATTTTAACCTTTAAATGTTCTAAAATTCATGTTTTGTTCAGGATTATTTTATAAATGATAATACTGTTTCAGGAAACCAAAATATTTACATGCTTCCCTCAATTCTGATTTTTTTGACATTTTTTAGACAAGATAAGATAAAAATAATTTTAATGAGATACAAACTTTGTTTACAAATACAAGATCCTGTTTCCTGTTTTCCCTCCTTATCAAGAGAGCAAACATTTTTCAGTAGGTGTATTTTCTTATTTGTCTTAACTTTCCCATCATTGTTTTCTAAATTGAAATTAGTGATTACATTCATACTTAGAAGATGTTGCTAAAAAGAGGGCTCTGACCACTGAAATGTCAATGAGTAGAGCTAGATGATTCCAAGTCACAGAAAGCACATATCTACCACCATTAGACTGGCGGGGCTTAAATGTGGCCACAATGGAGTAGCAGGGCGAAGATTGTGTTTCTGCAAAATTAGATTTTTGAACATATGTGGAGGTGGTCTGATATAGCTGTGAGGAATAGAAACAGGAATAGAAAAGAAGGGGGGAGGTATTCTATCAATGTCTTTCCATAGATTAGTGGTTATAAAAAAATTTGAAAACATTATTTCAGAAGATTCCCAATAATATTAAGCAGGCAGAATAACCCAGTGATTGAGTCGGACCTCTGAAAACCATTTTTGGTCCTAATCCTTATTTTCTGTTCTTTTGTGTTAATTTTGACTATTTAGATAATGATACTTGCTACCCCGTAGTGGTTCCTCACCTATATAGTAAGGACAGATGTAATAGCTTTTAGATAAATTATGAGTAATTTTATAATCCTTTATCTGTAATCCCCAAATCTAAGCAAAACTGAACACTAAATGCTTTGTCCAAAACTTCAAATAAATATGGAATGAATAAGTCTATAAACCACAAAGCTTTCCATAACTCATTTGGAAGAAAAACAGCCCAAATATGAATTTATTTGGTTACAAAAGCTGACCGAAATTAAATTGAGGGTTTTTGAAATCTTAATTTATGCCACTTGGTGTGACAATCCAATTCTCTGCAGAAATATTATTACAATTGTTACTATTTGCTTTAAGTTTAAAGATGCAGAAATTAGTTAAATCACTTATGTTAAATTGCTGCATTGGCGTTGTGTTTTAAATTTTCTTCCTCCTTACAAATTCATGAAAATTTATGTAATTTAAGCTTCATTCAAAGAAAGAATTGCTATAGAGTTTGCTTGATTCCGAAAGTAATATATTAAGCTAGATGACATTTATGTTGTTTGATTTTTACTTGCTTAGTTGTTCTTATGTAGTTACATACTTATTTTTTGACAATGATAAATATGTACTTATAAGTGCATATGTGTGTTTGTACGTATCAATACATATATATGTAATTTAATGAAAATATTCCTGAATGTGCTGGATTGTGTGTAGTCATTTTCATTAGGCAGCTAAATCTGGAAAATATGTATCTGGTGCTATTTTACACATTTAATGTGATATGTGTTCAAAAACACAAATTTTTAATTTTCTTGCTTTTGAGCATTATATCAAGTTGCCCATTATTCATATTTCCCAAATATGTAAGGTTTTCTATGAAGTTTTTTTATAAAGGATTTTCCTCCAAAATACACATATAGACATATTGAGAACATTCAATTTAATGAAATTGTTTTTATTTCCTTTAATAGAATGTTAGAAACCTAGGGTAAAACATTTAAAATATATACTCATTGTGCTTTCTGCCATTAAAAAATGTGAATACTTTATATGGTAAATTTTTGAAACTTTGTTATTCTTCGGTTTTGCCTGATTATAATACTAGCTTTTTAAAAGTCAAGTGAATTGAGCTGAAGCCAGGTAAATGTGTTTCAAATATCTATACATAAATATTTAAAATCCTGATATTTTAAAATAAAAATGATTAATTCTGACATTGGAAGATATTATAATTTTGTATAATAACCACAAAAGTTCCCCAGATGAAATACACACACACACACACACACACACACACACACACACACACACACATACACACATTCAAACTTTTTCTGTAGAAAATATAGGTTTAAGATTTTAGGATCTATTTTTCTTTAAACAAACAACTAAAATATATGTGAATATTTTTGAAAGGATTTAAGAACAAAACATGATTTCCTCATCATTTAAAATTGTTTTCTCAATAACATCTCAAATAATTTTGAATGTTAGAATGAAGGTAGAATGTGGTGGCATAGGCCTAAAATCCTAGTTGCTCAGAAGGCTGAGACTAGAGGCTTACAAGTCCAAAGCCAGTCTCAGAAAATAAGCAAGACCCTAAGCAATTTAGTGAGACCCTGTCACAAAATTAAAATAAAAATTGCTGGGGATGTGGCTTAGTGGTTAAGTACGCCAGTGTTCAATACCTGGTACAGAAAAAAAGAAATATGCTTATGAAAAACAAAATTAACTGCTCTCAGGATCATAATTTTTTCAGTGGAATGGATTATATACAGAAACCCATGCATAACACACACACACACACACACACACACACACACACACACGTAGATATCCATATGTATTCATATATATGTATTTATGCCATGTTTTTTTCAACATACATAAAGTATTAATACAGATATGAATTCAATAGAAGTATAGAAAGAATATAATTGTAATGGAATCACATTAGTATACTTATTCTAATTTCATAATTTCAACTATAATTTCTGTGCCCTGATAGTGTATTTGTAAGACTAGTGTATTGTTGTAAATACAATGTGCTAAAATATTAATTTGGAGTCTTTATTTCTACTTTGTCTTCAATGTAACAATTATTTTTGCTTTATTCTCTTTACATTTCAATAATAAGTTCAAATTGATACCAATATTGCTTCTAAAAGATGGATGCTAACTTCTATTGATAAACTATGCTTCAAAGAAAAGCATTAATTAGAAGGGAACATATTTTAAAAGCATTTATTTGGAAAAATAAAGAAGAATTCTGTATTTATTGTACAAAAATGACACAAGATTTTCACAGAGATTTAAAGAGAAATTGTCTTAGGCCAGACGCTAGGGGTCATTTAACTTTGTCAAGTTCTAGAATTTCATTCTCAAACATTCTGAAATTAACTCAGATAATTCTTGTACATCAAATTTTTATAAGGGCCATGACTTGAAATTACCTGTCATAATACTGAGTATTTGTTAAAATGAATTTGGATAGCTTCTTTAATTTTAGATTTATTCTTTGTCTCCAACTCTCAATGTTTCTGCATCACTCCCTATCAACTTTCTTTCAATTCTATTTTTGAGAACACATGTTTTTTCATGGTACAAAGTGGGAGTATTATTAGTTTCCCTGGCTGATTTCTTCCTTTGGAATGATGACTTTTTTAAAGAAAATTACCAAATTTAATATATATCTATTAATAGTATTACTAAGTTAGAAATTAAGATTACAATACCTATCAGCATAGTGTGCAGGGTAATTTATTTCTTCATCCAAATGTAATTTCTATCCTTTAGAGGTAGTTTGGCCTTGGAAACTGACTTTTATGCAAAGTGTTCTTAAGTCTTCTACCTTCTGACTGTCACTAGATTCAGTCACCTGAAACAACTAATATAAGAAAATGAGAAGAAAATGAAAACAGGGCATTGTTTATCTGGGACTTTTCTGTACTATTGTTATGGCTTGTCTGTGTCTTGCAACAGAAGTTGCCATTTTTTCTCAATGACCTTTACCATACACCTGCTATTTCAAATTATGTGACCATTTCTTCTGCATCCCTCTGGTCCCTGGAATTGGCAATTTCAGTGATTTGCTACCCCTTGTCAATTTTATCTTTCCTCATCCACAATTTTGAAAGTAGTCCATTTATTTAACTTTTTAACTCTATTTTTATGTATCATTTTTTCTAGATGAAACTTTACAATTGCAACTACATAGGACAGTAATGGATTATGGAATATAATTAGCTAGGGTTAGTTTTGCATGGCAAGTTAAAGTATTGGAAATATTTACATAATCTTGATATTTAAGTTAAGAAACCATTATAGCCTATAAATATGAGAGAGCCTTTTTAAAATTTCCTACCTCCCTTTTCTTTTCTTCCTCCAAAGAGCCAAGTATGTTGTTGAATCTTCCATATTTTAACTTCTAAATATAATTTCTACCTTTCTTTTTCTCTGTGCCCATAGAAACAGATACCAAACTGTTGCCTTTGGGATTCCCTTACTCTCTGGCATATACTTGATATTGGTAAATGGATAGCATCATAAATTGATGGGAGAAGAGAAGAAAAGCCAGATTGTGTATTTATTCTTGCTGTTTCTCTGCATTGCTCCTCAGTCCTAAGGAGGGTAACATTCCCTAATATTGCTTAAGTGTTGCTGCTGCAGTGTCCTTTGATGATTCCCCAGCTCACGAAAATTATTTCAACCATTTCCTCAGTATAAATTAGTGCCTGTCATTTCTTTCTTGCCATCTCTTGATTTTGATGATTTTATAATCTGATCCAAATTCTCACTAATTTCGTATCTGATTCACTTGATTAAAATATGGTATGACTCATACAATAAGCAAATGATTTAGTTTTATATATTAACAGAATAGAAAGTTTTAAACTTAGAAAATGGATACATTTCTGTAATCAAGAGCATAAAGTCAATTAGAAATTTTAACCCCCAATTGCCTGGAATCTAAAATTTAATGCAGATGATTTTAAAACAGTAATTTTTTTTTAAAAAAAAGAAAAAGAAGTGTTCATATCAAGAGAGATATAAGCTGGTGTGATTGTATTTTCAATATATGTAAGGTTATTTCATTTTATGCTTCAGGTCAAGATTAATTTAATAAGAATGTTTCTGTTTACTATGATAATTCCATGTAGCATTCAGGTATATGACCATGATGTCACATCTCAATAATACTTCAACTTGTTAGAAAAGATAACAATTTATTTTTTAAGGTAACTTAAGAGTATTTCTGTGCTAAGGTAATTGCTTACATCAAACATTGGATTTGATTTTGCAGAGAAAATGATCCAGAAAATTTTTTGAAATTTTGTCAATTCTTCCTCAATATGTGTAAGTCTGTATTTCAGGATGAAATATTTAGAAAAATATAAATTAATATATTTAATCCATTAATATCCACTTTTGAAAAATAATTACTTAGCCTTCTGTGGCATCATAAATTATTATGAATACCAAAATTCATTTCAGAAGGTCATAGTTGTTAGTGGAAAATTTAAATATCTACAGTATAATTTCTGATGACAGTAGAATTGGAATGTGTTTTATTAATTTAAAATTATATTGGATTTAGTATGTATTTGTTTCAAAAATGACATGATTTAAAAGCCTGTAACAATTCACAAAATTATCATTAACATCATAACTGCCTTATATGAAGTTCTAACATAAATGCGTATGTATATGTTAGAAATCTCCCACCCAAAGAAATATTTGTCAGTTCTTACTGCTGTTTCAGAAAATGTTATTAGTGACCTTGGCTATCAGATACTGTGTATATTCTAACAGTTTTTAGTAGCCATTGGGAATCCAATCTGAAATGTGGAAAAGTAATGTTCCTGAATTACCTCAGAAATATTTCTGAAAAGTACCTTATGCCACATTATATTTAGTATAAGCTTTAAAATGTTTGAAAGCTGTCAAAATATATCAATCTTTTTAAATACAAAACTTCTGTCAAGAAATAAAAATGTAACAATTAAGGTGATATAGTTCTTGAAGTTACATAACAAATTGCTTTCAATTGTTCAAATTTGAAAATCAGTAGGAGTGCATCTTTAGATGTAATTCATTAATACATTCTTAAGATTAAATGCCACCATTGTCCTATTGGAAAAGTTATTCCATTTCATTTCTTGTAAGTTATTTTTCCCTCACATTAGGTGCATAAAATTAGTCTTGCCTTTTATACTGCATTAAAAACTTCATACTTCAGGAAGAGCCAGATCTATATTATTTTGTTAAAAAATATTTCAAAAGTAGATGGAAATATCGCATTTCAATGTGTATATAGATAAGTATGCTTCTTATCAATGTTTTATCTCTTATTTCCAGGTTTACTCTTTTAACCTACTTTCTTAAAAGTGATGACCTCTTAGCTGGGCACCATGGTGCATGCCTATAATCTCATCTGGAGGATGAAGCAGGAGGATCATGAGCTCAAAGGCAGTCTCAGCAAAAGCAAGGCACTAAGTAACTCAGTGAGACCCTGACTCTAAATAAAATACAAAATAGGGTTGGTGATGTGGCTCAGTGGTTGAGTCCTGAGTTTAAACCCTGGTAGCACTAATAATAATAATAACAACAACACCTAAAATATGTTTTTTATTTTGCCAGGTGACAATGTATTTAGTACTGCTAGTGAGATATTAAAACCTAAGAAAGAAAAAATTCTGCTCCTTTGTTTTAGTACATTTCTTGGCAAATTTATGCAATATACATGGAATTTATCTGTATCTGGGTCTTGCAGTGCCTACAGCTTCTCCAGTGCCTGGTTCCACAGCAGTATATTATGTCCAGTAGCACCCAGTGAAAACAAGGTGGCTCTAACACCTGATGTGGGCCCTTTTTTAGCACCATGCCTTCAGCCAGCTCCTGCTGTACTCACAGCTTCTCTGGGTCTCAGGTCCTATAGCACACTGTAGCCAGCAGAGACCAGCACCTCCTCATGACACCCTCCTTAGGGTAGGTAATTACATAGAAAGTGCTTCCAGAGAAGCTTTTTATGAACTTCTTTACCCTACAATTCTTGATGGTAGATGTCTGGAGAATTCCAAAGAAAACATTTAAATTAAGTCTCATTGATGTGGTATCATAGCAACTTCTTTGCGATGATGTCACAGGCAAGTATCACAAAAAGGTCTCATTTTCAAATACAGAGAGGTGGCTTTCCCTTAGAGTAGTCCTCATACCTGCTATGCCTGTGCTCTTCAGAGTTCACCTGGCTTTCTATGGATAAGTTTTCTCATTTTAATGAGAACTTATCTGAATGTTTATTTATAACAAAGATTTTTGTATCAGCCCTATTGATAAATAAACAAAAACAAAAGCAATTCAAATGACCATCAAAGTACAACAGAGACATTTTATATCAATTAGCAAATGTTATGCTGTAAAGGATATTTTACCAATTGCTTACTCTGCAACAAAATAGCACTTTTTTTCTTTTTCTTCTTTTCTTTTTTCTTTCTTTTTTTAAGGGAGAACATTGTTTTCTGAAATTTATTGATAGAAGAGAAATTTGTTGTCACTTTCTCACACAGTCTGATAGATCTTTGGCTAATCATCTTCACTTAAGTGTGTGAATTTTGAGGTTATGATAAAAGGCCTCATTATTTACACTTTACTCCAAAACATCCTGGTAAATGTCCTGTGGTAATTACAGTGCTTGTGGTGTCTTAAACAGCCAGAAGGACTCACTGAAGTGCATGGAGGTGTCTCAAAAAGTACTGACACAAGTGAAACAGTAAAAGTGTTACCCAAGGGATATGGACTGTGGTTGACTGAAAATGAGATAAATAATAGTCACAGCCTTGGGAGGACTTACTTCATGAGGAGTGAAGCCTGTGGGTATGTCTCCAGACTCATAATTTTTCAGGATCCTGTTGGCTTAAAGCCTCCATAACAGAAGGACCCATTGTAGGGCACAAAGAGACTCGAATGGCAAAATGGCTGGACACTGGAAATCAACCTAGATTTGCTGTTCCTGTTGTCAATCATATCTGATTTCAGCTGAAACTGAAAGAGACATTTTACAAGAATTCTAGTGCTTTCTGCCAGAAGCCCTTTGTCTCTGTTTCTGGTTCTTTGAGGACTTCATACAGAAATGAGGAAGCTAGTCCATCATTTGGGTACCCTGGAATGATTAAAACAGTTTCCAGAGTCAATACTCAATTGGTAAAGGGCAAAAGTCAAACACTGAGTATCCCTATCTCTAGAGCAATTCTCACTTGCATTCTAGTTTGAAAATTCAGTTGCCTATCTAAATCAGATCACTCATAAAATCTCCCTTTATAGGCTCTTCTGTCTTTCCCTTGTTAATTTTTTTTTCCTTCTCTGACTTATACTTCCTGGATCATTTGCTAAAATATACCTGTATCAGTCTTTGTTTCAGAGTTGTTTCTGAAGAAAATCAAATTTATATGTCTCTACTATTATAGACATTATAGCAATAAATATACATTACAAAATTGGTTTAGGATATGTATGTCCATATCAACAGAATGAGAATTTGGCTTTGCTTTTTTGTATGCATTTCAAATACCTCACTTCATACTCTTTATCAAAAAAAAAGAGAGAGAGAGAGAGAAGAAAAGAAAGAAAAGAAAAGGTAGTTAGTTCAAGATAAAATATTGTTCAAAGTTCCATTCAACAACATCCAGAATTTATCTCTTACTCACAGATATAATAACCCAGTTGTAAATTACATTCTTTCATATAAGTGTAGTAATCCCTCATACTTTGGGGATATAATGTTAAAATTGCTGCTCATAACTTTTAATGTATTCTTAAAGAAGTATAGGAAATCACATACTCAGACAAGGAATTAATCTCATTAGCAGAATAGTTTTAAGAAGTCCATTGCTTCAAATGAGAATTCTTCCAAAGATATGCAAATAGAATCAGATTATAAATGATGTTTCTCAAATAAATGCTAGTGTTTTCTACTATTGTTATTTTATAGTCTAAGATTATAAAAACTGAGAGTTTATTGAAATTTAACTGTGATGGAACACTATTGTTGGAATTATAATTTAAAAATCTGTATTCATTTATACAATGTGGGTATAGCTGTGTGATATAGGTAAGAGTAAAATTTTTTCAGAAAATTATTTTTAGTACTCTGGTGTTTATATATACTTAAGTATAAATAAAATGTTTGAAACTTTATGTTCAGTTAGAAACAATTAACTATTTTTTTTTAAATATTATCTATGAAAAGCAACATTTTGAAAGAAAATACTCCAAGAAATTAATGTCAACTCTTTCTGTACCTAGGAATTTTAAAGATTACTGTCTTGTGTAGTTTATTAAATTTAATTAATATATTTATATAAATTAATGAAATATCCAAAATATTATATATCTTGTGTGATTGAAAAGCTGACTTATATTTTCAATAAATACGGTGGGCACTGACGTACAGTACTATAATCCCAGCTACTTGGGAGGATCAAGTAGAAGAATCACAACTTTGATTGTAGCATGGGCAACATAGAAGAACCTGATACAAAATATGATTTAGAATACAACTATGGAGACCGGAGCAGGAAGCCGCGACAGCCGCCCAGCCAGACCGGAGCAGGAAGCCGCGACAGCCGCCCAGCCAGACCGGAGCAGGAAGCCGCGACAGCCGCCCAGCCAGACCGGAGCAGGAAGGCGCCAGCCGCTCAGCCAGACCGGAGGAGGAAGTCCGGTCCCGCCCCGAGCGCTAGTCTCCAGGAAGCCCATCAACCCTTAAAACCCATCAAAGTGGGTGTGGCTACCAGCACAGTTGTGGCTGATCCAGGTATCCGGTTTCCAACTTCCCCACCCTTAGCTGCGATAACTCAAAATATTTCCCACAAGCTTTTGGGGATTGTAGCTATCAACACAAAACAACAACTGTAGAGGCACCTGGTTTCTACCTCAGAGACTAGAGTAGGGAAGATACAGGTGGAAGCTCATTTCCCTTCACACTGGCTATACCCACCACCCTGAATACAGAGGCTCAAACTAGGAATAGACAACGCCACCTACTGGAAGCAAGGAAAACCGTGTTCTGAGAGACTTTTTTTTTCCTCTCTTTCTCTTTTCTTCTCTCTCTTCCACAACTTCAGCATATGTGAAACCAAGAACTGAGCATGAACAACTGAATTACCAAAGTAATATAATATAGAGGAATTGCATATACCCCACCTCCCCCCCATTTTTTTTCTGTATTTCTATCTTACTTCCCTTTCCCTTCTCTTATTTCTCTTTTCTTCCTTGTTATTTCTTTTCTTTTCTTTTTTTTTAAATTCATATTCTCTCTATACCACTTTCAATCTCCTAACTTTTGCTATCTATACATAGGGTAACTATCTAAATAGGAGGTTGAGTCTATACATTCTTCCATAAATTACCAGTCGAGTGGTTAGAGTTCTCCAAAGGTGCTAAGTTAGTTTAACCTCATTCCCTCACTCCTTTCTCTTTAAGTATAACATCCTTCGTCTGAAATTAAGTTTTCTATATGCCACCAGATATGGTACGCCTTTTATGAAACTAAGGAATATATTCTTAAGTAATAATTAAATCCAATATCTATAGTCTTAGAATCTAACTATAAATGTATTAATAATGAAAACTTGTCCTTAGATAATGTACTGTTGATATTGGGATCTGTTAACATTGTCTTTCTCCAAAAAAGAGGGATATTGGAGCTATTCAAGAACAATACAAATATATAAGGGGAAAAACATTAGCTCAACAGTTTCACAAAGCTAGAAAGAATCATGAGCAGTATGAAAAGACAAGGAAAGAAAGGACCACAAACAATACAGGTCAATTCAACATTAGATGAGGTAATATCTGCAGCTGATGGAATGTCAGACAAAGAGTTCAGGATATACATGCTTCAGATGATCTGGAGTCTCAAGGAAGACATTATTCATCAAATTCAGACAATGAAAAATCACTTTGACAATGAATTACATAAACAAATCCAAGAAGCAAAAGATCAACTCTATAGGGAGATAGAGGATATAAAAAACAAACAAACAGAAATCCTGGAAATGCAGGAAACAATAAACCAAATTAAAAACTCAAATGAGAGTATTACCAGCAGAGTAGAACACTTGGAAGATAGAACTTCAGACAACGAAGACAAAGTTTTTCAACTTGAAAAGAACATAGACAGCTCAGCGAGAATGTTAAGAAATCATGAGCAGAACATCCAAGAATTATGGGATAACATCAAGAAACCAAACCTAAGAGTTATTGGGATACAAGAGGGTACAGAGGTCCAAACCAAGGGAATGAGTAAACTATTCAATGAAATAATACTAGAAAACTTCCCCGACTTAAAGAATGAAAAAGAAATCCAAATACTAGAAGCCTACAGGACACCGAATATACAAAATCATAAGAGATCCACACCAAGACATATAATAATGAAGATGCCCAACATACAGAATAAGGAGAGAAACTTAAAAGCCACAAGAGAGAGGAAGCAGATTACATTTAAGGGTAAACCAATCAGGATAACTGCTGATCTTTCAACACAGACTCTGAAAGCTAGAAGATCCTGGAACAACATATTTCAAACGCTGAAAGAAAAAGGGTTCCAACCAAGAATCATGTATCCACCGAAATTAAGCTTCAGGATTGAAGATGAAATAAAAATCTTCCATGATAAGCAAAAGTTAAAAGAATTTGCAGCTAGAAAACCAGCTCTTCAAAACATCCTTGGCAAAACATTACAGGAAGAGGAAATGAAAAATAACAATGAAAACCAACAACGGGAGGTAGTACAATAAAGGAAAAACTAAGCATAGAGGAAAAACTAATCATGTTAAGTATCATACATAACCAAATATGGCTGGAAATACAAACCATATCTCAATAGTAACCCTAAATGTTAATGGCTTAAATGCACCAATCAAAAGACATAGGCTAGTAGAATGGATTAAAAAAAAAGATCCAACAATATGCTGCCTACAGGAGACTCATCTGATAGGAAAAGACATACACAGACTGAAGGTGAAAGGTTGGGAAAAATCATATCACTCATACGGACCCCGGAAGCAAGCAGGGGTGTCCATACTTGTATCAAATAAAATAGACTTCAAGCCAAAGTTAATCAAAAGGGATAAACAAGGACAATACATACTGCTCAAGGGAACCATACACCAACAAGACTTGACGATCATTAATATATATGCCCCAAACAATGGTGCAGCTACGTTCATCAAACAAACTCTTCTCAAGTTCAAGAGTCTAATAGACCACAACACAATAATCATGGGAGATTTTAATACACCTCTCTCACCAACGGACAGATCTTCCAAACAAAAATTGAATAAAGAAACCATAGAGCTCAATAATACAATAAATAACTTAGACTTAATTGATATATACAGAATATACCACCCAACATCAAGCGGATACACTTTCTTCTCAGCAGCACATGGATCCTTCTCAAAAATAGACCATATATTATGTCACAGGGCAAAGCTTAGCAATTACAAAGGAGTTGAGATACTACCATGCATTTTATCTGATCATAATGGAATGAAATTGGAAATCAATAATAAAATGAGCAAGGAAAAACCCTACATCACATGGAGATTAAACAATATGCTACTGAATGAACAAAGGGTTACAGAAGACATCAAAGAGGAAATTAAAAAATTCTTAGAGGTAAACGAAAACTCAGAAACAACATATCGAAATCTTTGGGACACTATGAAAGCAGTACTAAGAGGAAAATTCATTTCATGGAGTTCATTCCTTAAAAGAAGGAAAAGCCAACAAATAAATGACCTCATACTACACCTCAAAGCCTTAGAAAAAGAAGAACAAATCAGCAGCAAATACAGTAGAAGGCAAGAAATAATTAAAATTAGAGCAGAAATCAATGAAATCGAAACAAAAGAAACAATCGAAAAAATTGACAAAACTAAAAGTTGGTTCTTTGAAAAAATAAATAAGATTGATAGACCACTAGCCACACTAACAAAGAGAAGAAGAGAGAGAACCCAAATTACTAGCTTACGGGATGAAAAAGGCAACATCACAACAGACAATTCAGAAATACAGACGATAATTAGAAATTATTTTGAAACCCTATACTCTAATAAAATAGAAGATAGTGAAGGCATAGATAAATTCCTTGAGACATATGAACTACCCAGATTGAATCAGGAAGATATAAACAACCTAAACAGATCAATATCAAGGGAGGAAATAGAAGAAGCCATCAAAAGACTACCAACCAAGAAAAGCCCAGGACCGGATGGATATACAGCAGAGTTTTACAAAACATTTAAAGAGGAACTAATACCAATACTCCATAATCTATTTCAGGAGATAGAAAAAGAGGGAGAACTCCCAAATTCATTCTATGAGGCCAATATCACCCTGATTCCCAAACCAGAGAAGGACACCTCAAAGAAAGAAAACTACAGACCAATATCCCTAATGAATTTAGATGCAAAAATCCTCAATAAAATTCTGGAAAATCATATACAAAAACATATCAAAAAGATTGTGCACCATGATCAAGTAGGATTCATCCCTGGGATGCAAGGCTGGTTCAATATATGGAAATCAATAAACGTTATTCACCACATCAATAGACTTAAAGATAAGAACCATATAATCATCTCGGTGGACGCAGAAAAAGCATTCGACAAAGTACAGCATTCCTTTATGTTCAAAACATTAGAAAAACTAGGGATAACAGGAACTTACCTCAAAATTATAAAAGCTATATATGCTAAGCCTCAGGCTAGCATCATTCTAAATGGAAAAAAAATTGAAGGCATTCCCTCTAAAATCTGGAACAAGACAGGGATGCCCTCTCTCATCACTTCTATTCAATATAGTTCTCGAAACACTGGCCAGAGCAATTAGACAGACGAAAGAAATTAAAGGCATAAAAATAGGAAAAGAAGAACTTAAATTATCACTATTTGCGGATGATATGATCCTATACCTAGAAGACACAAAAGGGTCTACAAAGAAACTACTAGAGCTAATAAATGAATTCAGCAAAGTGGCTGGATATAAAATCAACACGCATAAATCAAAGGCATTCCTGTATATCAGTGACAAATCTTCTGAACTGGAAATGAGGACATCTACCCCATTCACAATATCCTCAAAAAAAATAAAATACTTGGGAATCAACCTAACAAAAGAGGTGAAAGATTTATACAATGAAAACTACAGAACCCTAAAGAGAGAAATAGAAGAAGATCTCAGAAGATGGAAAAATATACCCTGTTCATGGATAGGCAGAACTAACATCATCAAAATGGCAATATTACCAAAAGTTCTCTATAGGTTCAATGCAATGCCAATCAAAATCCCAACGGCATTTCTTGTAGAAATAGATAAAGCAATCATGAAATTCATATGAAAAAATAAAAGACCCAGAATAGCAAAAGCAATTCTAAGCAGGAAGTGTGAATCAGGAGGTGTAGCGATACCAGATTTCAAACTGTACTACAAAGCAATAGTAACAAAAACAGCATGGTACTGGTACCAAAACAGGCTGGTGGACCTAATATCCAGAGTATACAAAGAACTCAAAAAATTAAACAATAAGAAAACAAATAACCCAATCAACAAATGGGCCAAAGACCTGAACAGACACTTCTCAGAGGAGGACATACAATCAATCAACAAGTACATGAAAAAATGCTCACCATCTCTAGCAGTCAGAGAAATGCAAATCAAAACCACCCTAAGATACCATCTCACTCCAGTAAGATTGGCAGCCATTATGAAGTCGAACAATAACAAGTGCTGGCGAGGATGTGGGGAAAAGGGTACTCTTATACATTGCTGGTGGGACTGCAAAATGGTGAGGCCAATATGGAAAGCAGTATGGAGATTCCTGGGAAAGCTGGGAATGGAACCACCATTTGACCCAGCTATTGCCCTTCTCGGACTATTCCCTCAAGACCTCAAAAGAGCGTACTACAGGGATACTGCCACATCGATGTTCATAGCAGCACAATTCACAATAGCTAGACTGTGGAACCAACCCCGATGCCCCTCAATAGATGAATGGATAAAAAAAATGTGGCATTTATACACAATGGAGTACTACGCAGCACTAAGAAATGACAAAATCATGGAATTTGCAGGGAAATGCATGGCACTAGAGCAGATTATGCTAAGTGAAGCTAGCCAATCCCTAAAAAACAAATGCCAAATGTCTTCTTTGATATAATGAGAGCAACCAAGAACAGAGCAGGGAGGAAGAGCAGGAGGAAAAGATTAACATTAAGCAGAGTCATGAAGTGGGAGGGAAAGGGAGAGAAAAGGGAAATTGCTTGGAAATGGAAGGAGACCCTCATTGTTATACAAAATTACATATAAGAGTTTGTGAGGGGAATGGGAAAAAAATAAGGAGAGAAATGAATTACAGTAGATGGGGTAGAGAGAGAAGATGGGAGAAGAGGGGAGGGGGGATAGTAGAGGATAGGAAAGGTAGCAGAATACAACAGTTACTATTATGGTATTATGTAAAAATGTGGATGTGTAACCAATGTGATTCTGCAATCTTTGTAATGTTTTGAATAACCAATAAAAAAATAAAAAAATAAAAAAATAAATAGAATACGACTATGGATATCTCTTAGTGGTAAAACATTTGCCTTAGTATATGTGAGGCCCTGATTTTAATCCTAGTGCCATAAAAATAAATAAATATATAAGTTTTAAAAAATTAAACTTAATTTTTTTAATGTTTAATTTTTATTTTTGGTACCAGGAATTTAATTCAAGAGTGCTTAACCACTGAGCCACATTCTCAGTCCTTTTTATTTTGTATTATAAGACAGGGTCTCCCTAAGTTGCTTGGGGCTCTCTAACTTACTGAGGTTGCTTTGAACTCATGATTCTCCTGTCTTAGCCTCCCAAGCTGCTGAGATTATAGGCAACTTTAAATTTAATTACCACATGTAGTTAGTGGCTATCACACTGGGCAACAAAAATGCAAATAATAACTCTTGAGTTACATGAGAATTACAAAGAGAAAAGTAGAAGTTGATCAGTTCTTAAATAAGAAAATATTCTGAGCCCAGAAAATAGGAAGTTCATTTAACTGGCCACAGTTTTATTTTCCTTATTTTACTAGTGTATTTCATGAGTAGTTTTGAATGCTGATGAATTACTTAATGACTATGAAATGTAGACTGTATGTCTGTGGATTTTACTTTTATGTATTGTGCTTGGAAGTTTAAGTGGGGCTTGAGTTCATAGTAAAACTTAATGTACCTTTGTGAATGAATACAACTGTTTCTTAATTGAACACATTATGTTATTGAACTATTTTATTGAACTAATAAAAAGCCTAATATTAAGTTAGGCAGTATGTCATTGTATGCTTAGAGTAACTGAATGAATAATTTAATTTAATATTGAGTACTTTAAAACAAAAAAACATGTATTATAAGGTAAGATGATTACTATTGTTGATTAAAAGGAGATAGCAAATTTTATACTTATGTGTTGAATAAATTCTCTTTAACATTTTTATATTAGAATTTTTCCCTACCCCTACATCATGCCTGGGCTTAACATCTTTGCACATAGTTTTTATATAATTAATTTCTTCAATGTAGTATCAGTGCAAGATGACTTTTCTATTACATATGGAAATAACATAGGTGCATCTCATATTCATCACAAGAATTAAGGAATTGAGTGTTCTAGTGAGGTAAAGTTATTTTCATTTTCCAAGAAATAGTATTAGAAGTACATTAAACTGAGACTCTTATATTTCTATTTCTTCCTGATAACAAATCAATTAACCACTTCTGAACAATGTTTCCAAAATTGCTAAATAATTTGATTATAAATTCACCTTCATAGAATAATTCAAAGATTTAAAGATTGAATTATTAGTATTCATAATCCTATGCTGTATTTATATGTACTCACATGTTACAATTATTTTTCAGAAATACATGAGATATGGAAGCTAATTGATAATATTATACACACACACAACACATGCTTATATCACAACAATGAAGTAATTTAGTTTCATGTATCCTTTCTCTTTAGAATAAATTAAATTTCTTTTGAAAATCTAATTTTAAAATCACTAATGGCTATGTATACTTTGTAGAAATTAACAGTGTCCGTTTTCCAGACTCAGTCATCATTGATAGTCTGAAATCATTTTTCTTTGACTGCTAACATAGTTTGTTCTTCACCCTTGTGCTTTTCCCTTTGTGCCATATCTAATAAATCTGACAGTAGGTTGCTCCTCTTTTGGCACTTGTGGCAACAGCAAACAACGCAAAGCCCTGTGCACATGGGAATGACTACCTGAGAACCGCCAGGTTGGCCCCACCTGCTAACAACAACAGGATCCCAAAGTCAGTGTCCCTTCCCTGCTCTCTTAAACATTGTTTGGACCTGCTTATGAGCCATCCTATTCTCTCTTGAAAACTTTATTTTGTGAGAAACACTTCCTTTGTATATTCTTCTTGGTTGGTGTGTGTGTGTGTGGAATGCACTAACTCTGTATCTAAACCAAATGTTGAATTGTGGTCTATCCTATAAAGAGAGACTGCAACACTGGGTATAGCAATAAAGCTTTCTAGGTGGTGACATCCAACAGAGATGCTTCACCTCCTTGCTGATTGGCTCCTTGCCTGTGTCTTGGCATGAATTTTGAGCTGCTTCTTGGTTTCTAAATTGCACTTTGAGCTCTGCTACATTGTGCTGTTTTTGCTAAGTTTCACCCAGCCTCACATATGGATTTAAATTACCTATATTATAACCAGTATTGAGAAAAACAAGCGTGGATTTGAGTCCCTCTTTAAAGTGGCTGGGAGGGGTCATGTGACTTGGTTTGGACTTAACTCTGAATCTTAAGTGAAGATTTGTGTTTTGAATCCAGCATGAACACTCACTGATACTGGGCTTGGGGAATTGACTCTTAGCCCTATGTCTATTGTCAATGTGTCTCAACCTTGTGTTGGACCCTGTTTGTAAAGCATTGGTATGATAAACATATACTGTGTTTAATACATGACTCAACCATTTAGAAGTGCAATATTATAGATTAAAAGACTGTTTTTCTCTTTTTGCTAATTTTGCTTTTCTTGTCACTACCAATTTGTATAAATCAAAAATTTTGAGAAGGATTCTTATAGTTGACAATTATATTTTTAATTTACTTTGTTTCATACATTTAGATTTACTTCACTTTTTCTATATATAAAATGATTATTTTCTGAGATTTCTTCATTTTATTCAAACAAATTCACTCATTTGGTGCTTTGACCACAAGATGTCCCCTGCTACCATCTACTTGAGCAAATTGTAATTTAATCAGAACACCCGATTTTTAATAACATTTTTGATACATTCTCTATAACTTAGAGGCAGAGCCTAGAGCGACATCTTCTGAAATGAAATGATTGGAAAATAACATGATGTGAACAAATAAACAAAACACACTGTCAATTTTCTTATAGCTTAGCATCCATCAATCTGAAATGAGAATTTTTACTGGGTGCCAATGTCATGCTCAGACATACATTAATATTGAGAACCAGGAAAGTCCATTTTCAACCAAGTAGATATGTCCACATGGCATGATCTGTCATGTCCCCTTTCCACAATGTTCAACTATCTGGAATTGCTTAATGGTATTCTCCCAAAAAAGACACAATTTTTTTCTCAAAGGCATTCTCACCAGCTAATAATTTAGCATATGTTAACAGACAATTTTCTCTGATAAAATGATAGCAGAGTCATGAGAAATTGGGAATCCATTCCAATAGTATAGTAATTTACAGATATTTCCTCTCAAATATCACATTCTCTATTCATTCTGTATTGCTTGTACAGATATGGTGCCAACACATTTCTGTTTAGCCAGCTGGCTCCCAGTTCAGCTTTTCCAGTAGTAAATCCCACTGGGAAATTGGTATGCTAGGGTAGGAGAAATAAACCCCTTGCTCCTTTTTGATGTTCTACTAGATCATTAGCCACATGTAGCAATATCTTTATCATTGATTACATTTAGAACTCATACCACCACCTAAATAGTCACTTGAACTTCCCCAGAGACACCAACCTCATCTGGCAGGTGCTTTTATCCCAAAGTTTTAATTCTAGTCACCACTAAGATTTAAAGCCTCACATCACAAACAGATTGACAATGGAGTTTTAGTGGAATTCTGTCAGAGTCAAGTGGATTCAGAGGTGACCAAGGAAATGTGGGCATGCACCTACATAGACTTCTGGGTGCTCAACTTACCACTTGTCTGCTTATGTCCTATATTAAATCCACTTTTATCAATGTTCTAAAGTAATGACCAACCATAATATGTAAAAAATTATATGATCCCGGCCAGACATGTTGGCACATCCCTATAATCCTACTACTTGGGAGACTAAGGCAGGAGAATCACAAGTTCAAAGTCAGTCTCAGGAATTTAGTTATACCCCAAGTAACATAGAGACACCCTGTCTCTAAATAAATAAATAAATAAGATCTGGGTAGTAGTTCAGTTGTAAAGGCTCCTGGGTTCATTCCCATTACCAAAAATGAAGAAGAAGATATGCCGCAGGCTGGCTGGCTGCAGCAAAATAACCGGGGGGGGGGGGGGGGGTGACAGGTGACGAACAACTTGTGTAGATTGATGCAGCGGGAGTAGGAGCTGTTTATTGTAGGACAGGAGCGGTATTCTACATTCGACACAGCTTATCTAATTAACATAAACTCGATATAGCAGTCAAGCAATAAGGAATCTCCACACTTAATGGCTCGCTGGCGTTACTTCACAAACCACTCCCTCTGGCATTTTGCCAGGCACCATCTTGACTTGTTTACAGATCATAACATTTCTCTGGCAAAATGCCAGGCGCCATCCTGATTTGTTTACAGACTCTAACAATTCCCCCTTTTGTTTAACTTAAATAATGACCAAAGTGGTTTTTACATAAACACCATGAATAATCTGATACAAGCAGAAGGGGAGGATACAAAATGTCACAATACCAAGCCACTTGATGGCTCCATGCAAAAAATCCTTGGAAAAATTATTCCAGCAATGACACTGTTAGCAAAGATACCAAGTTACAATTTGTTGTAGATTACAGTTTGTTGTCTCAGTCCAGGTAAAGCAGTGTCTCAATAGATTAACTTTCTGCAGGCAGCTAGCTTAAATCACAGTCCAGGTAAGTTCTGCAGGCAACTGGCTTGAGCTGTAGCAGCAGAAACAGCAACAGTTCCGAAGTCTCATCCATTTCTCAGCCAAAGTTTCGTCTAGTTCTTAGCAACACTGGAAATTCTTCCACCTTCTTTTTCACCAGCACTGGGATGAAGGCAGGAACTCCGGATGGCTATAGAAAATCCTGTAGCATTCCACTAAGAAAACAACCTTCTGAAGAATTTAGTACATTTTCTCAAGGTTTTTTTACATTTGAAATAAGCCTTAATGGTGCTCATTACTCATTAGCTTCCAGGTGTGGGAGAACCATTATAGTTATTGGCCTTGGAAACATTAAACTTCAGGGACATGGGCCATCTTCTGCCTGCAGTGTCCCGGGCAGCCCCAGATGGCCCTGGGGAGAGTCCCAGACTCAAACTGCTTCTGGGCACAGGGAGCAAGAGCCTTTGAGACCATGCCTCCTGGTCAGGTTTGGATTTGGGCTCTCGCAGTGGCCTCCCGCTCTTGAGCCAAACATTGCCATTTATTTAATGAAGTGTCACATTCTGAAGATACACAGTGCTGTACATTGTGCATTGTGAAGAAAAAAATAATGTTTAAAGTTTTATAAGGATGTTGTGGCCATGTGATAAATTTAAGTCCCAGTAGATAATAATTTTCCTAAGTCATCATAAAGCAATGCTGGGATGAATGCTGCCATGAGTGGTTAGGTCATTGTAGCATCAATAGAAATATTATAATAGTCTGTGCTCTGTGAAGTGGTCCAAAGTAGATTATACAGAAAGTCAAGCAATGTAGTGATCATGAGTGTAGAAACCATGTGATTGGGTATTGATACTATGATGTAGTGACCAAGAACCAGGAACACCATGCATCTGCCACTAAAGGAATCTCTAGAAAAATGAAAAAATTTCCCTCTCCAAATAAAAGTAGTATTTTCATTGATAAACAACATCTCAGGTATTAATCTTAGTATTTTTCCTACTGATCTTTTTTCGTAAGTCACTTCTGTGCATTTTAGTTAATATATCATTTGGCTCTTATAATACTCAAGGAAGTAAAACATTTAACTAATGGTTATAAAAATGTCAACTGAAAAGATCTTAAGCACAAGCTTCTTGAATTCTGTATTATATAACTTCAAAAATACATAAGTACTTTCTATTAATCTTATTCAATTTAGGAAGGCATAGATATTCTCAAGATTTCAAAATTGTTTATGTCAAAACAGTAAGAAATATATGAAGATTTTCTCAGTGGAATCAAGCAGCTCTATATTTGTTTGGCTTTTGAAATAGTATAAGACTTTGAGTTCATTTCTTCACAAATTTCCTGCTCATAATTCTTTCCTTTGTAAGTATTTATATAAGGTAGTCAGCGTATAAATCTCTTGATACAAAAGAGAGCTGAGAGACAAAAATGTAGATTATCTATGGCAGGAAAAAACATCAATGCAGGAATCAAAGAGACTGCTTGGCACTCTCAGAATTAAAATATCCTATGGTTTATATCTGTTACAGTTGTGAATGTGAAGATTTTGCAAATAGATTTGTAGGAAATAGGACATAAATCAAAAATTTATATGAAATGATACCTACCTGAAAAATATATTTACATATTAAATGCAACCTAGAATGCATGGGAAAAAAAAACACATCTTGTTCCAAATCATATATGGGACTTTTTCCCAATATAAATTTATAGATTCCTTTGAAGAATAATTAGTATTAATATAAAAATACACAAATGAGTTTTCTTATTTTAGAGATGTTAAGATTTATTTTAGAAAATTTAAATTGCTCAAACAGAAGATAGACCACATTTAAAATTTTAAACTTCTATTTCTTTAGTGTTCATAGTTGTTGTTTGATTGTATGCTGTTTTTATATATAAATACCTTGGCACATGATAGAAAGTTATGAATTACTTTAAGCATCTCTTCCCTTTAGCAATTTTCAACAAAACTCTTATACATCTCTTTATCAAGTTTTCTAAAATAAATAATTGCTAAAGCAATAATTTAATTGATGAATGAAAAATATTATTATATCAAAACACTAACTAGTTACTGTTTATTATTAGTTATTATTATGCTGCTACTATTTATTATGTGATTAACATATATAATACCTGGTAAGGGGCCAATGACATCAGCAGCCATTTATAATACACACATATAATGCAGAAGAAGGTGACATTATACTTTATAGCTTCTTCCTTCTGATGGCTTTCATGATTAGTTTGATATTTTATTTTAGGAAACTAAGCCCAAAATGTATTAATCCCTAAAAAGTACTCATTAATATGACCAATGTTTATCATAACCTCTGGAATCTTTGTTTAAAAAATAATTTTGATCACTTGTTCTTGGATTTATAGAAAAAGAAGCCTCTGGGTGAATCCATTATAAATGCATTAAAGTATGGAGACTTAAAAGAGTATATAGTATGGTACTGATTTCTCAAAACCTCATTGTGCTCCAACATCAGTAATATTATACATTTGGAGTGATTTTAATCACATAACAGCATTGTGCTTTGCACTGAAAAGTTGCTACTGAAGAATGAAAAAAAATTTAAAAGTATCACAAACTATATTTGCATCCAAATTACAAAAAAGGAAATATAAAATTTAAAAAATCAAGATAATGAGTTGCTTTATCAATGCAGTCATAACAAAGTTGTTGTATGGCAAGTTCTCACTACCTTTTATTTTTTTCTGCTTTGTTTTGCATATTAATTAATTGGTTTTCTGATTCCAGAACAATTAAGTATCCTCAGAGTAATTAAAAATGGTCTACATAAATGAAATAATGCATGTTATTTTAAGACAATATTCTAAGGATATTCCAATCAAAGTTAGACAAGGAAATTCATGTTTAGGAGCATCACATTAAGTGTTGTCACCATGACTAGCAGAAAAAAAAACTAAGCAAGATATTCAAGTCATAAAAGTATTACTAGTTATGAAAATAAATGACACCAAGTTGATTTTTCTAACACAACAAAGAGAAAGATTTGGTGTGGTAACATAATTCCAAGGGAGAATCCTATGTGCAGAATTATACAAAGGATAACTACTTTGTAATAGTACAAGTATGCTTTGCATAATCCAGTCCCTGACTTTCATTTCAACCTCTGTTTTTCCCAGGCTCCTCTTAAATATACTTCTGATTGACTGTTATTTTTCCAGATTGTTGAACAAACCAAACTTGCCCTGGCTTTAGGGTCTTTTAACTTCATCTTCTATTTGACTGAACAGATCTTTACATCAGTTTTGTAGCTATTTCAGTTTATGTTTAAGCTTAGATGTTCTGTTTTCAGAAAACTTTATTAAGCTATCTCTCTTTACCAAACTCCATTACCATCAAATGCCATATTTCATTATTTTTAAAAATTTGAATCAATTTTTAAGAATATATTTCCTGTTTTTATTTCCATTATATTTTCCAATACCTCATGGATCAGTCACATGAGTACAAGAACAATAGTATTTGACAATGCTTTATCCCAGACAGAAAAGCAGTGGTCCATAATCCTCAAAGAACAGAGGAATAATATAGTAATTGAACGAGACAAGAAAAGTCAATATGGGCCAGATCACTAATGTGTGCCAGGCTTACCTTTGATGAATGGCTTTGAATTTGAAGGATATTAGAATTTATTGAAGAGTTTTAGAAATAACATGGTCTATTTGTGTTTTGTGAAGCAGTGTTTTGACAACTGGGGCAAATCTGTCCCAAAAGGTGTGAGCAGGCCAGGAATAAGATGGAATAAAGAGAATTGAATATAAAATAAAGAAAATTGAAAATAAAATAAATAAAGAAACATAGTATACTTACTATCATTTTCTCTACTCTTTCATTTTCAATAGCATATTTTATTCTGTTTGATATACTATACCCCACCAGTAATTGACTAATAATTTTTAGTTTAAGAACTAAATTATATGTGAAATATATAGGAAAAAAATTAATGGTCAATTACTGGTGGGATATAATATATCAAACAGAATAAAATATGCTATTGAAAATGAAGGACAGAGTGGAAAAAATGATAGTAAGTATACTACATGTTTCTTTGTTTATTTTCTTCCTTTCAAGGCACATGAAGATTTTAGGGCTTTCTGTAGTTTATTTTCGATAGAAATGGTTAAATATACTTTATAAAGTTTCTATACCACTTAACATTTCTGAGAGAATGAAAGCATATGATGAAGTTAAAATACTTTTTAAGACTTATATGGTTATGCAAATTATAGCCATTTATATTTCCATCTTCAAATTCTTTAAAATATTTTTTATGGGTTGCAGATGTAGTCTCACAAACAGCATTGTACTTGAACTATTCACAATAAATATTATAACTATTTAATAATGGAGATTGATTATTAAATACTTTCAAATTGGTATTTTGAAAAAACATTTTTCAATATCTTGATTACAAAATTTTGTCTTATAAACTACTATATTATTGTAGCTGTCATATCTGTGATTCAGATATATTCAGGTTGAACTTCAAGATATTATTTAATTATTTGAAATTGCTTTCATGTTATGAGATTTTAAATGGCTAATTATTTGTGATTTTATTTAATAAGGAATTTTATTTTAAAAAATTCTATATGGATATAATCAGGATTCAAGAGTAATTCAGGGAACTTTATATTTTGTAAGTTCCTAGGACTGGGAAAGCAGAAACGCCAGCATGAACCCAACCCCTCATGGGCCACTGGTTTTGAAATACCTTTCTCACAATAGGGTAGTCCCCTTCCAAGGTTTGGGACATGTCAAAACCAGCAGCAATGACCAGATGGGGCAGCCTAAACTCAGACTCCTGTACTCAAAATTTATATTTCTACATATAGGGATACTCTGAGACATTGTATCTCTACCTATAATCAATCAAATATTCCAATAAGGTCCAGGAATTGTGCTTTTTTGTTTTTTTCAGTCAGGGTCCCTTGCCAGGCCAAATTCCAAAAGGGAAGCTGGTAAGAGGATTACTTGTACCTGCCAGCAAGTGGAAAATTTCTTACTGTGATTGGCCGTACAAACAGGGCTGAAATGAATATTTTTGGATAACTCTCAGTAATGTCAGACACACAAAGCAGTCAGCATTCTAGACCACCTAGAGACTACCTCTGCCTCTTGGTCTCAGATTTTTGTGTGGGCCCCTCTGCTGGTTCCAAGTCATGTCTGTGGGCCTGTCCACTATTGTGAATGATATCATAGCCATTTTTGTTAACCACCGCACTCATGGGCCCCAAAAATTACTTAAGAAATTAAAAGTCAGGATGTATATGATCATTTATTGAATGCAGTAATAAATCACAAGAGACAATCACCTTTATCTCTGGGTCTCAAGTCATGTATGGGCCTCCCCACTGGCTCTCAATGCTTCAGATTGTTTTTTTTGGGGGGGGGGTGCTACCTGTGGTGTGTCACTCCTGAATGTGACAGTAATGGGAAGATATATCTCTTATGCTATGCTCACTTCCTATCCATTGCTGATCTTTAGTAGGATTACCAAATTGCCTCTAGTGTCAGGAGATTATCTGGGGGTGGCCTCATTAATCTCATCCATATAGATAGAATGCAAAAAGAGCCATTTCATCAATATGCTTTCTTCAATTAGAATCAATTTCATGGATATGTAACTTGAGCAATATCTCAGGGCATTGCTCTGAGAAGGACCCCACTCTCGGTGTAATTCTGTGATATTGTTATCTGAAATTTATCATAATTTTGAATAATGACACTTAGTATATATTTTTCACTGGTCCCTGCATGTGATGTAGCCCATCCTTCCACCGTTTTTGAAATAATAGCATCATACTCCCTTATGTATCTCTTAATCTTTGCTGGATGACATCAAACACTTCTGTTAAAATTGGACTGCTGTCATTCAGTCTATGTACCTCTGGTATAGCCAATAGGCAGACAGTGACATGTGGAAGACAATGCTCGGTTCACATAAAAGGAGATTACATTCTAATAATGCAGAGATGTGACTGAATTCAAGAGAAGATATACTTGGAAAACATGTTCTATATTTGTGTCATAAAATTTCAAACAAGAAATGTAAGGCTGAAGTTGTGGCTTAGTGGTAGGATGCTCACCCAGCAAGCATAGGAACTGGGTTCAATGCTCAGCACCACATAAAAACAAAATAGAGATAGAGATATTATATCCACCTAAAACTAAAAGATAAATATTTTAAAAGAGAAAGAAATATAACCAGAAAACAAATATGGTTCAAATGATAGATTTATTTTTATACTCAGGGTAAGACTAACATCTGAGGTCATTATTAACTATGTACATTAACTACCTTTGAGTAAGTAATTGGATGTCAATAATTAGATAAGGATGGAAGATAATGTGGAGTTATAAACAATGATGTGACCAACATAAAAGAAATTGCATTAAGTAACTTCAGAGAAAAAATGTTCTATATATTTTTTCATATAAACCTGTCATTAGATCCATAGAGTTATGAATAGTAACAAAATTACTAAATACTATACTGGAATGGAACAAATTTTTTCCAGTAACTGTGCTTTTAACAGTGAAAAGCTTAATGATTGAAGAGCTTGATTCCTGGATGTGAATGGGAAAACTGTGTCTGGAGACTACCAGGAATCATCTAAATACATAATAGTTCTGTGCACATTTTTGTAAATCTTCATTGATAATTTACTATAGGTCATATTGACTCAGATATTTTGCTAATATTTTTTTAACTTTTTTTTAAAATCAAATAGTTTATAGAAGAAAGGTTAATATGAAAAATAATTTCCTGGGAAATCACATACCTTGATGGAAGTCCTAGACTTTGATATATTGACTATTAAATGTGAAGCTGTAAAATTAAATATAAATTAAATCAACTCTGTAAAATTATAGTACCACATAATATATGTGAGTGGAGTGCTCATTACATCCCATTTAGCCCCAGTCTATAGCAATGGATTTTGTGAAAGATACCCTAGTCAGTTTTTCTTATTTCACCATGTGTATTCTATACATGATCACTTCACAAATGCCTTCCTAAATCTCTACACTTTTATCTAGCTATATCTCACTTAAACTCATTTTTTTATAAATGACATAAAATTGTTTGAAATATTCAAAGCTAAAAACTGGTTTTTGAAAATATTTTTTCTGATCAGCAAATGTATAAAATATATAATGAAATATTTTCAAATATTTTCTATATAAAATGTTACATAAAAATTTATCCAGTTATATTTATAGATCAATTATAAAGCCAAAACAGAAAAGAAAATCTATAATTATGTATCCAGTATTTAAATGGACATTGACATGTGTGCTTAATTTAGTTCTTATAAACTTGTAGTTACTTTATTTAAAATGTATTGTGAAATTTTATTAATTTTTGGCCCTATAAAACCTAGAACATGACTGCTTTGGTTATGTATTGGTTGCTCCCAACATTCAGAAGGGCCTACCAATTTTTTCCCCCCTCCACTGTTAGTGTTTTAAAGTGATACAATTTGTATCTTTCTTTAAAAAAGGTATTTCCTTATACCCAGATTACTGGATTCTAAGAATCCTTACCAAATTTCCAGGCAGATCTGTTGTCAAAAGACTTACTTACTGAACTTTGGCATGTATGTAAAACATTTAGTCATCCAGAATGCAACTACTCCAGGCTTACCAGCAATTATTATTTCTATTATTCAACATAATATACCAAAAAGACATTATTTGGACTGTTAAGATCATTCAGTATTTTGGGGAGTATTTTATTACTGAGAGCATACTAAATCAGTCAACATGACCGCAGATCAAGATAGCAAGGTGTGCGATATTTTACCACAGCAATTCAAATCACATTGGAAAACATGCCAGGTTAATAGATGTCCTACATGATACTCACAACTGAGTTCAACTGTTTCAGTAAAGATGTAATATGAAGGAATACCAGCAATTACCAAAATTACCCGGTTGATTTTGTAAGGTTTTAAAGCCATACCCCCAATAAATTTATACATGTCAAAGGAGGGTAATTAATTGGGGATGTTGTAGAAATCAATAACATGTTCTTCCAAACTCTTGCTGGCACAAAGGATGGCTATTATTCTAAGCAAGTAATACTACCTTTGGTGTTTTATCCCCGATCTACCTATGGTAATACTCCATTTCCAGAACTGTGAGAAATAAGTTTTTGAGGTTTATATACTAACCAGTTGTGGGATTTTTGTGATAGTAGGTCAAACAGACCAAGACAAATAGCAAAGATATGACCAACAGATCATGGTAAGTAAATAATTGGAAATACATCTTCAGGAAAAAAGGAAACTAATGTAATTTGCATTTTGTTTTTTATGCAAGGATATAGACAATAGTACAAAACAGGTACTACTGCATACACACGTAAATTGGAATAGATAGTATGGATATATTTAAAGGCAACTGATTGAAAGGGAATTTTACAGTAAAGAACTGAACTCAGTAAATAAAGAATAACATTTAAGGAGTTTGAAAACAAAGGGAAAATTAAAACTATAGAAAAAAGAGTTTGGAGAGAAGAGATGAAACACAGTGGTTGGACTGACTTCTGTAAAGGCAAGACTTCAGATACTGAGGGATGATATGAAATTGGCTTCAGATAGAAATAATATCAATACTATTAGGTCAGTATGTCCTGGGGTCTTCAATTAGAAAATCCCAATTTTCTCCGGAATTAATACTTTGGTATTATAAGGATATATAAGAAAATTAATCTCTTTTAAAAAAATTAAAAGTAATTTTGATTTCTGAGATAGAGTACAAAAGTGACAAATGCGAACAGACTTGAATTTCCAGTGGCTAATATTTATTTCAAATAACTACATTTCACCTAGACAGAAAGCAATGAAGCAAAATTGCTTATTCTCTGGTCTTTAACATGTATATATTTAGATGAAATCAGGTAAATAGCAACCCTAACATCTGAAGTTTCATTTTGTGTCTTATCAGCATTAAGAATGCTATAATTACTCTGACTTCAATAAGTGTCTAATTAAGTTTGTATCATGAAAATGTTGGTATTTCCAAAGGCAATAAAATATATGAAAAGTATTAATGTCAATGATCACTTTGCTTACATTTGTCTGTAATGATAAATCAGTCTAATTACAGAATGAACACATATACCCTATATCTTACTTTTTAAAAGTAATTTTATTTCACAAAGTAGATCAGAAAATACTATGCATATAGGTATATTTATTATATGATATGGAAATAAGGCCTTTATTCAGAAATACTATCCACAAATATTTCAATTATAATATTTACTGAACATGTCAAATAATATAAATATTATTGAACTATTTACTTGATGGTTTTTTTATCTTTCAAGGGAGGATCTTAAGATATGCTTTTTAACATTTTCAAAATACTACTTTTTAAATTTATGCCGTAATTTTTGAAAACTAAATATAATTCAGCCTATTTGGGCAACTTAATTTTTGTAAATTAAAATCATATCTGAGGGCAAACTTTTAAGGTGTGACAAGAAAATCTACAAGTTAAATATATCTCTGTTGCAAATTTCTAGTAATTCCTAAAGTGATTGAAACAAGTTTTGAGTATTAGAAACAATGATTATTGTTGCCTCTAAGTTCAGTTTTCACTAAGAGAATATAAAATAGTTTTTGACTCTGAGAAGCTCAGGATCATTCCAGAAACATCAGATAAACCATAGAAGAAAACCACCAGTACTTTTTGACCAAATTCAAATCATTTCCTAGTCTTTGCAGAATGATGGATTAATGAAGTTATGCTGTGAAACTCGCAAAGTCCTATGGCCTTTGCTCTTACTCAGCTCAAAGTCCACCATCCTCCTGTGACACCTGACAGACACTATCCTGCTTCTGCTGTAGGGACTTCATGACATCAGAGTGGACTGTGTTCACACACAAACTCTCAGAGAAGTTCTAGATCTTCAATTCCATCTTTACTTTTGCTCCACTGCCTGTTTATTGTACACAATCAAGAAGCACATAAATTGGATAGCTCAATATTTTTATTTATGCTATCAGGTCAGTGGTACTGGATAGGATGGTTGTCACAGATTTTAAGTGGCATACATGGAGTGAAGTAGCAATCTTTGATGAATTTGGGGGATCCATGTTCTGGTGGCCAGACACAACTATACTAGGAACCCAGACTTTCCAGGGTCCAGGGTCTGATTCTCTTTCTCTCTCTCTCTCTCTCCTCTCTCTCTCTCTCTCTCTCTCTCTCTCTCTCACACACACACACACACACACACACACACACATCAAAGATTGCTACTTAACTCTATTTATTCCACATAAAATCTATGACATGGATGTGTATGTGTGTGTGGGGATATATATATATATATATATATATATATATATATATATATATATATATATATTAGACTGTGCATAGGTTTTTTTTATATTCTCACGGGAAATGCGGGAAAGGCTGCAAGCTGGAAATGCAGGATCATGACTGCATCAACTTTGTTTCCTCCTGAAGCTTCATTTGTTGGTTTGCTAAAGCTGTTTTCCTGCTGTGTCCTCACATGGCCTTTTCTTTGTGCACATGCATCCTTGGTGTCTCATCCTCTTCTTATAAACACAGTAGTCATATCCAAATAGAGTCTCACTCTTATACCATATTTAATATAAATAACCTCTTCAACAGCTCTAGTTCCAAATACAGTTTTATTTGGGTATTGGGGCTTCAACATGAATTTAAGGGGACATAATTTCATCTGTAATGTATGTTTCTATCTTTAGTCACCAGAAGCAGAGACTTATTTTGAGTCACCTTATTACTGAAAGAGCTATTCAAAATCCAGCATGTTTTTGGTTAGAAATTGCTAGAAAATATTTTATTAAAAATAAACAAAAAATAAAATATAACAAGCGCAACAAACAGTCAATGCATCACCCTACAACTTTACCAAATGCTCTCATTTCCCATTTCTCAAGGAAAAGCAATTATGCTTGTCTTTTTAGGTGATTTCCATGTGTTTGTGTGTGTATGTGTGTGTGTGTGTGTGTGTGTGTGTGTGTATGTGTTAGTATGTTATAAAAAGACACATACGCATAATGCCTTATTCTATATGATATTAGATAATATTTCTAAATACAGTCATATGGATCACAAGTGTTCCTGAACTTGGGAAAAATGGGCTAGTAACTATAAAATAGAGTTTTCAGAACCAACTTTGCAGATTGAATCACAAAAGTGGAAACCAAGAGTGAGTAATTTCTGCTTCATCCTGATGGTCCAGTATTATTGAACATGGATGCTCTTACTGTTGCATTCAAGAATTGATAGAAACTTTCTGTGTACTTACTTGTCTATTCACAATGAAAGGGAAATATAAATTACATAAATGCAAAGTCATTTTAAGTTCTAGTATTTTTTAAGAACATAAAATAGAATCCAAAGTCAGGATGTATGAAGAAAAAACATCAAAATTTTTTTATTCTACCACCAAAACATTAAAAGAATCCAATATTATCCTAAAGATATACTGTGAATCTTGCCAAAGTTTTCTTATATTATTAGACAAAACAAGATATCCATGACTATGATAAATAATAGAATGATGTGTAAATAGTATATAGACAAGTACAAAGGCAGGCAGATTGTAGATGATAGATAGATAGATAGATAGATAGATAGATAGAATTTTTATGATTATATAATGTTTCTAGTTAGATGAGTAAATAGATGAATGATAAATGAAAATAATATGCTTAGTATATTTTGATGATTAAACATCATTTGTTAAATTATAAGTTTTTTTAAAAAAACTAATATATGTGAATTTCTTATAAAGTCTTTGTTTTTATTTTTATGACTAGGATAAGGTTGAATTTGTAGAATAAAATATAAAGTACTACTTCTGCTTCAATTTTCTAAAGTGTTCCAAATTAGTATAGAATTTCTTCCTTAAATTTTTGGTAAAACTCAAAATTGAACCCACCAGACACTTCTTAAACTTTTGATTCAATATCCTTAACAGACATAAACCTATTCCGATTGTCTATTTTCTCATGTGCATTTTGGCAGAATTTGTCTTTCAAGTAATTGGTTCATTTCATCTATGCTATCAAATTTATAGGATATTTCTGTTTGTTAAGTGATCCTCCCCCGCCCAGGGTATGATTAATATTTTATGTTACACGTAGGTTTGAGAAGAATCTATTTGCTTTATACCACTGTTGGATGAACTATTCTATAGATGTCGATTATATCATCTTGAGAGATTTTAATGGTGGATTCATCTCTGTCCTTACTAACTTGTGACCTGTCAGTCAGATTGCTCATTTCTGCAAGAAATGAAACTTTCAGCTATTAGAGCAAATTCCTGTTTCCTTTGCCATTCTATCAGGTTTTGCTTCCATTAAAAAATATTTATGTATTGTAATTAGATATGATGACAGCAGAATGCATTTTGATTCATTGCACACAACTGCAGTCACAAATTTCATTCCTCTGGTTCTACATGATGTAGCATTGTACAATATGTGCAGTCATACACGTACCTAGGGTAATGATGTCTATCTCATTCCCCCATATTTCCTACCCCCACCCACTTCCTTCCTTTTCCCTCCCTCCCCTTTGCCCAATCAATGTCTCTCCATTTTTCCCATGCCTTCCGGCTTTATGGATCACCATCCACTTATCAGAGAGAACATTTAGTTTTGGGGGATTGGCTTACTTCATATGGCATGATAATCTCCAATTCTACCCATTTACCAGCAAATTCCATAATTTTATTTTCTTTTAATGCTGTGTAATATATATATATATATATATATATATATATAAATCACAGTCTCTTTATCCATTCATCTATTGAATGGCATCTAGTTTGATTTCGTACTTTAGCTATTTTGGTATTTTGAATTGAGCTGCTATGAACACTGACGTGGCTGATTTATTATAGTATGCTGAAATTAAGCCCTTGTGTGTAATTGGAGGACTGGGATAGCTGGGTCAAATGGTGGTTCCATTCCAAGTTTTCTAAGGAATCTTACCAGCAATATATGAGTGTGACTTTTCCCCAACATCCTCACCAACACATATTGTTGGTTGTATTCTTGATAACTGCCATTCTGACTGGCACGAGATGAAATCTTAGAGTACTTTTGATTTTCATTTCTCTAACTACTAAAGATGTTGAACATTTTTTTTTCATATATTTGTTGATCAATTTATATCTTCTGAGTAGTGTCTGATTAGGTTCTTACCCCATTTATTGATTGGGTAGTTTGGTGTCGAGTTTTTTGAGCTTTTTATATATCCAGAAGATTAGTGCTCTCTCTCTGCCTTCATATTTGATACATTGTTATTGGCACAGACATAAGAAGAAATGGTACATTTTCTTGAAGAGTATGAAATGTTTTTATATATAAATAGGCTTCTTTATTCGTAATAACTTTACTTCTTATGTCTTCTTTGTCTGAAATTAACACAGTGCATGCAGCTTTCTGTTGATTAGTGTTAGCATGATACATATTTTTAGATCCTATTATTGTTAAACTATAGGCATCTTTATATTTAAAGTGAGCTTCCTGGAGACAATATATAGCTGGAATTTGTTTACTTTATACATTCTGGTAATTTCATATTTCAATTGATACATTTATATAATTGGTTATCAAAGTGATCAACTATACAATTGGCTTGATTGCTATTACATTTATTAATATTTTCTATTAATTTCCCTTGTTTTCTCTCGCTATTTTTGTCCTTTGCTTTTTTCTCCTATTTGTGGTTTAATAAAACCTTTCAATATTTCTATTCTCTCTCTTTTCTTAGGATAGCAATTAAACTTTTTGAAAATTGTTTTTAAGAGTTGCATAGTGTTTACAGAATACTTTTGTTGACCTCAGTACATTTTAAAACATTATACTATTTTATTGATAGTTCAGTTATTTCATAATTTTTGTAAAAAATCTCTAATTCTGTCCTAACTTTCCTTTTTATCATTGCTCTTATTAAATACATTTACAGATAAGAATATATAAACTATGCCTATGTGTATATATGTATATAATCAAATACTTTGTTGCAGGTATCATTTGAACAAGCTTCTATCTTCTAGATCAATTGAGAATGAAAATGAAAATTTCATTTTACTTTATTTGTTTTGTAGTGATCTTCCTTTCATAATGAAGGTCTGAGTTTCAATATACCATTTTTCTCTGAGAAAATTCTGAATGTCTATATTTCTTCTTCATTCTTTGGGGGAAGGATAGTTTTTATACATTTTTATTGGTGCCTTTTTCTTTTATAGTGTAAATTATAGAATTAGATAACAGTGGGATTCATTATGACATATTTCTATATACATGGAATATAATTTGTTCCATATAATCCCTAGTAATTCCCTTTTTTCCTATTTTTCTTTCTCCCCCTGTTTTACTTCCTCTTCTTTACCAAGCTTCCTTCAATATATTTATTGTTTTTTATTTGTCAATTATAATATACATAAAAGTCAAATTTACTGTGGAATATTAATATATTTACATAGAAAAATTTGCTCAATTCCATTCTACAATTTCTAGCTTTTCCTGACCCACCCTCATGTCTCTCAATTCCCTTCTTGTACTTCATTGATATCCTTTCTTTTTGCATGGGTTTCTTCCATCTTTCCTCCCTTACTTTGCTCTTGTTTTCATATATGAGAGAAAATATTAAATCCTTGACTTTCTGAATCTTGTTTATTTCACCTTTTTTCACTTTACTTGAGTTCCTTCCATTAACTAGCAAATGCCTTAATTTCATTACTCTTTATGTCTAAATAAAACTACATTTTGCATATGTGCGTGTGTGAATGAGCGCGCATGCGTGTGCACACACACACACACACACACACACACACACACCATATTTTCTTTATTCATTCATCTGGTGATGGACACCTGGTCTAGTTCTATATCTTGGCTATTGTGAGTTGTGCTACTAGACAGAGACAAAACATAGATACAGTCCATATGATACTTGACAAAGGTGCTGAAAGCATATACTGGGGAAAAGATAGCTTTATTAATCAATGGCACTGGGAAGATTGGCTATCCATATGTAGTTGAATAAAACTAGACTACTGCTTCTAATCTTGCTAAAAATGTTTACTTGAAGTGCATAAAAGAGCTGGAAATTAGACCAGTAACTTTGTAACAGCTAGGAGAAAACACAGGGTCAAAACTACAATACGTCAGCACAGGCACCAACTTCCATAACAAGATCCTAAAGCTCCAGGAATAAAACCAAGAATCAATAGATTAGGCAACATCAAATTAAAATGCTTCTGCATAGCTAAGGAAGAAATTAAAGCCAGAAGGTTGGGGGGAGTCTACACAATGGGAGAAAATCTTTGACATCTACTCCTCCAGAACAACAAATTAAATACAAACTGCAAAACTACATACAAAATAATGATAACAGACATTTTTTAAAGAAGAAGTATATATGATCAAGAAATATAAATCAACTTTAAACATCCCTATATAATCTGGGAAATGCAAATAAAAATTAAATTGAGATTTCATCTCACCCTGGTTAGTATGCCAATTATCAAGAATACAAATAATAATAAATGCTGACAAGGAAGTAGTAAGAAAGGTCCACCTATAATTGCTGTTGAGACTGCAAATTTGTAGAACCACTTTGAAAAGCAATGTGGAGATTCTTCAAAAGATTAGGCCTGGAACTACCATATGACTCAGCTATTCCACTTGGTATTTATTGGAAAGAATTAAAATCAGAATACCATAGTGATACAGCCACTTTAGTGTTCAAAAGAGTGCAATTCTCCTTCTGTTTTGAGAGACAATTTTGCAAATAAAAAGTTTAGGCTTCCTTTGTGTTTGAAAGATTTTAAATATTTTACTCTATTCTTGCTTGCATTGCATCTAAGAAAAAAATCAGATGTAGTTCTTACAATTATTTCTCTAATAGGCAGGAGTTTTTGTTTCCGCTATAGACTTTTAAAATTTTTATTTATATTTGATTTTCTGTGGTTTGAAATTGAGATACCCAAATGTAGTATTTTGGGTACTTATTTTGCCTAGTGTTTTCTAAACTGCCTTGATTTATAGTTTGGTATATGACTGTAATTGAGAAAAATTCTGTTTAACTTTTCCTTTCTGATATGTATACATCTATATCCTGATCACAGATATTTTTTCCTCAAGACAAGTTCTTATTGATATACAATGTTTTTAATTTATCAGTACACTGTATGGTCTCTGCAATGATTCCTATTCCAGAATATCTGAACGTCATACAGTGTAATTTGAATGGGAAATGCAGACACTTTAATAGCCCATGTTCAATATGCAGAAGCCCTTACAGAAGTTATTGTATTGTTTTTCTGTGACAAAGTTAAAATGTATTGTCCATTTCAAAGATAAATCATTTCAATTTTAATAGAAAAGTACTTTTTGGTAACTTTTAACTGGACTTTTATGTCAAAGCAAGGCTATAGAGAATGAGAGAAAAATGAAAGGGATTTGTATTTTTTATACATGTCTATCTTCTTATTTGTAGAACTAGAGTGAACCCCATTCTTTTCTGTGACCTAGTGCATATGATAATAGCATGCATGGAATGTATCTTTTTTGAAAGCTGAGCCTACCTTTCATATTTTATATGAAATAATGACATTAACAAAATGTTGTATGTATTTCAACTTTATAATTTTAATTAGTTTTAATTCATTAGGTAATTAAATAACTGTTCCTATATTTTAATTTTCAGTTAGCTAATTTTTATGCTATATTATCTATTTGTCTTATTGCAGTCCAGTCAG
Organism: Callospermophilus lateralis; assembly: GCF_048772815.1. Classification (NCBI taxonomy): domain Eukaryota; kingdom Metazoa; phylum Chordata; class Mammalia; order Rodentia; family Sciuridae; genus Callospermophilus; species Callospermophilus lateralis. Next base: position 138,495 of record NW_027514285.1, read on the forward strand.
AGAATGGGGCCAACCTCATTTCTGTATCTGAGCATTCATTGGAATTAATTTATCTAATAACTTAGAGAAATATGATATCTGAAATAGCCAGATTTTAAATAATAATTTTCTGCTTGTTTTATTTGTGAATATAGTATCTATGTGTTTGTGATGCATATTCTCTAATATGTATTAATTTTCTAGCTAGACTTTATCTAATATATTCCTTTTAATATAAAAACTGGTCAAGCTTATATTTCTTGGTGCCTTCCTTTTTAATGCAGAAAATAATTTTTATCCACATTATCACTGCATAGTTAAAATGCAAATGTAGATTCATGCCCAGTCCTGAAACTAGATCAGGCAATGCATCTTAATTAATATTGTTCTAAATATTATTTGAATGTTATGCTGGATGTGAGACATTAAGTAACATCAGTGTGGGGTCTACCACAAGCTGAAAGGACCTCAGAGGGAGTAGAGAGTGTCCTGTTAACTCACCCTCAAATAAATCCCCTACACCTAACAATGTGATAGGCTCTATAGAGGTCAATCTCATTGCACTTCAAACCCAATACTGGTTTTTGGCAAATACTCGATTTTGCCAAAGTAAAAGGCCATCCTGTGAAGGACTCTTTTAATTTGTTCTACAAATAAATGAGCATTAGCTAAATAATTAAATATTTGTATTGATAACATCTAACATCACACTGAAAACAGCCCTCTTCATCAAATTCATTATTATACATACAGACTATCAAAATCTATGACCAGCACCCGCACGTCTGTACTTTTCTCCACTCACCACTCTTTTCTTATCTGTGAGGAGATGAGCCCATCATTTAATGTCTTGGCTAAGTGTCTATTTATAACATTTATACGGGGAGAGCAAAATCTTCTAATACCTTAAAGTTATTTTCAGGTTTGAAGAAAAGGAAGTGTATATCTAAAGAGAACTTGGTGACTTACAGAGTAATTGATGAAAAACAACTTGTTGAGAAGGAAAAAAAAAAATGATTGCTCTTTTGTGCTTCCTTTAAAGTTTACTTACATTTGTAGAGCCTGGAGGAAACTGTGTAAAGAAGATAAAATAAAAGCTTGGATGCCACACAAGATTAACTTGGCAATAGAGATAAGAGCATTTAATCAATGGCAAACTAGCTTCACACAGCAGATAAGATCACAGTGACTGGAGGGAAATGTACAGAGCCCATGAATGATTGCCATTTACCTTCTGAGAACAATGACAGTAATATTTTGCATTGTGATAGCTACTTTGATCAGAAGTTTCTAACCTCTTAGCATATTTTAAGATGTTAAACCTTCTAAGATAGATATGACTTCAATCAGAATTTTATAAAAGATAGGATGTTTGGGTTTCTGTTGGAAAGAATGCAAGATGAGTGGATATTAGAGATACTTTTGAAAACTTTCCACAGCTCAACCTTTGTGGAGTGCAGGCTTATATTTTAAGTAAAAGCAATAGAGTTTTAAGATAATCATAATCTTTACTAGGTATTAACTTTGTTTTCACACGGACAGAATTAATGAAGTTTTACAGTAAATGTAATGGTATATATTAATAACCCAAAATAATAAAATTTAATGAAACAAATAAATAATAGCAAAATAAGAGAATAAAATAGCAGAAAAATAGAAAACTTTTTTATACACTGAATAAGTATATGAATGAATTATGATAATTTAGGCACCTATATATGAGTATTCATACAACATCAGTTAATAGTTTTTATAAATAGCTAGCACAGGTATTTTAGTATTCAATTTGTACAGCCTTCTTTTAAAACCTTTCACAGAAACATAATTACAAATAATCATTCTTCATTATATATGCATTATATACATGAAGGCCTTAAAGGATTTTATAAAAAAAATATTTTCTTTAATGAGGTCTTAAGCTAAATAAACAAGAGAAAGCATGGAGTGGTGGAAATGAAAGTATCCTCATAGTTTACCTGCTTTACTAAATGGCTAAAAATATAGATAGTAGATTGTTAGAATTTCCCCTTCCTTAATAACTTCATTAAACCACAGATATTATATGTAATTTTCCATCCAAGTCTGTGTACAATATCATACTTAATTTTCCTTATCTAAGTACTGGAGGAATGGATCCTTTCTCTGCTCTGATTTTCCTTGGCAAAAAATACTTCATGCAAATGTGGATCCAGAAATAGTGTTATTAATGTAGTGCTATTGAAATTGTAATTTGAATTTACCAAATTTATCCTTATCAACTTTAGAAATAGTGAATAAAGTGGTCTTTCAGGAAGGTTTTCTAGAACAAGAAAAGTAATGAGTATATTAAATGATCTACTATGCAACTCAACTCTTAAATTGCATTAGTGACAAATTCAAAAAAGTTAATTCCCAGCATCTTCTGGCCAACTATAGCACTAATCATAATCAAGAAAAGTTATTTGGAGGATAAGAGCAGTAGTGCAAATTTGGAAAACATAGTGGTATAAAGACCAAGACTGAGGAAGCTAACTGTATTTAAGCAACCATAAAAAATGGAAATGTCTGAAATTTTCATTAATTAACTATTGCTTACCAGTGATATGCTAATTCTACATGTGTCCTATTTCATTATATATGCCAAGGTCCAATACCTCAAATAGTATGAGCTATTTTACACTTTGTAATTAAGTATTAAGTAAAGAATCTCAAATAAATTTTCAAGGAACTGTCAAAAAAGCTACAATAAAGAGTTCATTGTATATATTACAGATATTGCTAATACTTATTTTGTGTCTGTCCTACCTTTTAGTTATTAACAGGATCCTATTTTATTTATGTTTTCTGTTGTCAGATTTTAGGAGCTTCTTCCAAAGGATGGATAATTATTTTGTTTATAAAGAGGGCAAAAAGCAAATAGGGGCAGAATTCAAGTTTATGAATGACATAAAAATACATCTGAGAGTATTTACTTTCTATATTTTTTGGTGTATTAAAGATCTTTGTTCACTCTTATATGTGAATCCAATATTATGCTATGTTAAGGACAGAAGCAAAATTTAAAAATGATGAGCATAAGAATAAAAAAGACTTATGACCCATTAGTATATTACACTTATTATTGTACAGTAAGCTTAAATTATGTCATTTTATAAATCTTAAAACCATGTAAATCAAATATCATCATTGTGCATTTAGATAATGATAAAGTAAGTTGTAATATTTATCCCTGTATATAAATTCATTATATTCTTAATAATTTGCTCAATTAATACAGGGCTATAAAAACAGATTATTTTCTGAGGCTTTAATTATCCATTTATCTAACTATGCAAGTGAACATTATATATATATATATATATATATATATATATATATATATATATATATATATATAATTCCATGAAATAAATACTTAATAGTATTCTTTGTAAATAATTATGCTAGGTATATAATTATTTTTCTGTTTTTCTTCAGTATCTTTGTATAATATAATATCATACAAACTTTTTTTTAAAGGTAAAAGCAAAATATGTTAGCTCTAAAACAATGTGGAAATGGCATTACATTTTTTAGACTTTAATCAATCTACAGATTCAGCACAATCTCTATCAAAATAACAATGCCACTCTTTACAGAAAAAAAAGAACAATTATCTTGAAATATATATGGGATCAAAAAAGGTCCCAAATAGCCAAAGCCATCTTAAGAAGTAAGAAGAAAGCTGAAGGCATCACATTACCAGACTTCAAAGTATATAATGAAGTTATGGTAACCAAAGCAGCATGGTACTGTAATAAATCAGACCTACAGAACAATAGAATGGAACAGCAGAGACCCCAGAAATAAACCCACGCATCTAAAGTCCACTAATTTTCATGGAACAAAAAAGTGGAAGTATTTTTAATAAACAGAGTTGTGGATATTTATTATTTATTTAATATTGGTAATTAAATTATTATTTAAAAATATTGGTATTTAAATTAGAAAGTGGATATCCACCTGCAGAAGAAAAAAAAAAAAGACCCCTCTCTTTTACTATATACAGACATCATCCAAAAATGGACTAAAGGCCTCAATGTATCATTCAAAATTATGAAATTACTAGAAGAAACCATAGGGAAAATGATTCATGACATTTTTAGATTATGTCTCAATAAAGGAGTCAACAAGAGCAAACACAGAGGAATAAAATAATGTTACAGTTTAAAAAAATGCACAGCAAAACAAACTATCAACAGAGTAAAGAGACAACCTACAGAATGAAGGGAATTTTTATAAACTGTATATCTGACAAGGTATTAATATCAAAAACATATAAGGAAGTAATTAATAGCAAAACAAACCAAAAATCCCACTAATAACTTTACTTTAAAGTGAGCAAGATATTGGAATAGACAAATTTTTAAAAAATATACAAAGAGATATCTGAAAAAATTCTCAACATCATTAATCATGAAAGTAATGAAAATCAAAATTATGATGAGCTATCACTTCATTCCAATTATAAGTGCTAGCAAGGATGTGCTGAAAACATATCCCATATACACTATTGGTGGGAGTGAGAACTTGTAAAGGTATATGGAATACAGTATGGAGGTTCCTCAATAATTAAAAACAGAGCTACCATAAGATCTGTCAATCCCTCTACTGGGTATATATCCAAAGTAAATGAAATCAGCATTTCAAAGAGACACCTGCACGCCAATGTTTATGCAGCACTATTCACAATAGCCAAGAAAGGGAAACAATCTGAGTGTTCATCAATCAATGATAAAGAAACAGAGGCACATTTACACACTGTAATCCTATTCCACAATAAAAAACCGTGCAATTCTGTCATTTGTGGGTATGGATGAAAATGGAGATCATCATGCTGTGTGAAATAAGCCAGGCACAGAAAAGCAAGTACTTCACGATCACATTAATAAGTGGAATTTTTAAAAAAGGTTATTTCATAGAAGTAGGGAGTAGGAGAGAAGTTAATAGACTGGGGAGGGGAGAAGGAAAGGATGATTGAGGAAAGGTTTAGCAACAGGTACAAAGTTCTAATTAAATAGGATAAATAGGGCTTGTTGTGTCCGCTGAAAAAAATAAATATTAAAAAATTTATCTCTCTCTCTCTTTAAATAAATAAATAGGATAAATAACATTTGGTGCTTTGATACATAGTAGAATCACTAAAGCTGTAAAAATGTAATGCATATTTTTAAATAGTTAGAAAGGGAATTTTTAATATTCTCATCAAATTGTGATTAATATTTGAGATTATAGATATGCTAATTACCCTAATTTGAACACTATGTGCTCTCTCTTAATCTCTCTCTCTCTTTTATATATACATATACACACACATACACACACACACACATACATATTGGGCTCTATAAGTATGTACAATAATAATAATATGTCAATAAAAATTAAAATTATTTTTCAATTAGTCTTATGAAAACAAATTGGAAAAAAGTGAATCTCTTTATCATAAAATATCTCTAGTTAAATATATAGAAAAACTTTGTACATTAATCTTCCAAAACAAAAATCTATGCATACTTGATTTTCTTTGGTATGTGTAGTTAGACAAGAGAAATAATATGTATCAAGTGTTTGACAATATAAAAACTAGCTTTTCAATTTTCACTAGAATATATTTTTCAACACAAAAAAATTATCACTTTCTATAATATGAAATAAATATCTATAAAATTAAGGGCTCTCAAATACTATAAATCAAAAATTAAAAATATTCTGTTTAAAAAAATGTCTTCTGCTGAATCCTCAAACAGAATGCAATGTGTAAAAATCATTAAACTTTATTTCAAAACAAATTTTACAATCTCTCCTCAAAATGATGAAAAAATCATTTTAAGTTTTGAATAAAATGTAGAATATTCAGTATTCCTCATGATTAAATAGAAAAGATTTAATTGAAAGATGAGAATAAAAGAACTAAAAAAGAAAAACAAAATAAAGATGAAATGGAAACACTTGAATTGAAAAACTCAGCCTGGGCTGATTTTGAGTTTTTCAGAAACACTTGAAGAAATTCTTTAAAAATAATCTCATCTCATTTTTTTACATTACGGTGTAATAAGTAGCTATGAATATTTCAAAATCCACAAAGGTAAATCCATGGGTGTACTTATCCTGCTACATGCTTTATTGTTGCATTTTCTTAACTGATAATTTTAACTATGTATTGTGGCCGAACTACAACTGCAAGATGCTTATACAGACTTCCACTCCTAACTGGAAGGTATTCAGATTTTCAAAACTGAATGTAACTCTGAAGGAATAGAAATCAAAATCATTTTAATGAAATAAAAATGTAATTAGTAAAAATAATTTTAGTATGATCTCAAAAATGTAAATGCTCCATAAATAAAATTATTAGTGTTAGTGTTTAGATATGAGGTGAGCCCAAAGCTTATGTGTGAGATAATACAAGAATATTGAGCACTTAAATGATCATTAGATTATGAGCATTATAATTTAATAGGTGGGTTAATAAGCCAATAGGGATTATTTGGGTAGTAACTGTAGGCAGATAGGGTGTGGCTGGAGGAGATGGGTCACTGGGGTGTGCCTTTGTATTTATATCTTGTCCTTGGACAGTGATGCTCTCTCTGAAAGGCCAAGGTTCATTGTTGGAGATTAAAATGCACACACAAAGATAGCAGTGCCAAAGATGAAGCACTTTATTGCAAACTGCTGCTAGCTTATATAGAGAGTCAGTTATCTTAAACCAGGAAGCTCCTGGGGCCAATTATAGTAAAGGTCAGTTCATCACCTACAGTGCACGCACGTCTGCCCTGCATAAGATTCATGGGGGGCACGAACTGTCCACGTGTATGGAAGATGGGAGGGCCAATTAGAAGGTTTTCAAAACAACTTGTTATCCACCCACTGGCAACTTACCCACCGCCATGTTGCATTAGGGGCTCCTTATCTGAAAGGCCCTGGAAGTTCTAGCTGCCCACTGGCAATTTGCCCACCGCCATGTTTGAAAGGCCCGGGGAGTTCTCAGGAAGACTCCCAACACTCTCTGTTTCCAATTTGCCATGTCCTCAGCTGCCTTCTTCTATTATGCCCTTCCACCATGATGTTTTCACATTGCCCAGAGCAATGAAGTAGGCTATGTATGGACTGAGACCTCCAAAACTGTTAGTCAAAATTAACTTTTCTTAGTTTATATTGTTCTTTTTGGGGCTTTTGATCACAGTGTCAAAAAGCTGACTAAAACTTTGTGATTTAGGACTTTTGAAGAAAATATATACACTTCATCTGCTCTTTTAAATATTGTCCTAATTCTACATAACTATCTTTCTATTCAAAATGTTTGATTAAAATAAAGTGATCACAATACCTGTTGGGTCAATTAATATCACCCCTGAATAATAATAACTTTTATTCATTAAGTTATTATTTTTGTTTTAACTTTACTAATAGATGTTCAAACTTGGTGCTGGCAATGATTTTCTAAAACTCAATTTAATGATTCGATTAAGCTTGAGATAACTATCAGTGAAAAACATCCTTAGATTTCAATGATAATAACTGATATACACTACCCCAGTGGATTACTTCTCAGAGATCCACCATCTATACTGAGATCATATCAGTGCAGAATTCTATACATTTCCAGGCCCTGTCTGATTCAGTATTCTGTTTTCTTAATTATTAGCTATTGGCTTATTTTAATCTGAAGTTCAAGGCTTATCTGTTGCCTGGGAAATGTTTTTGAATATCTTCTTTTTGTTTTAGCATCCTGCTGTGTGTTTCCAATATCATCAAGCCTCACAACTTATACTATATTTTAATTTTTGATTCTTATAAGTAAGCTCTTTGAGGACATAGATAATTTATTGCTTCTTCTTTCCACAGCTTATCTGTGATTACTCAAATAGACACTTCAGTATCTCTTTCTACTCTTGAAAAATTTGCTGATGATAATTAAACAGTATTCTTCAAAGACAAATCAAAAGTTCTTATAGTTAGAATTTACTCCACACTAATAAATTATACTTTTTAAGTTATGATTTTTCTGTAACAGTGGATTTGAAAATGAAGAAATAGAATGAAGAACCATAATATAATTATTTAAAACATCAGTGATTTATTTGTAAACATAAATTTCAGATGGCTTTTCTCACATCAGATTTCTGCTCTTATAAAATTAAGAAACACTTGTTTCAATTTGGAATGACTATTTAATGAATTGTTTACTAAGTAAACAGAATCTTCATCCATTTTAATTGTTTTTTGCTAGAAAAATCATCATATGCATTTTAAAAAATATTTTATGGTTTGCATCCCTTCTCACATATTTTAATCTATATATAGAAGCTATTTTTGTGATTGTGCATATTTGATATATTTCTATTTTATTCATGGAATTATTATTTTAATTTTACTTTTCTTACAGAATTTTATCCTATTATATTATGTTTAAATACCTGCAAAACATACTATACTTAAAAGTACTCATTTTATCTTAACAAAAACTCTTTTTGCTTCCTTCTCAATAGGTAGAGACAGACATGTGAATAGAATACTAGCATTTTCCACAGAAACAGGAAAAAATTGTGTGGCGGGGTATGTGTGTGTGGAGAGAGAGAGAGAGAGAGAGAGAGAGAGAGAGAGAGAGAGAGAAGAAAGGTGGAACTTTTACACAGTTGACACACATAATTGTGAACAGAGGTCTGTCTATGATCTACAGATTTAGATAGCAGACCTGCAGGCTAGGGATCCAGGGAAAGTCAGTATTGCAACTGAGCTCTAGTCCAAAGCAATCAAATGGTGGAATTCCTTCTGTATATTGTGTCCAGAGTCCCTCTTTTTATAATCACATATTAATCACCTTATTTAAGCTTAATTACCTTTTTAAGGATGCTATTCCCAAAATGCAGTCTATTAGGAGGTTTGCAGTTTATGACCAATATATTAAATTTGGGGTAGACAAATCATCCAAAAAGAAGAGATACATATAGAGATGAAATAAGAGATGTAAGTTGAAATTTAATTTCTACATTAGGAGTATTTCAAACATATATGAAATTGACCAAATTATGCATGTCCATGCACAAATACACCACAAGGAATCCTGCTAATACATAGAATGATAATATGTTAATATAATAATAGAGACAATAGTAGAGTAAGTGGATCAGAGGAAGGGAGAAGTGGAGAGAAAAGGTATAATGCAACAATAAAAATAAATTCAAAAATACATATACACATAATAAAATGAAAAAGTTTTTATTCAGCAGATGAATAAATTATTCCAAAGACAAAATAATGTTTAAAATAATAATTTGTGCTTCTTTATAGAAATATTGCTGATGTCTAGAAAGTGACCATTTTCAGGTTGTGCTAATATATTTTGTATAGAGAATTAGGAAGTAGGAAATCTTAATACTAACAAGAAGATGGTCACAGTTCTGCTTTATTTCCTGCTAAATTAATACTTATATAACTTTTTATATTCTATTTAGAAATAAGTAACAGCGTAAAGAATATTCAAAGCTATTTCAACTTGTGGGAGGCAAAGGTTAAAAGTCATTGTATCTGTAAAATGATTTTTATGTACACAATCATCAAATTGATACTTGTCTTTTTTTTTTTGGTTATCTTCAGGATACTTGATTTGTATCCTAAATAAGACACAAGATGGATGAGAGTTTGTGTTCTCTAAAATAAAATGAGGTAATGCTAATACATATCATTACACTGAGCATTTCTCAGGCAAATCCAATTGGAAAGTCTAAACTATCATGAACATGGAAGTGATTTACCTAAAACTACCTATGCCATTATATGATAGGAGTTCATTATACAAACAGTACTAACAGTGATGCTATGGAGAATAAAATAATGAAGTACATGCATCATGCATGGATAATCTATTAATATTACTATGAATACCTAATAAGCCTTGTGTCATGTGCAGATAAACTACCAGGGCAGTGCAAGACTTATTATGGGCTATCTTCATTAATCCTCAAGATCATCTTGAACATGAGAGATAAAGAAAGGCAGTAGGTACATAATTTACCAAATTATGCTAACTACTGAGTGGCAAAATAGGATTTTATACAAGATACGTTTAATTTTAAAGCCCAAATATCTTCCACTAACCTTGTTTCTAGAAACTTGTCTTTGGTTTGAATGAAAAGCAGGTTTTTACTATGAAAAAGAATTCATTTCATGATTAATGCATTTGAAATTTGGAATGTACTCTTAGGAAATTTTAGTGAAATTGTTTTAACACTCTATACACCCTAATGTTGCTTTTATTTCTCCTTTATCCCAGTCCTCTGTCACAAACATTGCCTGTGGCATTACAATGGATGACAATCAACAGTAAGAACAACCCTAGGCCATGTTAAGGAGTGACCTGTTGATCTAATTATAAGACATTTCTTGGAGATATTTATGATGTGATACAACATATTTTTGATAATTTTCTACTTAACACCTATAAGAATTTGATAAATTTTAATATACTCACTTAACATGTTAGGTCCTGGAGACAATTATAAATAAGATATGAAAATTCAAAAAAGGATTTTAAAAATAGTAAATATGAAAAAAGAATAAGGCATATGCTGTGTTAATTATTTAATAGATGGAGAGAGTAGATATCTTAACAGGTAATGTAGGTCCATTCCAAAATAGGGCACACTCAAATGGAGATTTTTTGAAGCCAATTGCTGGAAGGTGTATGTACTGACAAGGAAATTTTTATTCACAGGGAAAGACTGGTTAAGAAAACCTGTAGATATGTTTGAAAAAAGTTTGTGATAGTATCTAACTGTCTTGGCTTTTGTCTAAGAAAAATTAGACATGAATCAGAAGCACTGTGTATGTTTTAGAAGTTTTTAGAAAATCAGATTTAATTCAAAAATATGATTATATAAAAGGATTCCCTATACTCTCTTAGTATAGATTACAGAAAGAAAGCCAATTTTCTACTGAACAATTATAAGGAATTGATGAATTTTAATATATTCACTCATGTTAGACCTATGCTAAGAAAGCCAAATGGTTTGTAAGAAATCAGGTTGTATGTATTTTATAGATTTAAAAAATCTCTATCTTATGTTGCTATATCCAAGAGTATGTCTAGGCAACTTCCGTCCTGGAAAAACATGATACTGTGACCTATTTTCAACTTTCTACAAGCTAGTGACAGCTTCATTCCCAGAACATGATGTGATTCATGTGGTTTCGTTGTTCTTCCTCTTGGCATCAACAAGAACCTATAAAATACATAATCCCTGTGTAAGAAAATTGGGATAGCTACAAACCAGGCCACTCCCTTGCTAGCCTTTTCATTTTGGGTCCTTAGAGAAATGTTGTCATCTCTTGGATTTCTCTTTTTTGAGCTTAACTATCCAGCTGTTATCTTAATTAAGTCAGCCAAAGGCAAGGATCTGGTTTTCCACACCTGTGGAGAAGATTGTCATGGCATTTTAATGACTTATTAGAGCTTGCGGAAATAGAGGCTAGTGTGAATGTTAGCAATGATTAGTTCAAATTAATACTAAAGCTGTCAATTACCAATTAGAAGATGTGTTTGTTCCTCAACAATGCACTGTCACAAATTGCGTGTTTTGACACTCTTAATTCATCTTTTGTCCCCTGATAGAAATATCTAAAATGGCTTCTGGCCATCTCTTTCCAGGAAAGATGGTTATTAAATTTAGCCATATCTAGATGTTAAGCCTAAAACCCAAGAAAATAAATTATTTTCAGCAATGAAAACACATTGGATAAAGAGAATAATTACCTCCAGGAATGTACCCAATTTATGATTTTAGCTACATGCTAAGCATGTCAAAGTATGTAGTTTTTAGTTATAAGCATAAGCATTGACTATTCTATTTGACAAAGGATTCTGGTTTGGTTTATGTAACTAGTTAAAAAGAAATAAAGTAAGAAAGTCCCGTGATGATTGACAATTGTTAGCAAAGGAAAAAAATAAATATATAATCCTTCTCCCAATGAATCAATAAGCTGTTTAGTACTTTACACAGGTATTGTGTAGAACATTGGAATAATGGTCAGAGAAAATATGAAAAAAAGATTAGTTAATATAAAAAGAAGAAATTAAAAGTAAATATATATATATATATATATATATATATATATATATATATATATATATATATATATATCCCTACAGAAGAAGATTATATATGCTATCTTTGTTAGTATTTAGTATAATTTATGTACCACTTGGACAGATTTTGAAAAAGTTCTAAGTTATTGAACTAATAAAAACTCAGAACAGCAATAAATATAATTAGAATAACAAAGGTATATTTTCTGAAATGAAAACATGAAATAAAATAAACAACAATTAAGTGAATTGTCTTAAGAAAATAATCTTAAGAAGGACCAGGCTTTCAAAAGAACACATGACTTTTTATACCAATATCCATGTTCATTTATCTTAAAACTATCCAAGGTATGTTAGGGTATTTTTACTCTTTATTAATACCCAAGGATTTATTATCAAAAGTCATATTTTAAATTCACCAATAATAGCAATTATCTATTGTTCTACTTAGTTTCAGCCAAATTTCAGCTGGAAGGATAGACTTCAATGATGCTCTCACTTGGCTTCCAAGTTGGCATTAGCTGACAGCTCAGGTGGGGCTGTGAACCATAATGTTTTTCTCTGCCAATCATATTCCTCCACCTGATGACCTGGCCTTGCTTACAAGACAGTAATTGCAGTCCATAAAGGAACATTCCAGAGGACAAGCCCTTTTGAGAGAGGTTTACTGAGTTTCTCCTTCAATCACAGTGTAGTGTCCCATCAACCAAAGTCAGTCTCATGAAAAAGCCCACTATCAAGTGCAATAAGACCTCCTGATGGCAGAACTGGGAGTTATGCATCATCAGGGGCAATAAAAACCAATCAACCAGAACATACTGCTTATAATTTTGGTTTACAAGACTGAGGTAAATGACCACTTTCTTTTATTTATGGAGTAAAATATAAGAACAGTATGGAGAAGAGTATTCCCTTTCATTGTAATACAGAATAGGTGTTTAATTTTAAATTTGTGGAAAATTTTTAAAAAATTTTTTAAAAATTATAATTAAAATCTGACTGGTATGGATGAAAGATTATACTACAGTCTATATATCCAAAAGTGATATTTAGAAAATGTGTAAGCATAATTCGTATTAATCCATGATCACTTTCTATAAAATAGAGTGCCTTCATTGATGATTTCACTTGGAAAATAAAGAAAAAAAGGATAAAAAATGGAAGATTAAAAAAATTTTAAATTTTTCCAGTGATGTGCTTAGTAAGATGTTAATATGATGGCAAATAATTAAAAGTAAGAATTAAGTGAAAATAAGAAACTCAGATCCAGCATTTTTGCTAAAAGTGCTTTTAAGAACTGAAGTCGAGGTTCCATTTCTTGGATTTGAGGAGCAGAGGGGCAGTTGATAAAACTTTGTAGCTGCCAAGATGAAGAATCCAACTGGAAGCAGCCCACAAACAGGTAGAAATCAAATTTCTAACTTCTCAATATATAAATTGACATTCACAGATTTTCAAGACATTTCCCTGGTCAACACAAGTGATAATAAAAGATGATGAAATAATATACACTTGAAAAATCATAATTTTTTAAAAATGTAATATTTATAAAAATTAGTTTTGATTTGTTTGAATTAACTATAAAATCAGAAAACAGTATTTGAGTGTTGAGAGCCATAACTATGTATACTATAAAATCTTGACTTCTTAAGCTCAATGAAAGAAATCTCCATGTAAATAGAAAAACTAAACAAAAGACATCTGAAACAGATACAGCCACATCAATAGTTATGGAAGTTCATTCACAATAGCTAAGCTTTGGAACCAACCTAGGTGCTCTTCAACAGATGAACAGATAAAGAAAATGTGGTATATATATCCAATGGAATATCACAAATTAATGTAGTGAAATTATGGCATTTGCTAGTAAACGGATGTAACTAGAGACTATCATGTTAGTGAAATAAGCAAATTCCCCCCAAAAACAAAGGCCAAATGTTCTCCCTGATAAGTGAATACTAACATACAATAAGAGCTGGGGGAGATAGAAGTTCAGAAGATTGGACAGAGGGTCATGAAGGGAGGGAGAAGGGATATGAATGGGAAAGACAGTAGAATGAATCATACACAACTCTCCTATGTTCACATGATCAGTGAAACTCCACATCCTATACAACCACAAGAATGGGAAATTATACTCCATGTATATAAAATATATCCAAATAAACTCTACTGTCATGTATATCTAAAAAGAACAACAACAAAAAAGTAAAAAAATAGGTTCTAAGAAGAATGCTAGACATTATATCATCCTCTTAAATATCAATAAAACTTATTAGTATATTAAGTGCTCTGAGTTTCAAAAATGCACTGCTTCCCACATTCCTTCGGGAACAGAAATCTCACTCATCATTGCCGCAGCCTGGCTGGCTGGGCAAAATAACCAGGGCTGACAAATGACTTGTGTACCTGGATACAGCAGGAGAGGGAGCCATTTATTGTAGAACAGGAGTGGTATTTATACATTCCACACAGCTTATCTTAATTAGCATAAAATAGATACAACAGTCAACCAATAAGGAATCTCCACACTTAATGGCTCCCTGGCACTTCACAAACCACTCCTTCTGGCATTTTGCCAGGCTCCATCCAGACTTGTTTACAGACCCTAACATTTCTCTGGCAAAATGCCAGGTGCCATCCTGATTTGTTTACAGACTCTAACATTTCCCCCTTTTGTTTAATTTAAATAATGACCATAGTGGTTTTTACAAAAACACCATAAATAATCTGCTACAAGCAGAAGGGGAGGATACAAAATGCCACAATACCAAGCCACTTGATGGCTCCATGCAAGAAGCCCTTGGAAAAATTATACCAGCAATGACATTGTTAGCAAAGATATCAAGTTACAATTTGTTGTAGATTACAGTTTGTTGTCTCAGTCCAGGTAAAGCAGTGTCTCAATAGATTAACTCACATTTTAGGTAAATCACAGTCCAGGTAAGTTCTGTAGGCAGCTAGCTTAAATCACAGTCCAGGTAAGTTCTGCAGGCAGCTAGATTGATCCGAAGTCTCTCTGGTTCTCAACCGAAGTCTCATCTGGTTTTCAGCAACACTGGAATTCTTCCACCTTTTTATTTACTGGCACTGGGACAAGGCAGGAACTCCGGCAATGATGTTAAAGAAAATCCTGTAGTATTCCAGCAGGCGCTAAGAAAACAACCTTCTGAAGAATTTAGTACATTTTCTCAAGGTTTTTTTACATTTGAAATAAGCCTTAATAGTGCTCATTACTCATTAGCCTCCAGGTGTGGGAGAACCATTGTAGTTACTGGCCTTGGAAATGGTCAAATTTCAGGGACGCCATGTCCCCGGCCCAGCTGCAGTGTCCTTGGGCAGCCCCAGATGGGGAGTGTCCTGGACTCAAACTGATACCAGGAACTGGGAGCAAGAGCCCGGGAGACTTTGCCTCCAGGTCAGATCTGGATTTGGGCTCTTGCAGTGGCCTCCTGCTCCCAGAGCGGGGGGGGGGGGGGGGGGGGGGGGGGGGGCAGGGAAGAGCCAGCTGCACTGTTTGGAAACCCTTGGTGTACATGACCGGCTCCTGCATGTGGCAACCTCTGCACCAATTTACACACCCTCTGGTAATGAAAAGTATTCAGTAATAGCATTTTGCTGCAACTTTTTGCCTGATAATCCTTCTTCTTCTGAACTTTCTTTTTCTTTCTGACTAGAGTTCCTGGGCTCTTATCAACACATGCTCTAACTATTCTTGGTTCCACTGAGGTGCCTTCTTCCCTTAGTAATTTACTTCTCACCCCTTCCATATTTTCATCACAAAGACAATACAACATTTCAAGACAAAACAATACACAAAATTACTGCATCAATCTTCTCCATTTTCTCAAAATGGCCATTTTTTCTCTCGCCCTATCTGCCTAGGGAAGAGCAGATTGCTCTCGTCCTATCTATGGACGGACAGCTTTTCTTCGTCACTTACCCCCGAGTGTCCTGGGGCTCCCCGTACAGGCCACCATCTGCCACAGCCAGGCTGGCTAGGCAAAATAACCGGGGGGGGGGGGGGGGGGGGGTGAGCAGGAACTTGTGTAGATTGATACAGCAGGAGTGGGAGCCATTTATTGTAGGACCTGAGCGATATTTATAGATTCCACACAGCTTATCTTAATTAGCATAAACTAGATATAGCAGTCAACCAATAAGGAATCTCCACACTTAATGGCTCAATTTTGTTACTTCACAAACCACTCCCTCTGGCATTTTGCCAGGCACTATCCAGACTTGTTTACAGACTCTAACACCTCTTAAGAATTTTTTTTATTTTTTTTTATGATTGTGAACAAGAAGAACTGAATAACAAGGCACAGAAAATATTTTGTTTCTAACTAAGTTAGAGATGTTTTCTGTCCATGCACTCTGATTTCCAGGTTAATTTTAAATAAAAGATAAAAACAAAAGGCTTTTCTATTTCAGCTGAAGATATAAGGACACTGTCATATCTTTGTATGTTTTATTAACATTGCTTCCAGACCCACAAAAATTACAGTTAGTTAGTTTTCACTATCATGAAAAGTAGAAATAATAAAATATTAGAAATCAATAAAAATAAGAAAATATTTTTGAAATTAGTGAAAAAAAAGCAAAATCTGGAGACAGAATAGAACTATTATTAAGTATAAAGAAAGACTAAAAATATATCAGGGATTACTTTCCTTCTTAAAAAAATTTCTGAAACAGAAAAATATATAATGATGACTCTTCAATCTTCATTACAAATCCTATATCTTAATTCAATCACTTCATATTTTATTAAATATTTATTAATAATATTCATTAAAATGTGTCTACATTTTAATGGAAATTATTTTAATATGTTCTAAAAGCTCTGTTAAACATATGAATCTATTCTTTAAAATATGAATTTTCTATACATAATCCTCAACTCACTTAGAGAAAACTATCTCAAGGTTTCTTCTTGTAACAGAGATATTTATAATAAGGAAGATTAGAATATGATCCTAATTCAGATTTTTTAAATTATACTTGATTATGTGGAAAACTATTTCATTTGCTGTTTTTCCTTGGATTATTTTTAAACTGACTCTATGTCTTTCTGTTATTCCTTAATAGAAACTTCTACGGGCTGGGGATGTGGCTCAAGCGGTAGCGTGTGGCCCGGGTTCGATCCTCAGCACCACATGCAAACAAGGATGTTGTGTCCGCCGATAACTGAAAAATAAATATTAAAAATTCTCTCTCTCTCTCTCTCTCTCTCTCTCTCTCTCTCTCTCTCTCTCTCCTCTCTCACTCTCTAAAAAAAAAGAAACTTCTAGCTGCCAATCTTGATGAGAAATGCATCAGGCAAATAAATGTCAATGAATACTTAATTTGATAAAGTGAAATACAGTAAACATTGTTAATAAGCAATTTCTATATTTGCACAATTCAGTTAATAGTCATGTTAACATTATTGATCAATAATTTAGCTAGGCAAGATGTGGCAGGCCTGTAATCCCAGTGGCTCAGGAATCTGAAACAGGAGCATCATGAGTTCAAAGCCAGCCTCAGAAAAAAGTGAGGCGCTAAGCAACTCATGAGACTCTGTCTCTAAATAAAATACAAAATGGGGCTGGGAATATGGCTAAGAGGTCAAGTGCTCCTGAGTTCAATCCCTGGTGTGCACATGCACACACACACACACACACACACACACACACACACACACACTCACACACACACACCAAAAAAGAAAAGAATTTAAAAACAACAGTGTAAGTATTTTTTTCCACCAACTATTTTAGTCAGCTTTTTAAACTGCTAAGACCAAAAGACCTGAGAAGAAATCCTCTAATTGTTGATTTGTGGACTAACAGTTTCAGAGGTCTCAGTCCATAGAAGGCTGGCTCTACTCCTTGGGACTTGAGATGAGGCAGAACATGATGGTAGAACAGTGTGGTGGAAGAAAGTGGATCAGGACATGACACCAAGAAGCAGAGAGAGAGAGAGTTCTGCTCAACAAGGACAAAATATGCTCCAATGGCAATCCCCTAGGGACCCCCCCTCTCCAGCCATACCCTATTTTCCTACAGTTTCTACCCAGTCAATATGTATCAGGAAATTAATGCATTTACTAGGTTCAGAATTTCAAAAACCAATAATTTCACATCTAATTTTTTTTTGTACTGGAATTGAACTCAGGTGCATCTGACCACTGAACCAGGTCTCCAGCCCAACCAGCCCATGTAATATGTTTTCTAGAGAAAGGGTCTCACTGAATTCCTCAGGGCCTCACTGATTTTCTGAGGCTCACTTTGAACTTGTGATCCTCCGGCCTCAGACTCCTGAGCCACTGCTATTATAGGCATGCATCACTACACCTATTCATATTTAAACTTTTTTTCTTTCATTGTCTCTTACTTGAGCTTTTGGGGAACACCTACTATCTAAATCATAACACTATTCCTAAGGAAAAAGATTTATTTGAATAATCTGTATGATGAATTTGTATGAAGAAAATAAGACAAAGTTTATCTAAAACCAGCAACCAAGGAGTTCAGTCTAAATATGATTACTAAATAAACTTTCAGAGTTAAGCGATGACATCTACATTTTTTTACTTTTTGTGGATTTTTAAGTTTTGTTGAGTTATCTATTGTTTTGTTCTGTAATAAAGCAATTTTTTCTGAAGTCAGAAAATATTGAGCAGAAAAATTAAAAGACGAAGAATTTCTTTATGTCACATATCAGCCACATCCCACATGTATGACTTGTAAGACATGTATGACTTGTATGACATGTAAGACTTTTTGTCTCATTAAAGATCAGAGATTTTCTCTCTCCCCCTTAGTCCCAACTCACATATATACATTGTCCAAAAATAAAAATATGTTAATCATAGTATTGAACCATAAAATTCTGAAAAACTAGGCTTTTAAACTTTTCTTTTCTCTCTTTCTTTTCTTATTTTTTTCTTTTTCTTTCTTCTTTTTCTTCTTTTTTTTACAATAGAACTGAAATAGCTCAGATGTAGCCACTTAGAAAATGCACCCAACTCAATATGGAGAGAATTTATGTTGGAGAGAATTTATGTTGGGATTAAAATATATGTTTATAAAAATTTTATCAGGATCCTAAACTTCCTCCTCCCTGATGACAGAATCAATTCAATGATAGACCACTGGTTAAAGAACTTGAATTTAGGGAAGTCATATGTTAGTCTATAGTATATATTATTCATCTGATAGAGATATAAATAATTTCTTTCTGATAAATATGTGAAAAATCCTCTAAATTCATTGCCCTGTGATATATTCACTAATTTCATATCTTAGCAATCAACATTTTTATGAAAGTGCTAATATTTGACTTCCAAAATTCTTTAATAAGATTCCTTAAAGTTAAAAACAGAAAATAAAATGAAAATTTCCATATATTAAAATTTTAAAAAGCCAAAAGACAGAGTAAGAGAAGCAAATTCCCAAAACAAACTTCCACTCTATAAAAGTACATTAAGCCTTATTTGAGAAAAATTGATTCATTCTGTGAAAAGAACAAAGAATTGACCAAATAAAAAATATTAAATGTAAATTCACTGATACTTAAAAGGGAATTCTACACAACACATTTCTCTAATGGTCTTATTAACACCACTTCAGGCTAACTGCAATACCCATGTATCATCAAAGAATTTACAAGCATATTCAGTTCTCTCTGACTTATCAACTGCCTTTCTCATTGAATAATCATTCTTTCATTACACATGTGAATTAGTTGCAACATCTCTATCTTCTTACATCATCTCTCTCTTTTTTTTTACCTTTCTGTACTTCTGTCTTAAAGTTTTTCACTTTAAATTTTTAATCTTCTTTATCTAAATATCTTTTATCCTATTATCTTCCCATTTTCATGTTTTTTTTCCATCATGAAGGCATCTTAACCACCCTCAATTTAACCTTTTAATGTCTTTTAATTATCATCTATACTGTACTTTTAAATGTACTTTTTCACCACCTACAGCTTCACTATTTTAAACAAGGCTTTGATTCTGTTTAAATCGCTTAATGTTAGTTTACATGGCTGCCCTTCAACCAAAGGCTTTTTTACTCCATTAAGAAGCTTTGTCTCAATCTGCCATGTACAAATACATTTTCTTCATTCTTCCTTTCTGAAGCTTTTAAAGTAAGTCTAGTTTCCTCAAAATCTTTTTAAATGGCATTTTACAACTTTTTACTTTACCATACAGAAATTATCTCATCTAGAAACATTTCTTTTTCTTTTTTTAACCTTTATATTAAAATATATTTTCACATCTTGAATCTTTTTTATCTCTTTTTTAGCCATTAACCCTTTTTATAAATTCACATTCTGAAATAACCCTTATAAAATTTTTGATTTAGACAAATTACTCCACTTTAATAAGATGAAATACTTTCATGCTTTTTTTTTATGGTACTATAATACTATAATTGAAACCCAACTGAAACTTCTTATACTCTTTGTATATAAATTACACATGATAGAATCTTAACTCTTAGTAACCTTGTTTTAGCAAAGACACAGACCAAAGCAATATTAAATCTTTTTTTTCATTTACCAATTTATGAAAACACACATCGTTTAAATATATTACCTTACAGAACTAAATAAGTAAAGAACACTTGATTTTATATTTAGTGGTTGATATTTTAACACTTTAGTTTTGTAAATTAATTAGAACTTTGTAGAAACCAAGATCTTAGATAAATGTAGTAAACAGAACAAGCCACCTCTTTCTTGTTGAAGAAAAATCCTTCTACAGGATACCATGATGGTCCCATTGATATATTTAATAACTAATCTTTAAAAAGCCATGGGCTACATTTTTGTATTGTATCAACATATGCACTTATTGTTCTTGGTCTTAATGGGGTGCCTCCTTCCTCTAACAATTTCTCTTCCTCGGGGGTGAACAACTTCAAACCTTGAGTCAACCATTTTCCCCAGTTTGCCTGAGAAAGTTCTAGGAACAGGCAACTTGAAATAAAAACAAAATGAATCAAAACAAGAACATACTGTTTTTTGAAATGGTCACCCATTCTCTCGCCTTCCCTCAGGGGCGAGCAATTTCACTTACCCCTCAAGCTTCAGGTGTTCCGCGTATGAGCCACCAGATGCCGCAGTCTCTGGCTGGGCACAAATCACGAGCCACCACACAGCTTGTAGATTCAAACAGCAATTCTTTATTCCTGAACTCACACAGGCCATCTACAAACATGTTCTGGGGAAATCCACGTTCTCTGCCCAAATCCACCGGGCTTCTGTCTCCCAAATATATTGTCTTAATCCCTAAGAACTCAAGAGGAACTCAGGCAGCAGGATACACCCTATTCTAAACGAGGAACGCCCTAATCTCGGATTATGCTAAACCGGGAACACCCTAAACACCGATCCGCCCTGCTCCTTGAGCAAGGTCACCTTACATGCAATGTCGCTGCAAAATGTCCTATTTTCATGAGTCCTTCCACTAAAGAAACATGGGGGTACGCTGGCAAGGAAATTGTCATACCTACTTGGCTGATGGCTCCCAGCAATTGGGTTGTTTGATTATTTGGTATTAAGGCTTTGAGTTCTTTATATATCCTAGAGATTAACGCTTTATTAGAGATGCGTTGGTAAAATTTTATCCCAATCTGTAGGCTATTGTCTCACATTGTAGATTTTTTTTTTCTTTCTGAGAAGAAGCTTTTTAATTTGAATCCAACCCATTTATTTATCCTTGATTTCAATTCTTGCCCTTTAGGGTTTGTTAAGGAAGTCAGATCCTGGGCTGACATGGTGAAGATTTGGTCCTAATTTTTCTTTTATTAGGCGCAAGGTCTCTGTTCTAGTGCCTAAGTGTTTGATCCACTTTGAGTTGATTTTTGTGCAGAGTGAGAGATAGAGATTTTAATTCATTTTGCTACATTTGAATTTCCAGTTTTGCCAGTACAATTTGTTGAAGAGGCTATCTTTTCTGCAGTGAATATTTTCAGCACCTTTGTGTAGTACGAGATATCCATACATATGTGGGTTTGTTTCTTGGTCGTCTCTTCTGTACCATTGGTTTACATGTCTAATTTGGTGCCAATATCATGACATTTTTGTAATTTTGCTGTGTATTATAGTATAATTTCTGGTATAGTGATGCCTCATGCTTCAATTTTCTTGCTAATTATTGTTTTGGCTATCCTGGATCTCTTATTTTTCCAAATAAATTTCATGGTTGCCTTTTCTATTTCTATGAAGAATGTCACTGGGAGTTTAAGAGGAATTGCACTAAATCTGTATAATATTTTTGGTAGTATGGCAATTTTCACAATATTAATTCTGTTTACTAAGGAGCATGAGAGATTTTTTCATCTTCTGAGGTTTTCTTTAATTTCTTTCATTAGTGTTCTGTAGATTTTATTGTAGAGGTCTTTCACCTCATTTGTTAGATTGATTCCTAGGTATTTTATTTCATTTGAGGCTATTGTGAATGGGGTAGTTTATCTAATTTCTCTCTCAGTAGATTCATAACTAATGTATAGGAATGCATTTGATTTATGAATATCGATTTCATATCCTGTTACTTTGCTGAATTCATTTATTAGATTTAGAAATTTTCTGGTGGAATTTTTTTTGATCTTCTACATATAGAATAGTGTCATCAGAAAATAGTAATAATTTGAGTTCTTCTTTACCTATTTGTATCCCTTTAATTTTTTTCTTCTATCTAATTGTTCTGGCTAGAATTTTAAGGATGATGTTGAATAGAAGTGGTGAAAGAGGACATTCTTGCCTTGTTCCAGTTTTAAAAGAAAATGCTTTCAATTTTTCTCCATTTAGAATGATGCTGGCCTTGAGTTTAGCATATATAGCTTTTACAATGTCAACGTATGTTCCTGCTATCCCTAGTTTTTCTAGTATTTTGAACATGAAGATGTGCTCTATTTTGTCAAGTGTTTTTTTCTGCATCTATTGAGATGATCATACAATTCTTGTTTTAAGTCTATTAATATGATGAATTATGTTTATTGATTTCCATATGTTGAACAAACCCTTCATCCCTGGGATGAACCTCATTTGATCATGGTACACTACCTTTATAATATGTTTTTATATGTGATTTGCCAGAATTTTTACTGAGAATTTTTGCATCTATGTTCAATGGGGATATTGGTTTGAAGTTTTCTTTCCTTGATGTGTCTTCGTGTGCTTTTGGTATCAGGGTAATTTTATCATCATAGAAAGAGTTTGGAAGGATTACCTCCTTTTCTATTTCATGGAATTCTTTGAGGAGTATTCCTGTGAATTCTTCTTTGAAAGTGTTTTAGAACTTGACTGAGAATCTGTCTGGTCCTGGGATTTTCTTGGTTGATAGGCTTTTGATGGTATTTTCTACTTCATTACTTACAATTGATCTGTTTAAATCATGTATGACCTTCTCATTCAATTTGGGTAGGTCATATGTCTCTAGAAATTTGTCAATGTCTTCTATATTTTCTATTGTATTGGAGTTTAAATTTTTAAAATTGTTTCTAATTATCTTATGTATTCCAGACATGTTCGTTGTGATATTTTTCTTCTTATCTTGTATTTTAGCAACTTGAGTTTTTTCTCCAGTTCTCTTGGTTAGCATGCTCTGGGGTTTATCTATTTTATTTATTTTTTCAAAGAGACAACTTTTTGTTTTGTCAATTTTTTTCAATTGTTTCTTTTGTTTTAATTTCATTGATTTCAGCTCTGATTTTCATTATTTCCTCTCTTCTACTGCTTTGTGTATTTATTTGTTCTTCTTTTTCTAGTGATTTAAGATGCAGTGTTAGGTTATTTATTGATTGAATTTTTATTCTTTTAATTAATGTGCTCAGTGCAATAAACTTTCCTCTTAGTAGTGCCTTCAGACTGTCCCAGAGATTATAATATGTTCTATCAGTGTTCTTATTTACCTCTAGGAGTTTGTTTTTTATTTCATCTTGATTTCTTCTAATATCCATTCATCATTCAACAGTGTTTTATTTAGTCTCCATTTGTTAGAGTAGCTTCTATTTTTTTCCTTTATCATTAATTTCTAATTTCATTCCATTGTGATCCAACAGAATGCAGGATATTATATTTGTTTTCTTGTGCTTACTAAGATTTCATTTGTGCCATAATATATTGCCTATTTTAGACAAGGAGTTATGTGCTGCTGAGAAGAAAGTATATTCACTTGTTGATAGATGAAATATTATATATATATATATATATATATATATATATATATATATATATATATATATATAGTCTAAATTGGTGATTGTAATATTTTTTTATTTAATTTTTGTTTGAAAGATCTGTCCAGTGCTGAGAGAGCTGTGCTAAAGTCACTCAGTATTATTGTGTTGTGGTCTATTTGATTCTTGAAATTAAGAAGGGTTTGTTTGATGTAGGTAGATGCTCCATTGTTTGGGGTATAAATATTCATAATTGTAATGTTCTGCTGATATATACTTCCCTTAAGAAGTATCAAATGTCCATTTTTGTCTCTTCTAATTAACTTTTGCTTGAAAAATACTTTATCTGAGATAAGCATGGAAACTACTACTTATTTATGCAATCCACATGAGTGTTATGTTTTTTTCCACATCCTTTCACCTTGAGACTGTGGATGTCTTTGCCCATGAGGTGAGTCCCTTACTACTGTTGCAGACACTGCTGCCATGCCCAAAGGTCTTTTCTTGGGCATGGTTGATGCTAGGTACCCAACTCTACCTTTGAGTTCGATGCTGCTGATGCCTGAAGGTCTCTTCACCAATCAAATTCCACCTGCACCACTGCCATCATCACTGCTGCCTCTGATACCAGTGCTGCCACCTGAGGTCGCCTGGAAGTCTTCTTTCTCGGTGCTCCTGCCCATGTAGGTGCAGCCACCCATTACTGGACTGCAGACACTGTTGCCCCCAACACATATTGCTGCTGCCTCTCAGAGATTGCCTGGTTATGCTGCCCCCACAGTGACCATTGCAGTCTCCATAGCAGACACTGTTTTAGTACCACTGCTACTGACCCTCCGCATGCTGCCACCACCCACCACCTCTACGACTACTACCACTAACTAGAGGACTACTGTGAGAGAGACTCCAGGTTTGGCTGCATGTGGTATCTGAAGCCTGTGGTATCTGGAGGCCAGATTGGTGGGATAGTGACTGGGTTTGTGAGGGCAGATCTGGGCCTGCTGATCCCATGAGACATCAGAGACAGAACTGAGAAACTTTTGAATGCTGATGGAGACAGTTTGACTTTCCATAAAGATTTATTTTATTTTATTTTTCTATTTGCTAACATCTCTACCATATTTGGATCAGGGTGTGTTTTATGCATCAATATATGGAAGACAATGATATATTTATGGTGTTTTGCATTTTTATTGAATTTTTACACTTTTTTTCTCTTTGTATTCTTCCTATCACTTGTCTGTTTTTTTGTTTGTTTGTTTTGTTTTGTTTTGTTTTTGAGTCTCTTTCCAACTTTTCTCCAATGAACTGCCAATCTCTGTTGGCCTCTCTTCTTCTCTTTCGGTAAATCTTTGCTTCTAATTTCTGTCTTCCTCCCTTGAAAACATCGCATATTATGCTATGTCTATTCTCTCATCCACCAATGGAAATTGTAAATTGTTTTAGCAAATTTTGTTTATATTGTAAATAGTTATTGAACTCATCATTTTGGTTTAATGAGAGAAAGCAGTAGATGCCTTAATGGGACCTACTAAGCTTAAGGCTATATATTGTTTATACTGGATGCTGGTCCTATTGGTCTCACCATTAAAGGTGAGGTGCCAGAAACCTTCAGGGTCTACAGGGTAGAATTTGTGCTGCCTTACATACATAGTGCTAAATGAGAAACCACATGAACAACATGAAAAAAAAAGAAGGAATAAAGTGCCCCAAACAAAATAAGATGCTCCAATGACAGAAGCCACTGTTTCCATAGTAGAAAAAATGTCCAAAAGAAGTTCAGAATATACGTAGTTAAATTGATATGTGAATAAATGATAGTATGAGGACTAAAATCAATCAAAAAAATACAGGAAGTGAAAGATCACTTCAATAAACAGATATTTTTTTAAAAATAAAAACAAGCAGAAATCCTTGAAATGAAGAAATCAATAAACCAAATTATAAATTCAATAGAACATCACCAACAGACTAGACCACTTGGATGACAGAACCTCAGTCAATAAAGTCAAAATATATAATCTTGAAAATAGAGTTGACCATGTAGAGAAGATGATAAGAAACCATGAACAGAATATTCAAGAATGATGGGATAACATGAAAAGTTCAAATTTAAGAGTTATCAAAATAGATGAAGGAACAGAGAAACAAACCAAAGAAATACATAATCTTTTCAATGATATAATAGCAGAAAATTACCCAAACTCAAAGAATAAAATGAAAAATCAAATACAAAAGGCCTACAGGATCCTAAACGTACAAAATTACAGCAGACCCACATCAAGATACATTATAATGAGAACTACTAACACAAAAAATAAAGACAAACTCTTAAAGACCGTGAGAGAAAAAATAAAATTTTGTATAGGGGAAACCTAGTTGGATCTCAATGGATTTCTCAACCCAGATCCTCAAAGCTGGAAGGACCTGAAATAATATATTTCAAGCTCTGAAATAAAATTGATGCCAAATAAGAACTTTATATACAGCAAAATTAAGTTTCAGATTTGAAGATGAAATTAAAACCTTCCATGATAAACAAAAATTTAAAAGAATTTATAGCTATCATGCATACTCTACAGAACATTCTCAACAAAATATTTCATGAGGAAGAGTGGAAAAAAAAGTGAAAACCATTAAAGGAAGATCTACACTAAAGGAGTATTCAAGCAAAGGAGAAACTAAGTCAAATTAAAAGCTAGAAATAATTCAGAATAACTGGGAATACAAATCATATCTCAATAACTTTGAATGTTAACAGCCTAAACTCATCAATCAAAAGACATGGACTCACAGATTGTATCAAAAAGCAAGACCCAATAATATGCTATCTTCAAGAGACTCATTTTTAATTTTAGGAAAGAAATGTCAAGTACACAAATAAGAAAAAAATAAATTTTAAAAATGCATTCATATCAGGATTTCACAATGGCATGCTTGAATAGAACTATGTGCTTATAGTTCAGTAAGTCAAGAAAGTGAGTCAACCTCTTAAAAGAAGTATGAGGATTATACACAATTAGTTAGAAAAACAGCACTCTAGGGACAAACTGTATACTTTGAAAAAAGATATTAGGAAAGTAAAATGGGAAAAATTATACTTTCAAGGAAACTGAAGAAATACCACAAGTATTGTGGGGAAAAACTAAGCTTTGTATTATGCTCTAGATTTAGAAACTGACAGAAGCACTTCTAATTTGACTCATTCTTGTAAAATAATATAGCAAAATAAAAGCACATTGTATCAAATCAACTATTGTCTTGTTTTATTGTGTGTAATAAAATGATTTAGTTGGGACACATAAAGAGAAAAAAACACAAGTTACGTTTAAATTTAACTAAATCTAAAATAACTAACAGTACATGAAATCCAAAAAAAAAATGTCAATCATGTTTTATAACTTCCTTTGATTATTATAAATATATTAAAATGCTGCCATCTACATATTTTATAGCTTAGCAGTTCATATTTGCAGAGGTAGCTTATACCATACAAATACTTGAAGTGGTATAGTGCCTATTGAAATGATTGTGACAATGCAATAAATTCATTTTACCCATGATTAAGGAAGTGGTTGAGTCATATACAATTATTTTGTTTACTTCTGTCTAACTTTTTCCCCCATGATATATTTTTATTTTCCCTCCTTTCACCTTCCAATATGCATTTTGATACATCGAGCATAGCTCTGGACTCCTAAAAAAACAAACAAACAAACAAACAACAACAACAACAACAAAATCAGAGAGAAGTACTGGGTTCTCCAACACTCTCTTAAGTTCTCCCATATAGAATAGTTTCCTGTGTTAATTAATGCTATTTTAGAATTTTACAATGATCTCTTTCTTTTGTTATGGGCTGTGATTTAGACCAGTAAGTCTCAAAGTTTGGTCCACTGAAACCCAGGGGAGGTGTTCCCAAAACTCTTTAGGAGGATAGGAGGGGTTTCAAAGACCTTCCATGCAGGTTACACTACATTAATAATAACACCAATACATTGTGTAATTTATCTTTTTCACTGCCCATGTATCTATGGTGTAATGGAGATTGTGGGTAAAGCTGTGTGAATCTTACCACAAATCAGGACAAGAATGACATCAATGCAGTTAAAAATAGAAAGCCATTTAACTTAGTATTGTCCTGTTGAGGCAAGTAAAATATATGAAGCTAATTAAATATTTACCCTTAAGCATATGATATTTGATAAAATATAAAAACTCAATAGCACTTCTGTTGTATACTGATGCTGTCTAATTATTTTAAAAGTAGTATTTTTATTTGGCTCTCTGAAATACCTCCTATCTATTTCTTATCAGCATATTGAACATATTTCAAAAATAGTACCTGATTAGGTGAATTAATTTTACTTCTAGGTGAATTCTTCAATTATTATTAAAATAGAAATTCTATAAGCAAAGAAATAAGAATTATTTAATTGTATTATGCTCCATTATCATTAATTTTTAAGTTACTATGAATAAAACACCTAACAAAGAACACCTTAAAGGAGGAAAATTTGCAATTTGGGCTTACAGTTTCAGAAGTCTCCATCCATAGATAGCTGTGGACCCAAGGTGTTAGAGTCTGTAAACAAGTCAGGATGGTGCCTGGTAAAATGCCAGAGGGAGGGGTTTGTGAAGTAACAAAAGCGAGCCATTAAGTGTGGAGATTTCTAATTGGTTGACTGCTGTATCTATTTTATGCTAAGTAGATAAGCTGTGTGGAATGTATAAATACCCCTCCTGTCCTACAATAAATAGCTTCTATTCCCGCTGTATCAATCTACACAAGTTGTTCGTCACCCATCACCCCCCGCTTATTTTGCTGCAGCCAGACTGGACAGATGGTGGCCCATATGGGGAGCTCCGGGACACTCGGGGGTAAGTGACAGAAAAAAGAAAAAAAGCTGCCCATCCATAGATAGGACGGAAACAATCTACTTGTCCCTAGGCAGATAGGGTAAGAAGAAAAATGGCCATTTTGAGAAAATGGAGAAGATTGATACAGTATGTTTGTGTCTTGTTTTTTCTCCGTGTATTGTATTGTCTTTGTGACGCAAATATGGAAGGGGTGAGAAGTAAATTACTAAAGAAAGAGAACACCCCAGTGGAACCAAAAGCAATTAGGGCATTTGTTGATAAAAGCCCAGGAACTCTAGTCAGAAAGAAAAAGAAAGTTCAGAAGAAGAGGGATTATCAGGAAAAAAGTTACAGCAAAAGGCTATTACTAAATACTTTTCAATACCAGAGGGTGCATAAATCGGCCCAATGGCAGCTGCCACATGCAGGAGCCGGTCATAGGGCAACAAGGATTTTCCAAGTGGTGCAGCCAGCTCTTCCCCGCCCCCCTGCCCGGGAGAACTGGACGCCACTGAGAGAGTCCAAATCTAGACCTGACCTGGAAGCACAATCTTGCAAGATTTTGCTCCCTGTGCCTGGAAGCAGTTTGAGTCTAGGACACTCCCGGGGCCATCTGGGGCTGCCCAGGGAAGCTACAGGCAGAAGACGGCCCACATCCCTGAAGTTTAATCATTTCCAAGACCAGTAACTACAATGTTTCTCCCACACCTGGAAGCTAATAAGTAATGAGCACCATTAAGGCTTATTTCAAATGTAAAAAAAAAAATGAGATAATGTACTAAATTGTTTAGAAGGTAGTTTTCTTAGTGCCTGCTGGAATACTACAGGATTTTCTTTTCTTTTTTTTATTGGTTGTTCAAAACATTAAAAAACTCTTGACATATCATATTTCATACATTAGATTCAAGTGGGTTATGAACTCCCATTTTTACCCCAAATACAGATTGCAGAATCACATTGGTTACACATCCTCATTTTTACATAATGCCCTATTAGTAACTGTTGTATTCTGCTACCTTTCCTATCCTCTACTATCCCCCCTCCCCTCCCCTCCCATCTTCTCTCTCTACCCCATCTACTGTAATTCATTTATCTCCTTGTTTATTTTCCCATTCCCCTCACAACCTCTTATATGTAATTTTGTATAACAATGAGGGTCTCCCTCCATTTCCATGCAATTTCCCTTTTCTCTCCCTTTCCCTCCCACCTCATGTTTCTGTTTAATGTTAATGTTTTCTTCCTGCTCTTCCTCCCTGCTATGTTCTTAGTTGCTCTCATCATATCAAAGAAGACATTTGGTATTTGTTTTTTAGGGATTGGCTAGCTTCATTAAGCATAATCTGCTCTAGTGTCATCCATTTCCCTGCAAAATTCATGATTTTGTCATTTTTTAGTTCTGCGTAATATTCCATGGTGTATAAATGCCACATTTTTTATCCATTCATCTATTGAAGGGCATCTGGGTTGGTTCCACAGTCTAGCTATTGTGAATTGTGCTGCTATGAACATCGATGTGGCAGTATCCCTGTAGTATGCTCTTTTAAGGTCTTCAGGGAATAGTCCGAGAAGGGCAATAGCTGGGTCAAATAGTGGTTCCATTCCCAGCTTTCCCAGTAATCTCCATACTGCTTTCCAAATTGGCCAACAGGATTTTCTTTAGCCTTCCGGAGTTCCTGCTTTCATCCCAGTGCCAGTGAAAACAAAGGTGGAAGAATTTACAGTGTTGTTGAGAACTGGATGAAACTTCAGCTGAGAAACAGAGGAGACTTCAAAGCTGTTG
Organism: Callospermophilus lateralis; assembly: GCF_048772815.1. NCBI lineage: Eukaryota > Metazoa > Chordata > Mammalia > Rodentia > Sciuridae > Callospermophilus > Callospermophilus lateralis. The sequence continues at coordinate 169,396 of NW_027514285.1, forward strand.
CTGTTTCTGCTGCTACAGCTTAGGCTAGCTGCCTGCAGAACTTACCTGGACTGTGATTTAAGCTAGCTGCCTGCAGAACTTATGTGGACTATGATTTACCTGGACTGTGAGTTAATCTATTGAGACACTGCTTTACCTGGACTGAGACAACAAACTGTCATCTACAACAAATTGTAACTTGGTATCTTTGCAAATGGTGTCATTGCTGGTATAATTTTTCCAAGGGCTTCTTGCATGGAGCCATCATTTGGCTTGGTATTGTGCCATTTTGTATCCTCCCCTTCTGCTTGTAGCAGATTATTTATGGTGTTTATGTAAAAACCACTATGGTCATTATTTAAATTAAACAAAAGGGGGAAATGTTAGAGTCTGTAAACAAGTCAGGTTGGTGCCTGGAAAAATGCCAGAGGGAGTGGTTTGTGAAGTAACAAAACAAACCATTAAGTGTGGAGATTTCTTATTGGTTGACTGCTGTATCTATTTTATGCTAATTAATATAAGCTGTGTGGAATGTATAAATACCACTCCTGTCCTAAAATCAATAGCTTCTACACCTGCTGTATCAATGCTGTATCAATCTACACAAGTTGTTGGTCACCCCCCCTCCCCCGGTTATTTTGCCGCAGCCAAGCTGAGGCACCAAGGTGAGGATGCAAAGCAAGATGAAGGTCCTAGAAGAAGAAAAGTTTTCAGCTCATGGCTGGGTAAGGAAACAGAGGGAGAGGGGTGGAGGAATGAGCCACAGATAAGATGGATCCTCCAGTTTAATCCCCAGTTATCCTTGTCCTCCAGCCATGCCCCACCTACATACAGTTACCAACCAGTCAGTCTAAACTTGGATGGACCAAACAGGTTACAACTCTCACAATCCACTCATTTATTTCTGAATTTTCCAAATCAACAGAAACTTTTGTGGAACACCTCATACCCAAACCAGAACATACTCGCAAACTGGTTCTACTGTTATTTGATAGATTATTATGATAATGAAACTATACACAGTAAAACACATGAATGGTGGACGAAGGTGACTCAAAAGTTAGTAAAACAATTGAGAAAAAAAAATGAGAGAATACCTTACTTATAGGTAGATTCAATAATTTTCTTACGTAAAAAACACTTCAATAATATTGATCATAAGTTGTATCCTCTTGAAACAATATTGAGTAACAAATACAAAGAACTACTACTGTTAAGGTAAAGATAGAAAGGTTTTCCCAATGATTTTATATAACACTTTTAGGTATGAGGAAAGAAGAAAAAAAATTCTTACACCAAATAAACATTAGGACTACTAAGGAAATTTAGCAAATTTACATAGCACAAAATTAATGTATAAATTTTAAGAATTTCTAATATTTAACTTAAAAAATGTGCAAACATCAGTAATGGAATTCACAATTATGGTACATGTGAGGTTAAATTAACTATTGTCCGCAAACTACTATGCAATTCATTAAAATGTTCAGTATAGTCAGTAGCTAAAGTCACTTATAGATGAATTACTTTTGCCTACCTTCGGGCCATACCCCTCATATGATTAGGACACCAAATCATGGACCCTTTTAAGCTAAGTATAATGTGTCCTAAAAGGCACAGCTTACCTCACCCAGCCTTAAGTGTACTTACATTGTGGAACATAATTTTACAATAAGCAATAATTTCACTGTGAGTTCCTGATAAAAAGAGTATTTACAGTTTGGTAATGAATTATGATATCTGGATTCAGACATCTTACAGGGTATTGCCATCAGTTAGAATACTTATGATCAATGAAGCAAAACAAGCACAAACTCAAAAATGTCTTCAATGAGGCAAATTTATTTCAATTGAAAGAAAGAAAGGCAATTTTAGGATTAATTAATTAAGGAACTCCATGGTATCATTGAGGAATACCATTAAAGGGGAAGATAATATTAAGTATCCCCCCCTGCTATTTTTAGCATGTTTTGTCTTGTTCAAATATGTTCTTTCATGTCTTTATAATGGACAGAGTCATTTCTATAAATCAGTATTCACACAGGAAAATCTAAAACCATAGAAGAACATGTTCTTACCACATACCCTCATTCAGAGAAAGGAAAAAAATTCCAAAAAGTCTCACATATCCTGGCAGATTATTTCAACTATTAACAATGCCTGTCAGACATCTACAGAGATATGCAAAATGCCAGTGGGCTATCAATAAAATGAGTGCATAAAAGGTATATGTGTAATATGCTTTTAAATTAGGATAATAGTGATTTTTCATCCATTGAGGTATTTTTAAATATGAAAAGATTGAATGTACTCAAAACAGTATTTGAGGCCTTTTGTTACATTGACAAGAGCAGAGAAACTCATTCTTCATAGTTGACATTTCTAACTCCTGTTGTGAATTCTTGTTTCATAATGGTATTTTAAAAGGATGTCAGTTTTAAGTTATCCTTTGTTGATTTAATTCAAAATGTTTGGCACTGTTTTTTGTATGTGTTTTTTACTTCTATTTTCATGACACTTTATGTTGCTATAGATAATATGTTTTGTGAATCAAAACCAGAAAAAAGCACATAAGTTGGCATATCATTAATTATTCTAAGCCTTCCGTCTTTCAACATTAAACTCCACACATTAAATCTTTTTAATGACATTATACAACACTGGAGTGTTCATTCATATACTTGAATCATATATGGTTGGCTGACATTGAGGGGCCTGCTTCAATCTATTAGCCATAAAAAAAAATCAATCATCAGTCCTGTCTAGCAATTCACAAATGCCTTTTTTGGGGGGGGGGATAAGATGGGGTGAGGAAACTCAGGGGCACTCAACCACTGAGCCACATTCCCAACCCTATCTTGTATTTTATTTAGAAACAGGGTCTCACTTACATAGTGCGTCTGTTTCACTGAGGCTGGCTTTAAACTCACTATCCTCCTGCCTCAGCTTCTCACACAGTTGGGATTATAGGCTTGCATCTCCATGCCCAGCACAAACTCCTTCTTTTAATATCTAAGTAGTTATTATACTAGATTTTTTTGTATGTTAACATACATTATTTAAAAAGGATCAAGAAATGGTATAATGTATTTTGAGCAGTTGTAGAAAACATAATTAATGCCTAGAAGATAGCTTATGTTGCTCTAAATTATAATTATATGTATATTATATATCATTTTAAAACATTCATATTATATTTTATTACTTATATACACTTCACAGAGGTTAAACTTACATAAGGAGGAATTTTTGGATTTCTCAGACTTCCACAGAGCATACCCTGCTCAGAGGCAGGATTTTCTACCATGTCCTTTTAGGCTATCCCATAAAGGAGGAGGAGTGGCGGTGCTACAGCTGTCCACTTTCACGCTTACCAGGATATAGAGTCATCTGTAAACCAGACTCACATTTTCTTTTCCTGTGTCAAATGATAACAGGGAATTCCTAATGGAGTCATAAATTTAAGCTGTGAGAAAGATTACATAGTGCAAGTATTTGTTCTATTTCCACAGCAACTTATTTGTACCTTCAAGGCCTAATTGAGCCCTCTATTACATATATCACTTTCTTTTGACAGTAGAGTGTAGGTGTGCATACTCATCTTTATGGCATGGTTCATCAGACCTTGTTCAGGAGGAGCAGCCCAGCTTTCAGTCTCCATACTATCTCTTTCCATCTCTGACATTTAAAGCTCTAGTGGGGCAGAGATCCCAAGTGGCCAAGTATTTTGCATATGAGGCCGAATTGTTGCATATCTTTATTTTTTTCTGAGCACCATTGTATTAGTCTGCATTCTCTAGAGGAACAGAATCCACAGGAAGTATAATTATTAAAAGAGAACTTATTAGGTTGGCTTACATTACCAGTACCTGGATAGTCCATAATGGCCATATGTAGGCTACAAAGCTGGAAGAACCAGTAGCTTCACAGTCCAAGATGCTGAAGCCCCAGAAAAAAAAATGGATCAATTGTGCTACCCTGGTCTGAGACTGAAGCCTTCTGGAGAATCACTGTCAGCGTCAACTTTGGAAGAGTGAAGAAGCAAGAGTCCAATATCCTCAGATGATCGCACAGCAATCAAGAACCCATTCAAGAAGAATCTAGGGGCTGGAGTTGTGGCTCCATGGTAGAGTGGTTGCCTCGCATGTGTGAGGCACTGTGTTCCTCAGCATCACATACAAATAAATTAATAAAATAAAGGTCTATTAACAACTAAAAAAAAGGTGGGTTTTTTGTTTGTTTGTTTTGGTTGTGTTTGTTTTTTAAAGAAGAATCTAGCTTGCATCTGCTAAACATCTCAAAAATTCCTACCACCAATTTTAAAAAAAGCTCAAAAAGCTTCTGGACCACATGTTCAGGTTAGTCACAGCAGTGACCCAACTTCTCAATACCAATTTCTGTTTTAGTCAACTATTTTGCTGCTTTGACTAAAGGACTCGATCAGAACAGCTATAGACTAAGAAGACTTTATTGAAGGCTCAGAGTTTCAGTGGTCTTAGTCCATAGAAGGCCAGCTCCAATACCCAGGGCTCGAGAAGAGGCTGAACAACATGGTGGAGTGTGTGGCAGAGGAACACACTCACATCATGGTAATTAAGAAGGAGAGAGAGAGAGACTCCACTCTGTGGATACAAATATATACACCAAAGCCACGCCCCAATTCCCACCTCCTCCAGCCACACCTACCAATTCAGTTAATCCCATCAGTGATTAACTCACTGATTAGGCTAAGGCTATAACCCCATGATTTCTCCTCCAAACCTTCTTGCATTATGTCACATATGAGCTTTCAGGGGACACCAAATCTAGACCATAACAACCATTCGAAGCTGGCAGCTTATTTAATAAATGGTCAGGTTAAACATTCAAATGAAGTGTAAATTGCATCTAAAATCCAGGAGGACTAGTAGAAGCTTTTGTTATAATGTTTCTATTTTTATTTTAGGAATGGATTTAACATCTTTTTCTGTGCTTACAAGGTACATTAAGATGGAGTTCACAGCATGAGACCACAGCAAAATTCACTGAGGTAGAAGACCCTTAAATTTGCGGGAGTTTTATTTCTTACTCTGAAACATAAAGATGTTTATGAATATATCTATAGGTATTTGCGACTTTCCTACTCATAAAGTTAAATCAACATAATATCATCAAAGAAATGAACAATGTGATGTCTTGAGATAGGTTCCTGACAACTGTGTTGTTATAAGGACTGTAGAGTTGATATTCCTTCCATAGAGGAGAGTAAATTGACAGGAACTGCTGACTTTCCCATTTGAAGAAAAGAACTGCATCCTATGGCATTTAAGAAAAGAGGAATATCACATTTATCAGATGCATAGTTGAATAGTTGCATGTCAGTACCTGGGGATGTATTAATTTGCTCAAGCAATAAAATCAGATCTGGAACAGCAGCTGCATTTAGTCACCAGTTTAAATTCACAGTAATCCATTGTCCTCCATTTGTGTACAAACCAAAAAGGCAAGTTAATTGGAGGATATGGTGGGATAACTTACCCCTGCATAGTTCAGGTCCTTTATGTACTCATTTCTGTAACCATGCATAAATGTGATATTGTTTTTGGTTTACTGTGTTTGTAGGTAGAGGAAATTCTAAAGTATTCTGCTTTATTTCTACCATAATGGTCTCCAACACAGGTCAGGGAACTAATATGGAGATTTTTGCCAGTTGATCTAAGATATATATTTTTCTTGCACATTGTGAAATTTGAGAATAACCCTGGAGTGGGTTAAGATATCTAATCTTAAACTCCATTAATCACATGCTTTCATTGCCTTTCCCCTTTCCAGTGTAGCAAAACAATATTTTTATTCTTGTGGACCGAACACTGAGTTCCAAAAACCAAATTTATAAGAGCATAAAATAGATTCTCTTAAGATTATTTTTGGTTTATATTGCCACCTATGCCATGGACTATATTGGTCCCCCTCCCATTAAAAATAAAAGCATTAGTGCCTTGAAATTGTAAATACAATTCTATGTCATAATACAGCCAATCCAAAAACTCATCTTTAAGATTTTGTTCTTTTAAAACTACTCTCAGTCTCAAAATCTGTATGGGTCAGGGTTCTTGTTTGTTTGTTTGTTTATAGTTGTAGATGGATACAGTGCCTTTATTTTATTTAATTTATTTATTTTTATGTGGTGCTGAGGGTGGAACTCAGGGCCTCACACATATTAGGGAAGCACTCTGCCACTGAGCTATAACCCTAGCCTTTTTCAGGGTTCTGTAGATAACAGGAACTAGTAAAAGACACATACTAAGTTATTAATTATAAGAAATTCACTTATATACTTTTGCAAACTAGGAAGGCAAATCTAAAATCAATCAGCAAGTTATCAAGAAGAGAGTGGTTTACCTCCTCGGCAAAGTCTGAAAGTGTTTCTCACAGGAAGAATTCACTTCTTCTAGAGAAACCTCAATCCTGCTTTTAAGGTCTTTCCTTTGATTGAATCAAGTTCACTCAGATTATTTAGAATAACATTTCACAATTAAATTAATTATAGTTAAGTTATTATGGAGTCTAATCACATCTCCAAAACGATTTCACAGCAATGTTCATGTTAGCATTTTATCCAAATTATAATCACAGCCTAGAAAAGTTGGTGCATCAGAATGACCACCACAATTGCAAGGAGCAATTAAATATCATGTGAGTAAATGAAGAATCTGTATTTCCTGCTAAGGATTTGGGATCATATCCTGTGAAAGACGAGGAGATGCAGAAACATCTTTGGTAAGGACTTCAGAAGTTGAGCCTACTGTACAATGATAGTTCTGGGCTTATTTTGAAACTTCAAGGAAAAAAAAACTGAAATACAGGTAGGAGAGAAGCAGAATAAAAGTGGTACAAAGTACATGTTATGGTAGTGGGTAAATATCACTCATTAAACATTTCATTGAATTATTATATTTGATAACCACATTTCTTGAGAGTATAGGAGAACCTCACTGTGTTACAAATGAGCAACAATAACATGAGGTAAGTCTTACTCTTACTTATAGTGTTTCACAATGCAAAAGTGCTAAACATGTAAAAAAAAAATATCAAAAGCTGTGGAAGTGAAAGTGATGAAGAAATGCCCAGAGCAGTACAGGTGTGGGGTAATATCACTGTGCAGGGACAGAAAAAAAGTTTCTAAAGCTAGACTGGTATATTGAATAAGGGAACAGGACCTAAAATAGGAACACTTTCTTTAGCCAAAGAGACAAAATTGAAACAATTAAAATTCAGTACTTAACTTGAATGCTGCCAAGGAATTGAGAAAAAAAAAAAACTAGTAGAGAATATGTCATAGAAACTAAGGATATTTTAAGGAATAAATTCATGGGCTACAGATTAAATAGTGCAACGAGGTCAAAGGAGAGCTTGCTATATTTTGGAAATACAAGGTGTTTATGGACTGGGGAAAACCCAATTTTAATGGAAATGTAGAGTTTTATAGTAGGTAGAGGAATTAATGAGAGGTCAGAAAAATGACAACAATATTTCCAGACTATAGAAGTTTGGCTTTAAAACAAACAATAGTAGATTGTCAAAGGACAGCATAGGGTATTTTGTTTTGTTTATGGATAGCAATTTAGCATGTATTAGGCTAGTGAAAATGACTCAGTTATTGTGAAGAATTAAAGAAGCTGAAAGGAACCCATTTACTAAAGCCTACACTGCAAAAGAACAGAAATTTTCTTTTTTTGTTTCTTTTTCTTCAATTCTTCCTCTCTCTCTCTCTCTCTCTCTCTCTCTCTCTCTCTCTCTCACAGCTGTTTTACATGCACAGTATTTAAACAGAAATTTTGCAGAATAAATAAATGAATTAAATAAAACCTTATAAACTAAGATGTAATAAGCTTCTAAAAGCTCCATGACTAATCAGATATCATGAGATGTAACTTCCATTATCATCAAAAGTCACCTGTTACCCAAGTAAGAAAGTGAACAGGAAATTATGCTTATAGCATTTAACCATTTGCTCTAATTTGACATAACTTTAAACTTAATTTGACCCTTTGAAAATTTTATGAACATTATCTTTCCACACTCATAAAATACAGAATGGATGTTAAGAGACTTTAACAAACTCATAAATCATGCATTGAATTGCACTCATTGTGATGTCATAATCTTTATAATTAAAAATTCACTCTAAACTATAATTTTTGTACTAAAAATTTTAATTTTCCATGTTTTTTTCTTCATTCTTTTATGTGAAAAAATACACAAATGCTTGTTACTGTTATTTCTATTGGAGGAGTATGGCTTATTCTGTGAAGACAGAGCAGCAGGGATGGAGAGAATGTGTAGTTCACTGAAACCAAGAAAAAGAAGAATCTATGAACAATACTATTTGTTCCAATTGTCTCATTAACAGCTCTATTGCGTATTTCTCTGGGCAGAAAAAATATGAGGGAGAGGGAAGAGTGAATGGATATCTATTTTTCCTGCTGCAAAAGAATGTATGCTATTAGTGTACAGAAAACAAAAGCAATAAGTAGATGCAGTTCATGTTTAAATTATTGTTTATAAAATGAGTGAATTGTTTCATACTTGACCATCATAAAAGAAGAAATGTGTGACATCAAGATTACTTAAGAATTGAACTAGAGCAAATTACATTCTATGTTGATATTATCATATCAAAATGAACACTGATTTATGTATAACTATAATGCAATAATAAAAACATATAAATATTAACGTAAAATAATTGTCCTTGATGTAGTATACAAAAAGTGCTTAAATTATTTGAATACTTTAAGAAATAGAGGAACTTTATTTTTTTTTTGTTTTAGGAAAACTTGTATTTCTAATCTTTTTGTATTTTCTCTTTACACAAAGAGCTTAAAAGGAAAGCAATAAGCCCAAACTCACAATTCATATGTTAACATTATATATTCACCCATGTTATATTAAGAGTGACAATCTTGAGAATATATAATTAAGGAGGAGTTACCAGGGATTGAATTCAGGGGCACTCAACCACTGAGCTACATCCCCAGCCCTATTTTGAATTTTTTTTAGAGACATGGTTTCACTGAGTTGCTTAGTGCTTCCATAGGAATATTTTGCCAGTGAATAGAACCAAAGACAAAGGGAAAATTAAACCAGGTAAAGTGGTGCAAACTTGAAATTCCAGCTCCTTGTGAGGCCAGGGAAGGAGGATAGTAAATTAGAGGCCAGCCTCAGCAATTTAGTGAGACTCTGTCCCCCAAAATAAAACAAGAACAACCAACAAACAAAAATAAAGAAAAGAATAAAAAAGAGAAAGAATATTTCATTATTGTTTAAAAATTTATCCAACAAATAAAAAATTTTTAATGATTTTGTCTTGTTCAATTTAAATGGATGTTATGAGTGGGAAAGAGATGATGAAAATTATGGATTTTTAAGTCTTTTTTTAAATTGAGAGTTATTTCCAAAAAATAGCCTCCTATACTTTTCTTGTGCAGTAACTCTGTACTTTCCAATATAGGGAAAGACTTATGGGAAGCAGAGACATGACAGCTGTCAGGTTCTTTGTCCAAATTTAATCAGGAATCAGCCAGAGAGAAACGTCCTAATCCATCAACACCTGCTTGGGATAAGCAGAAAACCCACCAGAGATAGAGTCAAATATAGTGATTTTATTAATTGAAAGGTTTTGGCAACTCTTCAACAACTTCAGAGCAAGTTCAGGTATCAACAAATATAGTGCAGAGTCTATACTTAAGTGTTTCAATACTCTACTTTTTATTTATTAGAAATTAACTATTAAAAATACCAATTACCTTGAAAATATTTCAGATTACCAGAAGAAGATACAAACAAAATATCTTTTTTTTGATTTTTGTTTTAAATTGATATTTATTCTCTCTTACAAATTTTCAATGGTACTCAATGGTAAGTATTTATAATCTGATGAGATTATACTTCTATATGAGTAACATTTTCAAACAGCTAACATGATCCTGACTAAATTGATGAGGAAATGTTACAGGTAAAGCCATATTTTAACTGTTGTTCTGAAATACATATGTAATAAAGACAACTATTTCAAAATTAGCCTGCAAATCAAAGTTATCATTTAGTCTTTCTTATTTTTCCCCTATATCAAGTTGAACTGAATTATGTTAGATGAATCCATAAAATTTCTCTTATGTCTTTTCATTTGTTATACATAAAGCATTCATATTACTATTTCATGATTTCTTTTCCATACTTACTAATTTATTAATCTCTCTCTCTTTTTTTCCCCAAATTCATTATTCCCTGTATAATAGAGAATTTAGGTAGATTTCACATATTTTGAAATATTATTCATACTTAAAATATATTTAAAATATGTTCTTCCATTAAAATACTTTTTTATATCATCAAACAGAATTGTGTCTTTCTTCTTTGAAATTTACATAGGAATATGCTATTCTTTGCTGATTGCTAGTTTTCATTTCTGTTTATTTCATTTTTTTTTAACTGAGGGTGGTGGGGATTATACATGTACTGATGTATCATCTTCTATGAAAACTTAGTAGTCCTAGAAAATGCAAGATTATTTCAGTCTTTATTCTTTTTATTTCATTTTATTTTAATTTTTTGCTATCTAGCTTTAATTCTCAATGACCTACATTGAACTTACAAATATACTAAATTATAAAAAAAAATAATTTTGACATATGCTTTCAAATTGAATATTACTTCTTATGACAAAAACTTAAAAACCTCTAAGAGTATAATAGTATAATGACCTTGTTTGAAGTTCAAGGATATTGCATTTACTGACTTGGTATTGGAAGCCATGTAACATTCCATTTACTATATTCTGTGTGTTAGAATGCTATAAATTAGTAATTCAAACTCACATTCAATGGGAGAGAAGCCAGATTCTAGAATACAACAGTTACTATTATGGTATTATGTAAAAATGTGGATGTGTAACCGATGTGATTCTGAAATCTTTGTAATGTTTTGAATAACCAATAAAAAAATAAAATAAAATAAAATAAAATAAATATATATATATATAAAAAAGAAAAAAAAAGAAGAAAAATGTGTATTTATTTTAAATCATTCACCCTTACTTTATATAGCATTTTGTATACAGATATAATTCATCACATCTAAATTAATCTAGTAGTGTTCTCAAGAACCTGGTATTTATTATCCCTTTATTGAACAAAGCAATGAATCAATATTCCTCAAGTTATCTCTTTGTACTTTTAGGGATATAATATAGATCACTGATTATTCATACATTTAATATCAGTAGCTCTCTTGGCCATCCCTGTCTATAAATATTCCTTCTTTGTTAGTAACCTTTTTAGTTTGTGTTTAATATAACTGCTAATATAAATTTGTAGTAATTAGTTTTTCAAAGAATTGATGACATTAGGAAATTTTACTTTGTTATGCAATTCTCTACTTTCAGCTGCTTAACTTTCTCCCAACTGGGTAGTTTCTGAAAGATTATTGTATATCATCACATATTTCATATTTTCATTCTCAGGTCAGAAGATTAGGTGACAAATATTTTCTACCGGTCTATAATTTATCTCTTCTATCTCTTGTTTGCTTTGCAAAGTATTCTAATTTGATGCCATCCAATTTATTGATTCTTGCTCATTTCCTAGTCTTTGAGGTCCTATTGAGTAAATCTTTGCCTCTCACTATGTGTTCAGTTCATTATTTTTGCTTCAGGCTGTTGCAGTTGACTTTTGTATAGGGTCTCATCACATTTCATGACCTGTCATACCTGAAAGTGTGAGAGTGTGTGAACACACAGTACATACATATTCCAGGAATGTTGGTCTACTTTCTTGTAGTTACAATGAATACAGAAATAATAGCTTCTAATAATTTTAATTTTTGCTTAAGCTATTTTATTTCTTCCATGAAAACTGTTTGTTTAATATAATGAAATATTCTCCAGAAAAAAATATTCCATCATATATAAATAAAATTTCAAAGAAGATATTCTATAGGATATTAAAACAGGGTTCTCTTTCTTTTATTGTTGTTGTTGCTATTACTGGAAATTAAACCCAGGCATGGTAAACCATTAAGCCACATTCCCAGACCTTTTTAAAATTATTTTATTCTATGACTGGGTCTCCAGAAGTTGCTTAGAGCCTGACTAAATTGCTGAGGTTGGCTTTGAATTTGCAATCCTCCTGGCTCAGACTCTACTTGAGCTTCTGGGATTATAAGCATACATCACAATGCCTGGCAATACAGATTGTCATCTCATGAAATTACTAATAATTTTGGGGGAATATAAGGCCCATAATACATAAATCATATAATTAAAATGTATAACCCAACATTTTTAAAGTGGTAACTTTTTTTCATAGTTTTATTTTATTCTTTTTTTTATTTGGTGCTGTGGACTGAACCCAGGGACTCACATGGGATAGGCAAGTTCTCTACCACTGAGCCACAACCCAGCCCTTAATGGTTTTACTGTAGCCACAGAACTGGATAAAAATAACCAAAATCTGAAACCCTTTAAGAATCTCTGAAACAAACCTCTTACTTTTAAGAATCACTTACATTTTTCTTTAAACCCAAACTCACAAGAAAAAAAAAATCTACTCTTCTTTCCATTTCTGTAGACTGGCCTATTTTGGACATTTTATTTAAGTAAAATTGTACAATAATGTTCTTTTGGGATTAATTTCTTATACTTAGCATATTATTTTCAAGATTAATCTATATTGTAGCATAAATTGGTATTTAATTCATTTTATGGCAAATAATAGTCCATCCCCAGTAAAATTTTAAACTTAAATTCAGTACTTTTTAAATAAATGGTTATCTTCACTCAATCTTCCTCTTTAATTTTCTTATGGTGCTAGAGATTGAAACCAGGGTTTGTTTAGACAAGTATTCTAAAACTGAATCATATTATTGGCCCTTCCATAATGTTCTTTGCATATTAAATCTTTTTCTATTATACTTAACATTTTTTTAATCTATGCATGAAATCGAGGGTATTAAAAATGGTAAACAAGTGTTATGGTTTGGATATGATGTATCCCCCTAAAAAGTCCTAAATAATGAAGGAACATTCAGAAGTAAAATGGTTAGATCATGAGAGCTATAGCCTAGTCAACCTAGTCCATCCTTCTTAGTTTGAACAGACTGGGTCATAACTGCAGGCACCTGGGGCATGACTGGTGGAAGTGGATCACTGAAGTTTAGCCCTGGAAGGATTCAACTTCCCTGTGGCCCCTTCCTCACCCTCTCTCTCTGCATCTTGACCCCACCATGATGCCCTACCTTGGGCCTAGACCAAAGAAGTTGGCCATCTATGGAGGGAGATCTCTGAAACCATGAACTCTAAATAAATTTTTCCTCCTCTAGGATGTTCTTGTTGGGTATTTTGGTCACAGTAATGAAAAGCTGACTAACATAGCAGGTGATCTGCCATCGAGCCACATCCCCAGTCCCTACTGCTATTTTTTATTTAAAGTATGTCTCTAGTGCAAAGCACAGAGAAGGATCTTGTTTTGATTCTCTAGTGCATAAATCCCTTAAAAAATCTAATTACCTTTTAAATGCTCTTTGCTTTCTGTGTGTATTGAATTATCCTCTACTAATTTCTACTGGATTCATCAATTATTTTGTTAATTCCTTCAGGTATGAATTGTTCCATAGTCCGATCAAATTAAATTTAGGCACCTCTTCATGGCTATTGTTTTTGCCTAATCTTTGAGATTTATTCTGATCTAACAAATTTTTTTATTAGAAATCTTTCACCTGACTTTCTCTGATACACGTGTTACATGAAATTTAGCTTGTTACTTCTTGAAGTTAACCATCCTGGTCTAACTTTCTTATATTCTAAAGGGGCTCCAGAATTAATCTTCCCCAATCTCTGTTTTAAATAAAGACAGTATTTTGGGGGTGAAGTTGGTAATAGTTTCAGAGGCTTCCCTCTGGACAAATACTCTGCCATTTCTCCAAATTGGGGGTACAGTTATAGTAGGCTTCTTCTCTTGCAATGATACTTTTTCTGTATGTGTGGGGTACCCCAAAATAGAGGAGTCTATGGTCTTCTGCACTTTTCTTTGTGATCATCTAACTGCAAACCCGCTATGAAAGTGCAGTGAAGTCTGTTTGGATCCCATACACATAGTCTGCCATTCCTGAGTTGGAGCTTCCACCCTGCATGTTGGGCTAGATGGACAAACAGAATCTCAAGCTTCTTAGTTGTTCTTTTTGGAATTAAAACTTCTGAGATTTAAAGTAGTATGGATGAAAACAGCTGGTCACAGGGGTTTATCTGTTTGTTTTTTCTGGAAAGATACTTTAGTCACTGGCTGGTTCAGCAATGAATAGGAAGCCTTGTGTTCTTAGCTGTATCTGAAAAATGAAGATTTTTTGTGTGGAGCTTATGGTATAAGAAGGTAGTTATGGCTCAAACACTGTAGACTTATTAAAAAAAGATCATTTACTTACTCAAAGACAAACTTCTGCATTTATTATACTCCTTTTTAATTTCCAGAGGTCTGTAAATTGTACTTATAATTTTCACTAGTTATATTGTTTCGCTGAAATGTATGTCTGCAATGAATGGTATGACACTATTCCTGAAATTATTAATTTATCATGAGATTTCAAAACATGTTGAAATATTTAATTGAAAGGCATTTGTTGATTTTCAAACATCACATAAAACCAGATTTTCACATTTATTCATTGCTGGATCCCTATGTGAATGATTGTTGCTCTGAGTCCTGCAGTAGATGGAACTGGAAATCTTATTTAACTCACTTGGGAAGTGGTTCCCATCTTCCTATGTGACACTTTCAACTTTTTACTTCAGTTCTAGGTGAAGGGTTATGTTCGATTGTACAGAACATTCCATTGTACTCAAATGAGGACAAGTAAGGTCCCTAATGACAGTATGTAATCCCAGTCACTCAGGAAGCTAAGCAGGAGGATTGCAAATTCAAAGCCAGCCTCAGCAATTTAGCAAGGCCCTAAGCAACTTAGAAAGAGACTGTCTTAAAATTTAAAATAAATAAATAAATTAAAAAGGGACGGGTCTAAATATGTGGCTCAGTGATTGAATGCCCCTGGGTTCAATTCTTGGTACATAAGACAAACAAACAAAATCATTTAGTTTACTGAAATCCCATTTAGAAACCCTAATAATTAAGTCCTAGTATGTTTATGTTTTCAACAATAAATAAATCTAGCTAATATAAATCTGGATAAGTTACTACACAGATTGGTAAACTGAGGCTTACAAAGATTAACTACTTGGGCAAAAGGACGTAAATACTTACTAACTAAATATGCAAGTTCATAAGTCTGGGTCATATTTCTTCCTACATCACTCTGCATTACCAAAGTATAGAACCACTTCATTTTCCAAAACAAAAAAATATTTCCATTAATGTTGCCTTTTATAAAATATATTGATTGCAGTTTGCCTAATTTATTACTCCAAGGAGTAATCCATCAGTAAGGGGAAAGAACCATAAAGCTTCATGTGATTGCACATATAGTGATCCATAGCACCTGTCTACTTATTTTTTCATTTTTATTGCTCCAAGTAGTACTCAAGAAGCAAAAATATTATAATTTATTGAGATCAGAGAAGGGACACCTCATTCTACTTCTTATGATGTGTTTTCATGCTATATTATATAACTCTAATGAGTTTGGAGGGACTTCTAGAAGGATCAATTAAGTATCCACAAGCACTGATTTTCTTTTCAGGTTTTCCAAAGGTAAGAACTGGGTATAACTACATTTTTCTAATAGGTTTATCTACAAAAGGATAATGACACAATAGAGACTGTCCTATAATAAAGGTATATATAATTTATTAAATTAAATCATATGTTGAAATATTCACATATTTCAATAGATCTCTAACATCTGTTTCCTTTCTTCTACACTCTAAGGGAATAACACCAATTTCTTATTAAACTTGAATTTCTATAATAATAATAATGATAATAAAAATTCAATGCCACGTCACTCTTGTGAACTATATCACTGTCATTTCTCTCATATATATATACTTAGGATTTTATCATTCCAATAGCTCAACAAGCAACATTTCTGTTATTTTTTCCAAAGCAACTCAGTGTGTGTTCCTAGCATACACCGTGTTTAGAATACATTTCAATGTTACAGAGGGTACCCATGACTCTATAACACATTTACTGAGAAAAATCCTTTCTGGATCTAGATCAGTACAGTGCAGAGAAGTATAGCTGGAAATCAGAAGAGGATGTGAACCACATAGACTTATCATACTAAAGCCAAATTCCATATGTCATTTGGCAAACCATACCTTATACAGAGGCACAAATGTCTGTGGCCATTCCAACACAATCTGACACCAAGAAAAATTTTGAAGGGGGAGGAATACTGAGAGAAAGAAAGAGTGCCTCATGGGCCCATGAGAAGGAGTGATCCTTTTTTTCACACTCCCTCCTCATCTTCCAATTTTGATCTCTTTTCTCTACAAATCTTCCTTTCATTTTCCTGAGATCTACCTCCACCTTTCTTTTCCTTTTTATTCTCTCTAGATTCTGCACATAAGAGAAGATACATGACCTTTTGAATTTGTCTTATTTCACTTAACATAATAGTCTTTCATTTAATCCATTTTCCAGCAAATGGCATAATTTCATTTCTCTTTAGGGAGAATGATCTTAATAAAGTTTAATATTTATTGCTTACTTGGTGAACCATCTTTTGCTTCTATCCCCTATTTATCCACGGAGAAAAAACACAACAGCTCAGCTCTCATCTAACTTATGTAATTCAGGCTGGATTCTATATTACATCCACTTATGGATTTGGCTTCTTCAGTTATCTGTATTCCCTATAGTGAGAGAAATAAATCACATCTTCCACTATTCCTTCTATTGTTGACCATATAAAATACCACAAGAACATGTTGTATTATATTATTTTTTTAAAAATTCTTCTGTTAGTAAAATAAATCTGAAATCCTTATCAAAATTTAAAAAGCTTTCTTCTATCACTATGACAAAATGTCCTCATATCATTAAATATTTCACTTGCATTACTCTTATTAATATAGTCCTTGAAAAAACCTGGACAAGTTTTTATCTCCTGGCATTTATTTATTTATTTTTATTCTACCTCCCTTGAAAGATTTCTACATTTCTACACACAGTAAGTTTCTACTAGCAATTTATATTTATATTTGAAAATTTTCCTAGAAAATCTCTATCTTTAAAGTTTACTGAACTATTTTAAATATTTATTTAAATTCAAAATTCCCCACATTGTATCTATTTATTTCTAAGTTTTATTTACCAGTTAATTTTTTGCCATGAAACTTGGCCATTTTTTTTATATCTGTTTCCTTATTTCTATAGAAGTGACTAGAATTCCAGTGATAATTGCAGGAATAAATTGACAAATTGTTAGGGATTCTTACAGATCAGAGAAAAGCGTAACATCTGGCCAAAATTCACTGTTAGGAAATAGCATAGTTGAGAAGAAACCAGATATTAAAAGGAGACGGGGTAAATGGTACCACAAAGAGTATGTAGATTGTTAAACAGCTTTATCGAATTTTCCATTTTGCTATGATACTAAAACTTTTCTTGGCAGTCCAGATTATATTGAGTAAACCAATGAGCAAAAGATTTTAATAATTATTATTTTTGTTTATATATAAAAATTATTATTATTTTTGTTTATTATATAAAATTTTATAATCTTTAAATTTAAATATCAAACTATGCTGATGGAAAGGGAAAGGCTATAATAAGATATGGGGTTTAAAACTTTGAAAATACTGAAGTGAATTTAAACTTAAAATAATCATATGTTGTGTACAAAACTTTTTCCCCTAAAATATTTATATGCTGAATCTCTAACCCAGTGCCTCGGAATATGAGTACATGTGCAGATAGGGCCTTTGAAAGACTAATTGGGTTAAAATTAGTTCATCAGGTTGGTTTCCTAATTTAGTAGGTTTCCAGGGTACAAAAGTAAGGGCATAGGAGGTCATGGAGACATGCATCTCTGAGTCAAGAAGAAGGACTTTAGAAGAATGCTGGTGCTTTTAACTGGCATTTACAGCCTCCACATCTGTGAGATAATTCTTTTTCTGGTTCATGTCACCACGTCTGTGACATTTTGTTATGTATATCCGAGGAAACTAGTGCCTTGCAAGCAATTTTAAGATATGCACATTGATATCACAGGTAACAATGGAATTTTTTTAACTTGGATCAGATGACATAATTATAAATTGTTGACATTTTAGTTTTTCTCTAAATTGTACTTGTAGTAATAAATGAGAGATGATTTTCCTTTATGCACTGTTTTAGTCAGCTTTTTCAACACTGTGACCAATAGACCTGACAAGAGTGATTTTAGACAATGAAAAGTTTACTTGGTGCTCACAGTTTCAGAGGTCCCAGTCCACTGATTTGGGCCCAAGGATCAGCAGAATAACATGGAAGAAAAATGTGAGGGAGAAAAGTAGTTCAAAAATAGAACCAGGTACCAGAGGAAGACAGCTCCAAATTCCAGGGATAAAAAATATATTACATGCCCAGTAATCGACCTCCCTCAGCCACATCCTAGCTGTCTACAGTTGCCATCCAGTCAATCCTTATCTGGGGACTAATGCACTGAAAGGGTTAAAACTCTCATAACCCAATCATTTCACATTTAAATTTTCTTGCATTGCGTCACATGGAGTTTTTGGAGCCATCTAATATCTAAACCATAATATTCACTGTTGGTAGGAATGTAAATTAGAAAAGCTATGATGAAAATTAACAAGGAGAATCTTCAAAAAAAAGTTTTAAAAATAGGGCAACCATATGTCTCAACTATGTTATCCTATGTATTTCTACAAAATGACTATAAAGTCAGCATATTTTAATGATACATGCATGCCCATGTATATTGGAGTACAATTCACAGTTGTGAAGTTATAAAATCAACCCAGCTGTCCATCAATAGATGTATAGATAAAGAAAACATTACAAAAATGCATAATGGAGTTTTGTTGGGTCATAAAGAACAAAATTATATCATCTCTAGAAGAATGTTGGCCCAGTCAGTACCATGTTAAGTGTAATGAGACAGACAATTATTGAAAATTTTCTCTCATAAGAGGAAGCTACAGGGGAAAAATATCAATGAAAAAGAATGTCATGAAAGCACAAGGAAAATTATTAGGGAGTCAAGGGTGGGAAGAGGGGTGATGAAATACATTAGGGAATGAAATTATATTATACAACAAATATGAATACTCCAACATGAAAACTATTATTTAATATAATTGTTATTTATGACACTAGGGAAAAAATGTTGCTTTGTGGGATAGGGAATGGAGCTCAGTGATAGAGTGCCTAGCATGTCAAGTTTTGTGCTTACAGCATGTACATTAGTTTTGTAAGGAAGATAAGAAAGCAAGCACTCAAGAAAGGGAAAAATCTGAAGAGGAGAACTAACACAATGGGATTGAAATATATATGCTCCAATAAGGGTTATGTTAGATTCAAAGGTAATTTGGAGTAAGCAAAAAAATGTATAAAGATTAAAACTTAACATTTGTGATTTGTGGTAATTGCAGTTGTTTTTTTAATTTTTTTTTCATTTCTTCTTTTTCTTTTTCTTAACTTATAGAATGTTTTCATTATTTTCTTTCTACCAACGATTTATATTCCTACATCTATGAAGTCCTATTCATGATAATTTCCTAAGACCAATCTAATTGACTGTGGAATAATCTGATTTCTTTCTGGTCCTCCAAAAAGAAAAATTATCAATTCTGAAAAATCAAGGAATTTTTATACAGTAATAGTGCAACTTTTTATTGATAATAGTAATTTTGCAGAACAATGGGTTTCACTGTGGCATTTAAGAACAACCATATAACTCAATTTCACTTCCAAGTTCCTCCCTTAATCTTCCCTATCCCAGTTCCCCGATCTCATTCTACTACTCTAATACATTGAGATAACTGTATAGGGCAATATCCTATTATTAAAATTGTACTCAGCCAGGCACTGTGGTGTATGAATTTAGTCTAACAGACTTGAGAGGCTGAGGCAGGAGGATAGTAAATTCAAGGCCAATATCAATAATTTAGCAAGACCTGTCTCAAAACAGAAAACAAAAAGGGCTGAAGATGCAGCTCAGGGGTACAGCACCCCTGAAGTCAATGCCCAGTATTGAAATATATTTATATATTCCTTACATTGCTCAGTTACAGAAGTCAACCTTTTCCAAGTCAATATATAGTTTCTCCTACATAGCGATGTCCCTCTGTGTACGGATCTTTTGATGGTTCATTATTCTTCTTTAGGACTTTTCTTTTATATCTCAGAACAGGCACTAAATTTTTTCTAAGTGATATAGGTAAATGATATGCTTTAGTATCTGAAAGAGTGACTTTGTCATATTATTTTCTTCTTAACCATTCTAACTCAAAATTCTATTTACACTATTAAAAGCAGTATCAGTTAATATACACATACACAAAAAAGTTATGAATTGTGCTTATCTGTACATCAATTTGGAGAAAATTCATAAATTTAGTTTTTCAATACATGAATATGAAAAAGACTTCAATCATCACTTATTTAGATTTTTCTTAATATGATGAAATTTATAGTTTATGTACATATATGTGTGTTACATGTTTTTTGTTAGATTTATTCATAGAAAACTGATAATTCTGAAAAAAATATATAAAAAGCTTTACCTAAGGAATTCAACTTGTATAAATTTAGGAGATACCACACTGAGTGACTTTCTGAAAGGTATTCCTAGGAGATTTGAGGAACTATGACTTAAAAAAAAATGTATCTTCCTAAAAACGTGTAGGTTCACCCCTGGTTTATAAAAATTCCCCTGATTTTTAAAATTTGTTAAAATAAAAAGAACATGACTTTTTACATCATAGCCACTTTTAAGCAAACAGTTTAATAGTGTTAACTACATTCATATTGTTTCAATTACAATATCCAGAACTGTCTTCATTTTGAGAAACTGAATCTATACCTATTAACAACTCCACACCGCATGCCCCATTTTTCTTGTGCTTGAGAATCACCATTCTACTTCCTGCCTTTTACAATTTGACTGCCTTGCAAAACTCATATAAATGCAATCATGAAATGTTTGTCTTTGTGTGACTAGATTATTTTACTTAGTATGACACCCATGATGTTCATTCATGGTATATCAAGTGATGAAAGTTTGTTCTTGCTAAATGATGAATAATATTTCATTTTATGTAAATATCACCTTTTGTTTATCCATTCATCCTCTTCATTCAAACACACCTAAGTTGCTTCTATTTTTCACTATTGCAAATGATGCTGCTATGACCATTGCTATACACAATGTATTCAAGATCTTATTTTCAACTTTTGGGTATATATTCAAAAGTGAATTGCTAGGTCTTCCTAATTATTACACAATTGTTTTTATCTTGAATTTGTTTTCAACAACTTTCTGAATTGTCTTATTAATGATTCCATGTAAAATATTCTTTTCTTCTTGTTATGAAATCATATTAGCTAAAAATAAGACAGCCTTCTTTTCCTTTTGTTTTTGAAGAACATGTGTTTTCACACATTAATAAGTTAGCTAGAATTGCTGTTAAAAAAGGTTCAGTCAAGTAATTGTATAGAAAATTCATTTTTGTTCCCAGTCTCTGGAGAAAAGCTTTCAATATATTAGCTTAGTTTTTGTTTTTTGTTTTTTTTTTTTTGTAAATACTTTCATTTGTTCAAGAAAGCTAGCTTCTATTTTTAATTTTTGCTACTAATTTTATGTAAAAGGTATTGGCTTTTACAAAGTTAATTTTCTGTATCTATTAAAATAAGCATACAGTATTTTCTTATCATTGACAATGTAACAAAGGTTAGTGATATATTTCTTAATTTCAAGAAAATATTCATTTTCATAAAAACACAAATTGGGAATATACATATGTATGCCTGCATGTGAATATAGATGTACATATGTATATAAGTGTCCTGAAGATTGAACATAGGCCTCAACTACACTAGCAGTTCAGTGTGTGTGTGTGTGTGTGTGTAGGTGTGTGCATTTTATTCCATGTATGCAGCTCTGATTAGCTATTAAGTGTCCTTGCTTTACTTTCCTTGTTGAAATTGCCTATCAAACTTCTGTGCTACTTCTTACAGATTTTTTTCCTTCACAGTGGATATTTTTGCCTTTCTTCTCCCTCCCTTTCTCTTTTTTCCTCTCTCTGTACATTTCCTGGTAGCACTTCAGTACCATATTGCATAGTGGTGCTAAGAGTAGTCACCCATGTCTTCTTTCTGTCTGAAGCCATTCATCATTAGCCACTGTTAGCAATTAACTTTTTGTAGATTACTTTCTAGTCAAGTATATTCCCTTCTACTTCTTGTTAAGATTTTATTTCATGAATACATTATATTTGTTTCAAATTCTGGTTCTGCATCAACTGATATAATCATGTTTTTTCTTCTCTAGACTCAGGGTGTGATGGTATAAATTTAATTGGTTTTCAATTATTGAACCAGACTTGCTTTTTCAGAATAAGTAAAACTAGGTTTTACTATGCCATTAATTTGATATAGTATTGGATTATACTTATTAATGTTTTGTTATGGAATTTTGTTTATATGCTCATGAATTCTGTGAAATATCATATTAATAATAAAAATGCAAAAAGTAATTACATTTCTTTATGCAAATAGTGATTTTTCAAATAGAAATTTTTTAAAAATCCATTTATGAGAGCATCAAAAATAATAATATACTTAGCAATAAATTTAACAAATAAGTGAAAAGAGCCTAACACTAGAAATGATAAAACACTAATAAAAGAAATTAAAAAGACAAAAATGAATGGAAAGATATTATTTGTGCATTGTAAAATTTAGTATCATTAAAATGTCTCTGCTATCCAATATGATCTAAGTAATAAAATTCTCTTGGATTTTTTCTCAGAAATAAAAAAAAATAGAAAAAAAATTCTAAATTTAAAAGGGAGTATAATAAATTTTAATAGTCAAACAGTCTTGAGATAGAAAGGCAAAGCTATCACATTGCTGATTTCAAACTGTATTACAAAGCTATGTTAATTAAAAGAATGTGGTAGTGGAATCAAAAGACACATACAGCAATGAAGTAGAACACAGAACTTAGAGATAAATGCAATAAATAAAATCATATATATTGTAAAGTAGCTTTTAACATATTCTCCATAAGACACACACACACACACACACACACACACACACACACACACAAACACACACACACACACACACACACACACACACACACACACACACAGTCTTTTTGAAAAACAATGCTGGAGAAAATGTCTATCCATAGACAAAGCAATGAAAATTGACCCTTAACAAACAATACAGAATAATTTACTAAGATTCAAATAGAGATGTAAAACCATAAAACTCCTGAAAGAAAACAGAGGGAAATATTTCAATTTTTGGCATTAGCAATGATTTTTTTAAAAAAATATATGATCCAAAACTTAGACAGCAAAGCAAAATAAACAAGTGGAACTAGTTAAAGGTAAAACCTTTGCACAATCAAGGAAACAATAAACAAGATGAAAAAGCAGTCTGAACTGGGAGAAAACTCCTATAAATCAAGTACCTGGTAAGGAAATCATACAATTACAAACAACCTGATTAAAACTTGTGAAAAGGAAGTGAATAGACATTGTTTCAAAGGATGCATGAAAGGGGCCAACAGCTATAGGAAATGGTCTCCAACATCACTAATTATCAGAGAATTGTCCATCAAAACCACAATAAGATATCACCCTACCCCTGTTGGTGTAGCTATTATCAAAAAGGAAATGTTTTTGGCAGTGAGGATAAAAAGAACACTTGTATACTGTTGATAGGAGTAAGAAATGTTTCACCATTATGGAAAATATTGTATGGGTTCCTCAAAAACTATCTGATGCAAATGGATTAATTGATAAAAACGTGTGGTATAGAAACAATGGAAAACTCTTCATCCTTTAAACAGAAGGAAGCACTGTCATTTGTGACAACATGGATTAACCTGCAGGACATTACACATGGTGAATAAGTCAGGCACTTAAAGGAAAATACTGCATTATATACTTACATATAAGATTTTAAAAGGTGATATACAGAAGAACAGAAAGTAGTAGTACCAGGAGTGGAGAGGAGAAGGAAGTGAGGAGATGTAGGCCAAAGGATACAGATATCCAGCTCTGTAGGAGGAATAATTCTGTAGGTTTATAGCAGCACAATTATAGTTAATCATAATATCTTGTATAATGAAAAATTTTAAGAATAGATGAAGGGTTCTTTAGTTATATATACATACACAAATACACAAATGTATAAAAGAAGTTCGGGCCCTGTGAATTGAATCAGTTATTTCCCAATGTAACCAGAATCAATATATCACTCATACCTCATAAATATGTATAAATATTATGTGCCAAACAAAACATTTTTAAGAATTGAGGAAAAAAATGGAAGACAGAGTAAAAATATTTATATGAATATTTATGTAAGCATGTCATCAGATTTATGAAAATATCAAATGATTTTAATAAATTTTAGAGACAAATTTAAACAATCGCCCAAAACATAAATGTGTAAACTCATCCAGAAAAGCTACATAAATAATAATATTGGTAAAAAACACTTTGAAACCCCAAATATTTTCTTAATAGATAATGACAAATTTAAAATTTTCTTAAAAATTGTAAACAAAATTATAAAAAAGTAACAGCTGCATAGGACTGAATATTGACTCCTAATATTTTTTTTAAAAAATGAATAAGCTTCTAGCACATATGGAAACAACAAAAACAATAACAATATGACATTACAACCGCAGCATAAACAATGATGCCATCAACAACAATCACAGCAACCTGCTCAAGGGTCCAAATATTTAAAGAGAAATGATGCACAAGTATGTATTAATTTTCTGAAAATTATTATCCAACCATATTCTGGCCAAATGATAGATGAATAAAGGTAATAAAAAATGGAAAAAAAATAGATACCAGCAAGCCATGGTGGCATGCTTCTTAGTTAGGCTATAAGAGAAATTTGCACACCCTTTATAGGCAAGAGTGAAGCACAGGAAGTTCAGGTGGTGCTGCAGCTGGAGAACATTGTCACAATTCAGCTGGTTCACTCTCTTGGGGACTGTGGCTTCAAAGGTCCCATTTCTTCTCAATTCTGCTGATCTCCTTAGTGTAGCAGCTGAATTTTATTTCTTCAGTTCCTTTTGTTTTTCAACCTCAGCTGCTATGCATGCTTCATATGCAGTTCTGTGGTAAAGTCTACCAAATCTGCAAGTTGCTGGAGCCGGAGAATAGAAGTTGTTAGGGAAAAACACAAGTTCCAGTTCATTTCTATGGGTTCCAACTCACTATTACATTTTGCCTGGAAACCCCCTTTCCATGCTCCTCTTTGCTCTCTCACAACAAGCCCAGCTGACTTCAGGAAATGCACCAGATGCTTGGATAACAGATTTATGCAGTCTGCTTAACTCAGTCTCATAATTATGTTATCATATCACCATAATAAATCCCTTTTATCTCCCTCAGTGGTTCTGCTCCCTTGACACCACATGATATATTTTCTTGAAATAAAATAGCAATGTAACTGTTTTGGAATACAAAGAATGTAATATTTAAAAATAATTAATTCTATCCCCATTTTCAGAATAAACTCTTAGAAATCACATGATGTGAGTGAATATAGTAGAAATATCTAACTATTTTCCTCACTTTGTGTAAGAGATAAGAATAATGTGTATATATGTTTGATTTTATATTATTAAATTTATATATGTATATATACATATATATACATATAAAATATGATATATATACACACATATATACATAAAGAAAAGAATAGAATTTATATGATAGAGTATAGAAAAGGATAATATATTATATATGTGTGTGTATATATATATATATATATATATATATATATTAGAAATAATATTCTCAATAATTAACCCTATAAGAATTTTCAGAAAGTACAATCTACTTTGCAAGTGAAAACATGAAGAAGTCTTCACAAATTTTGTACTAGTTCTTAAATGAGCAAACACTTCCACATAGTAATTTGCAGAAGAAAAAAGGTTCCTGTTAGCCCACAATGTTCTTGTATTATTTTAATGATAAGAAATAAGATCTTCTGGTTTATATTCATGGAGTGTCTGCAAGACATATTTGTTGTGATGGACAAATGATTTCCAAGTGTAACAATTCACCTGCTGCCAGTTGCCAAACCTCAGAACTTCCAGTGCATATATGAAAAAAAAGAACATGTGCTCACATCAATTAAGGTAGTTTCAGAACATTACTCTTTTTCTATTGTGAAATGTCAAAAAACTGCCTTCATGCAATAGAAATGTGATCTTTTCAATAAAGGAGAGAGCATACTATTATATCAACTGTAATGAATATTTCACAGTGCAAATGACATCATTTCCTGACACTGGCTCCTTAATCCAAGTAAAACCTGCATATTTTTTCCCCTCATATGTTTACACTTCTTTCAATAGAAAAAGCTTTAGGAAATATGCTCTGTTTATTGTGCTTTATAAATGAGATGAACTACTTCAATTTAAAATTTTCATTTATTGTTGTCTTTTACTTAAATATGT
Source organism: Callospermophilus lateralis (assembly GCF_048772815.1). Classification (NCBI taxonomy): domain Eukaryota; kingdom Metazoa; phylum Chordata; class Mammalia; order Rodentia; family Sciuridae; genus Callospermophilus; species Callospermophilus lateralis. The sequence goes on from NW_027514285.1 coordinate 196,048, forward strand.
GTATAGGGTCTCAATAGATATCATTGAGGACAAGTAGTTTGGTTTCTAACAGATGAGAGAAGCTCACAGCTGAATTCTTATGAGCTAAGTTGAATTTTAAGTATAAGAAGATGCAGCTTGATGCAGAATTCTTTTGCAAACTAAGCTAGGACAGAGGAGAGGAAGAAAGAACTTTCAATTAGAGAGAATAAAGAACTAAGCCAGAGGGACAGGATAAAATGGGTTTAGGGTTTATACACTTATAAAAAAGAAATAAAGACACATGAATGAGTGAACAAATCTGTCTCTTAAAACAGTTATTGAACTTTGGTAAGTTAAGAGCTAAACAGTGTGAGATCAAAGTGAAGAGTTTCAGAAAATTCAACATTAATTTGCACTATTTTTGTGAGCTGTAAAATCATATGGGAATAAAAGCTGATCTTAAAAAAAAAAGTTCTTTATTTTCTTTTTTTGGTCAACTACAAAAATCTACACATTTTTAAACCTGCAATGGACATTTTGATTTATCAACCCCAATTATGGATGCAGAATATAAAAATTAACTCAGTAATACAATGTAGGAAATATTAGGCAGAAATCACCAGGTCTTATACTAGTAAAATATAATCTTTAAAAATCAAAAACATGGGGCTGGGGATGTGCAGCAAGCAGTAAGGCACTCGCCTGGCATGCGCAGGGCGCTGGGTTCAATCCTCAGCACCACATAAAAATTAATAAAGATGTTGTGTCCACCGAAAACTGAAATATAAATATCAAAAAAATTCTCTCTCTCTCTCTCTCTCTCTCCCTCTCTCTAAAATAAAATAAAAAAACATGACTCTTGTACAAGTATGACATGAAAAATGTGTCAAGCATTTATTTACACATAAATAATAGAACCAGTAAAATGACCATGACAATTCAAAGAGCAATTAGGAAAACTATACATTGATGATCATTGTGAAAGAAATATTAATAAAGGATATTAAAGTAATGTGGCCAAGTTGGCAGTAAAGTAGTGAATTATTACAGGTAATTAAGCCAGATACTCTGGGACTATCTTTTCTATAGGACAAAAATCATAATGTTACCACATACTTCACATAGTCTGGGCTCAGATTAAATACTTAATACCAACACAGGCACACGCCCCTAGTTTATTAAATAATTGCAAGGTGAGATTCTAAAATAATGTGTGATGTGGTATTGAAATTATTACTGTGCACACTTTAACCTTAGTTTCAAATTTTGAATGTATACAACTGATAATTAACAAAGATAGAAATAATTGGGCAGAGGGTGGTATTTTTTTATGATAAATGTAAAATCATTTCAATTTATGATTAAAGCAGAAATTATATGCAGCTAATAATAATAATGCATATCCAGAAATGTATTACAAAGTAATAAATGATTAATAATTCTGTTATTGTTCAAAACAAAAGATAATGTGATAATGCATGTCTATTCTTTTTTTTTTTAATGGCACCAAGGATTGAACCCAAGGGCACTTAACCACTGAAACACATCCCCAGACGTTTTTATTTTATTTTGAGACTTGGTCTCACTAAATTGCTTAGGGCATCTCCAAATTGCTGAGGCTATCTTTGAAGTCATGATCTTCCTACCTCTGCCTCCCAAGCCATTGTCACAGGATTACAGGTGTGTGCCACTACATCCAGAGTATCCCTATTGTTATTTTTTAGTTGTAGATAGACACAATATCTTTATTTATTTTTATATGGTGCTGAGGATCAAGACTAGTGCCCCACACCTTAGGGTTTATACACTTACAAAAAGAAATAAAGACACATGAATGAGTGAACAAATCTGTCTCTTAAAACAGTTACTGGGCTTTGGTAAGTTAAGAGCTAAACAGTGTGAGATCAAAGTGAAGAGTTTCAGAAAATTCAACATTAATTTGCACCCTTTTTTGTGAGCTGTTAGCAAGCACTCTACTACTGAGACACAACCCTGATCTTCTTCTATGATGGCCAATTCCATGCCTTATAGTTTTTACTTACATGAACAAAGAGATAGTATTGAAAATTAAGTACGTATAAGTTTTGTAAGTGGTAACAGCTTTAATTACTTATTATTTTTTATTATACTGTTATTTCTAATGGTTATGAATTTATTTGTTATTTAGTATTGTTTTTGTTGACTAGGTTTTTAATATTAACTTAATATTCATATTTAAGTATGTAATCATGGAAAAATGCTAAATGCATAGTGACCTATGTTTGAAGTTGAACCTACTGTGGCCAATTATTTAGCAAACCAATTTTAGACAATAAGCATAGCTTCATTAGAATCTCATTTTGCAAGTTAGCACAAAGTATAAAGTTAACTTTTAAAGGGTTGATTTGGGCAGCCAAACAAATTCAGCTACAATATTTGATACCTGTTGTTTAGCAAATAATAACATTAATAAAGGAATGAAGATTTTCCTTTATTAGTGAATTGTTTAATAAATCACTGGTTGACTTTTGCTACAAGTTTTTTCTCTGTCAAGGCTGAAACATGACTGTAAATAAGAAAGAAAAAGAAAATAAATAGAGTTCTTCAAGAAAATGATCTAAATGTTGCTCTTTGGATAGAAGACAATTATTTCCAAATTAAGGGAAACTATTCATAGTTAAACAGTACAATATCATCTCTTTTCTATTCCTTTACATAATGGAACATTTCAAATTGTGTCTCTGCAAGCTGATATCCAAAGCTAAGGGCAAACATCCCCCTTTCTGTTTTGTTTGTGTGTTTTGTTCTTATTTTTTTCTCTATTTTATCTCTCTCAGATTACAGGGAATAGACATTATAGCAACTCCTATACCAAGGCAAAGTAAAGGTAAAATTTTCCTTAAGTAACCTTAGTTTACCAGAATAGAAAGATAGAATAATTTAGAGAATATAGAGGAAAACACACTAAAAAGTAGCAAGAACCAATGTGAAAGAGAAACCTCTCCCCATATCTGAATTTCCTATGTAGAAATTCTTAGTAGTTTACAGTAGGAGCCATATTGTTGGGGATTTATTTAGTAACCTGTATATGCATGGCCTCCATGCAAAGAAAGATTGAGCTAACCAACAATGGAATCATTATTTACACTATCTAAGGGCTTGTGTATATCAAAAAAATTTGAAGACAAGATAAATCTCTTAATGAATCCAGGTGCACAATACAGTAGATGGGGTGGTTTAAATAACATTTACATGGCACAGTTCTGGATGATGGGAAGTTTAAGGTTAAGGCTTCAGCAGACAGTATCTTTTCCTGAATTGTGATGGTGATTTTCTTCCTGTTTCCTAACATGAAGAAGAAGAAGAAGAAGGCAGGATGGGGATCTTTTAAGGATACTAATCCCTTTCCTGGGGGTTCCATACATGTTTCCAAAGGCCTTACCTCCTAACACTATCATAATGAGGTCAGAATTTCAATATCTAAACTTTGGGAAGACACAAACATTTAGTCTACACAACAAAGTGTTAGCAAGTATTATATATCCATGATGATATTCAAAATCCTTGAGAAGAATTATAAAATAAGAATGGCAACATGGATAAACTTTTTAAACAACTACTTTGGTTTTAGAAAATAGTTCCAAAACATTCTTTTAAAATGTTATCCAAATAAAGCTAAGTGTCTAGTTAAAGAAAACATGAAAAAAATAATTAATCATGGCAGATAAAGTATTATTTTTACACTTGAAAGCAATATGTCAAAAAATTAATACTATTACTTTATGTAAGAAGGATGTATAGCACAATGGAAGAAAAGATTAATGAATTTGTTCATATTAAACCATATATAGAATAATAAACAATTTGTTTTATATATATATATATATATACACACACACACATATATAATATATAAATGCATTATAGAAATACTAAATGCATTATAGAAATTACTAAATGCATTATAGAAGCAGTAATTAAAATAATTACCTAAAATTAAAATTATGTCTACATTAAGAATGCAAATGATTTGTGATAATGGAAAGCAATCTTGTGATGAGCATATTTGCCATTTTAATTGTTTCCTCCAACTTTTATATAAACTATCCTCTTGATTTGGTAAAATGAAATAATAATTTTATTTAAAATAAGTCCCATGGACAGTCACTGAATATATTTTCAATGTAGTTCGTTATATTGTTTTAATGTGTTTTTCCCTCCCTTTGCCCAACCCTCTCTTGTCAGTGCAGAACAGTCAAGCACTATATTCACACTCTATCCCACTTGACTCTCCATTCCTCTACAAAGTCCACTGCTTGTCCCTTTTATCTCTTCTTCAGCCCCCTATGGTGTGAATCTGCCTCTTTCATGGAACAATCTTTACTGCTACAGAATGTTTAACCATTGGATTTATGGATAGTCATCAACTTGAAAGTCAGAACAGTACAGCAGTCTTTAAAATGATGTATGATTATGTCGGGAATCATGAACCTTTCCAAAGTTTATGAGACCACAAAGTGTCTTAAAATAATTAATTTTCTTAATCTCATCCTTGACACTCTCTCTTAAAGCTGTTCACTATAGGAATTCCTCTGCCAATATTTTCTCACCTAAATTTTCATAATTTTCCACTCTCTTTTTTTCTCTCACATATTTAAAATATTACTATGTATCAAAGTCCTGGGAGAGGATTCATCATAACAAACAAATGAACATTTCAAAATATACTACTTAACTGATAACAATTGGAAAATATAAAAAAATCAGTTCAATTTCTTTGTTCTCAATAAAAATCATTTCTCACCTGAAAAGATTATGAAAAATATTTATTGATTATGTCAAAAATCAGAAGAAATAGCCAGGGTTTGACAGACACCACTGTGAAAAGAAAACATTGCCTCTTCCATTTATCTTTCTTTCTTTCTTTCTTTTTTTGGTAGAAAAATTTTCTCAAGTTATTTATGTATGAAAATTAAAACTATTGAACTCTGTTCCACTCCAGGAGATATTAGTGTTTATCTGGATCAATAATAATCAATTTAAAATAAGTCTCTTCTATCAAATTAAGAGATATGTACACAACAAAATTTTATTTTTAATAAATATTCATCAAAATTTTAAATAAAGACATTTCTAAGTCCATTTTCTGATGATAACAAAATACTTCAAGCTGGATAAATTATACAGTAAAGAGGCTTATTTAGCTCATTGTTGTGTAGTTCCAAATAAATAATAATTCTGGCATCTGTTCAGCTTCTGCTAAAATCCTCATGGCAGAGGGCAGCAGGCACTTGCAAAAGAGAGAATATGGAAAAAGAGGAAGCAAGAGCATAAGCTAGGGAAGCTGGTCATTTTTTTATGAGAACCCCCTCTCACAGTGAGGGCTCCTGACCCATGAGAGCCAGAACTCACTGCCACCAGAAAGGCACTGTCAATGGGAGGAAAGCAACAACAACAAAACTACAATATAGTTTATTTTCAATTCATGAATCAGTGAACTATTTGTTTTTTTAACATATATTTTTAAAATATTTGGTGGACCTCTATTTTATTTATTTATATGCGGTGCTAAGAATCAAACCCAGTGCCTCACACATGTTAGGCAAGTGCGCTACCACTGAGCCACAGTCCCAGTCCCAAACTGTTTGTTGAAAAATAAAATAAGTGTTCCAATGAGCTGAGTAGAAAAGGTAGTTTTGTCACAGAGAAGTGTTAAAATGTTCACAAACAAAAAATGAAAAGCAGATGGATCATTTTAAGGTTACTTTCCTTATAAAGTGAAGATAAAAAGATGGGTCAACACAACAATAAATGATTGCTTAATGTCATGTTATTTCAGTTAAATTTTGTAAGGATTAAGGAAGTAAAAGTCTGTAAAGATTAAAATAGTGGGACACCATTGTCATTTTTGATTGGCCTCTTTGAGAAATTGGTTACATTTCAATATCCTCATTTCTTGGAAGGTCAGATTTAACTGAGTCTTGATTTGACAACATGGAACTTCAGCATGATTCTGCCTTTCTGATTTTTCATCTGGCCTCTTGGGACTCAGTGTAGAAATTTAGTCCAAAGCCATGATTTCTTGTAATTTTTATTTAGCAGCATCAATCACTCTTAATGACTCAATCATCAGCTCTCAACATCATTACATTGGGAAATCAATGTTCATCAAGAATTTTGGAGAGAAGAGGTCACAATAAGGACTAGCATACATAGTCTTATTGCTTTGATAAAAATGTACAGAAAATAATTTCACTAAAATTCTCAATCAGGAAGAAATTACCGGGATCTTATTAATTCAAGAATCAAAATTCCTAAAGTCCTCTTTGTGTTTGTTTCTTTCTTGCCATAACCCCACCTACCACAATGATTTCCAATGTCAAAGTTGAGTTTCCTTTGGTATGATTATTTTCCTACAGAAAATATTTTTGGATTTTTGTTTTTGCATTTTTAATATGAATCATGTTTCTGTGATTCTTATGTACTGTTGTTGCTTTTAAAATTTGTTCTCCCTAATAACCAATTAATATTTGTTATAAAAAAATTTCCATTCTAAAGTTAATGAGCACATACAGAATCTCTAGTTTGGAGTAGAAATAAATAGCATCTTCATGTGCTCATCATCTTGTAAAAGTGTCAACACATTTCTGTGAAGCGTTTAACTGGAAATGCAAGGCTTAGTTATAAGGTATACATAAGGTCATTTTTGACAAAGCTTACCAATTTTCTCTTTCAACAGCTGATTATATCAAGCAGTTCAGGTCCTGCCTTTCTTTGATATATTCCACTCTGGTGGGTACCTGTTGACATTTTAAAAAAATAACAATTACTTCTTCCTTTCCAAAGAAAATGCTTTTTATTTTTTACAGATTGTTTTGTACTCGGTATTGTCTTGCAGTCAATTGTATTGGCCTGCATTGGATCTTGCTGTCTGGTGCATTGGTAGGATTTTTTTTGGCCTTTAGGCTTGGTGTGACCGGCTTCTGTAAAATGTTTTATAGCATTTACATTTCCAGGCCTCCTTTTCTCATCAGACTTCAGTTAACTGTTCATATTTCATTATTATATATCATAGGTGTCACATGCTATTAATCTTTATTTGGACAAAAGGTCACCCTCTCTAGTTTACTAACTGTTAATATCACAAATGCCTTCATTATTTATAAAATGATCTTTCTGTATCTATTGAAATCAAAAGACCCTTGACATTTTTTGGGGGGAAATAATGATGTAAATTAAAGTGAGTATTTTATGAATTCTAAATCTTTTTTTTCAACTCTGTTAATTAAGACACTTTCTTAAATGACTTTATCCATGTCTTTATAGTCTAACTTCTTTTGCTAATATTTTGTGAATGGCTATTAAATCTATGTTCAAGAGAGTAATATTTATGTATTTTTTTTTTAAAAAATATACTTATTTGTTACTGTGATCAAGGTTATGTGACCCAATAAAATAATTGATCTATGGACGCTCTTTTTCTCATTATCTGGATAATTTTGCACACAATTAGTTCATTCCTTTCATAAATATTTGGAAAAATCTAAGGGAACCATTTGGGCTTAAATTTAGGGATTATTTCTGTAGAATATCTTATAGTTTATTTTATTTTTTAACAGAAATCAGACTTATAGATTGTTTATTGCTTTTTTTGTTTTTTACATTGTATTTTTTGAAAATTATCACTTTCACAAAAGCTGTCCAATGCATTGGCATAAAATTATTCCTGATAGCCTTTACCTTTTGAATGTTTGTACCTACTTTTTCCAGAATAATAAAAGAGACTATCAGCATTAACTATGACATTACATCATTAAAAAATCATGTTTTAAAAACAAAACTTTGAAATGTTCATAACATACTTTTTAAGTGATTAGTATTTAACAATCATTACTAATGAGTTAATTTGCATATAGAGAGGAAGAAGAAAATAAAGGAAGGCTTACACATGCAGAATGTACTCAAATCCTGACCAAGTTATCCCAGAATACTGACTATAAAACTGTCATTTTGTTTTTAAAAGATTTTTTCCCTAAAATTTACATGGATAAGATGAACATATATTGCTTTCATAATGAAAACAATGTTGCAAATGGAAACAGGAGGTTGTGCATTTTTCAAGATCAGTCTCATATGAATTTACTTTTCTAAAGCACATTCATAATTATCTTCACAAATGCAAAAACTGCGTGTTTTTAAAGGCCTTCTGAAGGTGTTTTTGGGCTTTTATTTCAATGTTTTTTTCAGAAGAATACAGAAATACTTCTCTAAATCCTTGTTAACTTTTTCTCTAACATTTATTTTTATTAGAAAAATATTTAAGAACATGTATTTACAGTGAGATGACAAATATATGTTGGTGTTTCTCACAATTGTAATGTGTTTTTATAAACAAAATGGATCTTGTTGGGAAAGTCTAAGGAACAACACCAATAGATCCTCCTTGTGAAATATCCCTTGGTAGACAGATGTGATGTCACAATCAGTTTCAGCAGTGGGCTCCAGAGTGTGCATTTGACATGCAAGAGAAGGACTATGTACAATTCTGAGTCTAATTCATTCCACTGAAATCATATCCATGTGCTATAAAGATATCGCTAAGACAACCCTAGGTCTTGTTATACACCCTCAGGTTTCACAGCACTCAAAACGTGTTTTAATTGAAGTTATGGGATTATTTTAGTAAAATTGCAGATATTGATGTTCACGGAGGGAAATATTATGGTCAAAGTATATAAGAACAAGGTCAAGCTTCTAAAAGCTGTCTCCCAGGGAATTTATGGATGACAAACAGTTCTTCAGCAAAAACACATGACAGGTGTAAAATATCCATAAGAAAAGTTCATTGAAGAATCAGTTCTAAAGTGAGTGCTGGCCTAGTGTTGTAGGTACTCACTATCATATGGTCAGCCTAAAGAGCAGAATGGACTACTGCCCTAAAATTGGATTGGATATAGAAAATGATGATGCCAAACACACACACACACACACACACACACACACACACACACACACACAGGGGTGGGTGTATATAAAGAGATTTATACTAACATAAGAGTTTTTCTGGGGAGGACAGGAGGGTGGCACCCTAGCAGTTCCTAGAAAGGAGAAAAGTCTTGGGGTTCTTATGATGGTTTGGGATGAGTCTGGAGTAAGGGTTGCATTATTCAAACCTTTGGCATGCTAAAAGTGAAAGGAAAATCCATGCTTTCTTATTGTCTTGTCCGAAATGTAGTGCAGAAGGAGAAGGGGGAAGGAAATGCTTAAAAACTGTCCTGGCAAATACAGACATACAGAGTCAGAATACATCCAACATCCTGACTAACACATACCACAATTCCAGACTCCTAGAGTGAAAATAAATGATCAGCATGAGCCATAAGTTTAGCCCAGTAAACCATTCTTATCATTGAGGAAAGTTTTATAGTCCTATAACAAACTGTTTGCCCATGAAATCCCCAGGCAAAATTAGCCAAGGGCCAACTTGAGCAGCTAGCCTTCCTAAGAATGCAGTCTCAGACTTGCAAAGTTAATTCTTTTCTTCACATGAGAACACTGAAGTTCATGGGGATTACCTGGACACATTGAGATCATAGGTTTTGTGATAAAATTGTAACCGGATTTGTTTCCTAGTTGTGTGCTTCTTCTGAAACATGCAGCTATCTTTTCACACTCATGTGGGAATAATGAAATGTAGAGAAGACAAAAAATAGGCAATTCTTAGTGTGATAAACACAATAATTTCTTTATTTACATTCTGGGATTTATCTCTATCAGCAATATTGCTGTTTTGAACACCTTGCTTCCATCTTTGTAATTATACAGTATAACTATTCTGTCAAATAATGAGCTGCTCTTACAGGAAGTAGAACTCCTTTATTGCCAAAGCATAATGTCTTTGTTAGCAAGAAAGCAATGAGGGTGTGCAATAGATTTTGCCCTGTGTCTCTCTCTATTCTGAGAGGTATTTGTAGTTATTTTCATGTACGATCTCATTTTTGTTCATGTTCTCTGACCAAAGAGCTCTCCTCTCTATACATGTAAATATACATACTAATATTATATATACTTATATTTATATATAATAAATCCATACAATATTATTTTCCATATTTAGTGTGCTTTGGTAATAATGAATGTTTTAAAGCAAACAAGTATAACATGAACATAGTTTGGTTGGGCTGGGGATGTGGCTCAAGCGGTAGTGCGCTCGCCTGGCATGCCTGTGGCCTGGGTTCGATCCTCAGCACCACATATGAAAACAAAGATGTTGTGTCCACCAATAACTAAAAAATAAATTTAAAAATTCTCTCTCTCTCTCTCTCTCTCTCTCTCTCTCTCTTTAAAAAAAATAGTTTAGTTAACTTGCATCTGTGTGTTCTCCCATATACTTCCAAACTGTTACTACCTTTTTATTTAAATATTATAATTTTAAAATTCAATTAACTTTTGATATTTAAAAGTCAAATTATTTTTTTGTAATATAGTTACAATTCTTAGAATGACTAGAAGCTTGAAAATGTATGCAAGGTATGGCACATTTATTAAAGTAATTACACTTTGGCTACTTAGCCACAAATTTTATACCTCCTGGCTAAGGAGTAAAATTGAAACAGCAAACATGCTATAATACAATTTACAATATAATTAGTTGTCCGTAGCATTATGAATTTCAAGTAACTCTACAATTAAAACATTTACTATTTACATAATCAAACAAATAATTTAATGAGCCTGAGATAGAAGAGTTTTTCCTACATGCAGTAAAATTCTATTCCTATTTAGACATAATTGCCAGTTTTTAATAGCAGGGATTAGTTTGAACACAATATATCTGAATGAGATGATGAATCCAAAGGCGATAGAAAAGTGTGTTTTTAGTATTAAAGCATTATCCATTCCCCACTATTCTGAAAGATTGTCAACAAGATGATAAAATAAAAAGCTTTATTGTTTCACTATTTGAACTTTATGTATTTTGTATTCACCATTAAATAATATTATATTTATTTTTAAAATAATGCACATCTCATTAAAGTGCTTTTGTTTTAAATGTGTAAGTTTTCAAGAATTTGGAAACAATTTTTAAAATAATTTTAATTGTTTGCTTAATGTTTATGTTGCAAGATGTCAACTCATTCTGGGCTATTTTCATTTTAAGAATCAGAAAAGTATAGGAACATTGGAAAGCAGAGTATTTAGTTTCAGCAGAAACCTCTTCTAGTAGAGCAGAAGACGTTCTTAAAGAAAATATTTCAAAGAGGAGATTAGATTAACCCCTGAAAGCTAGTTTCAGTAAGAGACTCTACATTTTGAATACAAAGAATCCTCACTACAGTCCAGTGCATGGATAGGCACACACATATAATTATGAGGTTCAATAGGGTGGAACTGCTATGTATATCTTCAAAACTTAAGCAAACAGGTTATGTTAAAACATCTAGTTCATTGCCTAGTGAACACTATACTTTAGTGTAACCTCAAGAAGAATTAACCATGAAATGAATTTTTTAGGGCTCTGGAGCTATGATAGAAAGAGGCAGAATTTACATGCTCACAGGGGAATGGCATACCTTTTCTTAAAAAAAATATTTCAAGTATTGGATATCTAACATTTTATAAGATTCTGAAGTCCTTGTAAGGAAAGATAAGGAATAAAGTGAACAGTTGTTTCAAATTTATATAATCATTATTGTACCTTGATATAACTATACTGTATCTCCATGAACAGGTGTCTAGTAGCTGTCAATTTAGAGTGATCCTCTTTGCTCCCTTCTTGGTGCAGCTATGCTTGATTATAGAATTATTCTGGGATTGGGTAGAACTCAAAATGTATTTTTATCACCCCTGGTTTATTAGAATTATTTATATAAAATTTTAAATTAAAAATTTCACAAGTAAGAAACAAATTACAAGTTTAGTTTATCATTCGATTTTCTATATTCTTGAGCCATACATGATATTTTGTACTTTTTTCCATATTCTTACCCAAGCACATATTTTATCTGCTAAGCTATCACAAATATTTGGTACCTATAAACTATGACTTGTAGACCAGGTTCATCTTATGACCCAGGTGCTATTCACAATCTAGCAAGTACTTTCACATTTATTAAAGGATTATTCAAAAAATGAGAAAAAAGAGAAAGAGGAAGAAATAGAAGAAGGGGGAGAAGGAGCATAAACAGAGATTATACATAGATCACAAAACTATAATGTTTATTTCTTGATTTTTACAAAATAAAGTGTTCATCTTTGATCCAGAGTAGTGCCTTTAATACATTTTTCAGCAGTGATGGGGATATTCTGTATGATTGATATCTAAAGCTAAAGCGTGCTACTGCACAGTAGTGGTGACTACAGATAATTATAATGCACTGTGTGCTCTGAAAATCTAGAAGAAAGAGCTTGGAAAATTTACACAATAAAGAAATGACACATGTTTGAAAAAATAGCTGTGATTAATCTGATTTAAACATTATGTAGTACATACGTATATAACAATATAACAAAGTATTCTACAAATATGTCCAATTTTTATGTTTTTATCCCTTAAAATAATTTTAATACAAATCCTGAATAAAAAATTTTTTAAATGTTATTTTCAAGAATTCTAAGCAAGGGTATGAAACATGATGATTTTAGGTGATTTAAAAATGTATATATATATATATATATATATATATATATATATATATATATATATATATATTGTTAATACACATACACATGCCCACACCCACATATATTATACAAACATACATAAATAAGCTCTCAGAATTGTCTTACTACAGACCGTCAAGCCACTTTCTCCCTAAAGTTAATAAATTGAAATTTAGACAGGGCACAAACAGTGATTTTTTTATGTGTGTATAAATATGTGCCACTGAAGACACTGTATATGTTCACGAGGTGAGTGCTAGTATAATCAATAGTCATGATAGATGGTGTCATGTGCCATGAGTTCTTAAACAAATGGTACTTAATGTAAGCTGCCTTTTTAGGGACTGTGAATATTTAAAATAATGAATTCTTACATGAGAACTGATCATTGAGCATGGAGTCTAGAGCCAAATTGCCTGGATTCAAACCCAGGCACTGCCATCCACCAACTTCTTCATTTTGATTATGTCACTTAACCTCCCTATGACCGCAGCACTGTCACTAGAGGAGAAATTGCAATGTGTATTTGCATTAGGTTTTTATGGGAGTTACACGAATTAATCATAGGTAAAGTGTGAATACTTGTGCCAGACAACATTTGCTGCATGGTAATAAATACTGCTGTTCTCTAAGTATAAAAAAAAATCCAAAATAAAAAGATCAAGGGCCATGTAAATTTGAGAATCAACCTTTAGTAATATAAGCAATGTATATTATCTGTGGTCAAAATACGTTAATGAGATACAAATTATTATTAGATAGTGTAACGTACAATTTAATTAGATAAAAAATTAGAATTTTATTTTATCTCATGAAAAAATGACTCAAGAGTAATGATTGTAAAAGTTAAAGTTATCTTTTTTTTTCAACTGTATGATAGTCAGTTTTACAGATGACAAGATTAAGATTGTAAATGTAGGTATTTACAATTCACCTACTGTGCTTAGAATGATATTGAATATTGTTACACTCTTAGAAACAGGAACCATAAGTGCATCAAAAATATTTTATTTTGAACTTGGAAACTCAAACTTGCACATTGTATTGTGTAGACAGTTACAAACAGTAATTAAGAAAACCATTTTTTACAGCAAGTCTTCCTTTTTCTTCCTCCCCTTCCTTTCTCTCTCTCTCTTCTCTTTCTCTCTCTCTCTCTCTCTCTCTCTCTCTCTCTCTCTTTCTCTCTCTTGCCCTCCCCCCCAACTTCTTCCACTAGAAATTATTTTTAAAGACAAATTTAGAAGAAAATAAAGGTAGACAACATTGCCAATGCATGTGTATCAAGACATTAAGGAAGAATAATATTCCCTTGTGCGTGTATACCATATTTTCTTCACCATTCATCTGTTAAAGAGAACCTTGGTAACTTTTCCCTTGCTCAAATATGAGTCCAAAACCAGAGAAATTCCATATCATGTACAACCACTTGAATGGGATCAAACAAAAATAAATTATACTCCATGTATGTATAATATGTCACAATACACTTTACACTCTACTATCCTGTATCTCTAAAAAGAATAAACAAGGTCTTAAGGAAGAATTTTAATTATCTAATTGTGAACAAACTCAATGCTATTTTTCATAGAGAATAAATTCATGGTGGTTGGATTTTAATAGTAGAATATGTGCCCTTATTTTTTTCCCCTCAAAATTGTAGAATAAAAAGATCTATCTGAATAAACTTTTGTGAGTGTTGCATGATAAAATTTTTACAAAACACTTAAGAGAATGAGAATGATTTTGTTGTGATAAAACTGTTTATGTTCTTTAACTCTCTCTGCAGTGAAAAAAAGTTAAATGATTGTTTTAAGTGGTTCCAAAACAAAAGATAAACTTGAGTAAAAATTTTAAGAAGAAAATCTCAGTCTTGGCATTAAGGAACATTTTATAGCTGAATATGGGCAAACTTTGAATGATTGTCTTTAAGTAGCAACTATTTTCTGTTTAGCTGTACTCAGGCAAAGGTTAAATAGAGACACATTAGTGTGAAATGTAATCTCATGTTTTACACATGAAAACCTCTTCTAATTCTGCTACTCAGTAAGCCTATGTGCAATTGATTGGCTCTGTTTTTACATTTAAAATGGAGTCCATGAAAATAAATATTTCTTGAAAGCCAAGACGCTTAGCTGCTTAAAAGTTACTTAGTTTCTGAAATAAAATAATGTAAAATGTCAATAATTTGCAGGCATATTAGATTTTCTAAATAAACCAAATAGATTTTTTCTGATAATGACATAAGAAAGATTGTATTTCTCCCTATTTATGACACAATACAGACAAAATTATGCTACCCTCTTTCAGAAAATGAGAGTCAGTGGGGAAGTGCTTTCTGCAATAGCAAGGGTGAGACTGGTTATTATTTGTTTTCAGTATCTCTCCTATAGTTAAATTATGCAGAAGCCTCAGTAATTCACTAAAAACTAATTGTAAAAAAAAGGTCCTATAGAATATTCATTTTTTTAAAAGCAAATTCTTTTAAGCAAATTAAGAGTTTAAACAAACCAGACAACATAATAACAATAGCAAGAAAAAAGTTATTATTTTAATAACGTATTGTCACAAAATGAAAACACTCTGAAATACCTTGGATAATTAGCTCTAGTACTTTTTATACTAAAGCAAAATTTTATCACCTCAATGATTTTTTTCTTATTTTCAAATTATATTTTATAATTGTGTGGTGACAGTAGAATGAGGAAAATATATTCCTTCTTGAATAATTATAAAACATTAAATGCATGAAAATAAGATAAAATAAATTATATTTATTGGTCAGAGCTTTCAAAAGACCACGCACAAAAAATGTGGGAAACTGAACTTTTAACTTTTTTAAACAGTCCCCAAAGCAAACAATATTTAGAAAATATCTCTCTGTGCAATTTATTTTGCATGATGCAAAGGAAAGATGTGAAAAATATAGCCTATTAATTTCTGCTGATGTTTACAATAAAAATGTAAATCATAAATACATTCTGCTAAGCATATTATTTACATTGAGGTTAATTCCAGGACAAAGTCCTAAGATAGACAGTGTTACTCTCACACTAGAGTATCAAAACATTAAGGAAGAATAATATTTTCTTGTGCATGTATACAAGAGAAATCACTTACTCGGATGCTCTAAGAAGTGACAGCTAGAATTTCTCTCTCAGACTTAACTGTGTCTTCCTCCAAACTCAGAATTTTTGACCCCCAAGCACTTTAGGAGTTCTATAAAAGGAATTGATGAGTAGTATATGAGTGTTTTGAATAAGAATGGAATATATAAATGAGATCGCTCTTGATTTTGGATGAGCAAACAAACTTTCATGTAGAATGGAAGACATTATCATCTCTTAAGTTTGTTGCTTAGGTAAGCTGGGAGGAGAAGATGGATGGAAAATTTAAAATTAAAAAAAAATTACTGAAACACAAATATACATAAAAACAAACAATTATTCCCCAGTTCAGTAACAATATTGTAGACATAGAAAATCATTGGGAAATTTTATGACTATTTTCTATTCTTATCCCAATTTAAATGGCAATTTTTACTATATCCAACAAAACTACCACTCAAATACAGAAATAAAACATCTTTATAAAGTTTTTGTTTTCTTATTTAGGTCTTTGTCCTTTCTTAAAATAATTTATTATATGTTACAAGATAGGGCTAAAAATCTATTTCCCTATATCATGATGTAGACCTATGATTAGTCATGATGGAGATAAATATAATGTGGATAATTATTAATATATATTATTCTGACTAGGTGTTGTTCATCTTAGTACCATACATATTTAACTTACTCAGTGCTAAACAAATAAAAATCTCTGAAGAAATCATGACATTATCATCTTTCTTTTCATATAAGGAAACCAAAGCAGGGATGTAAACTAACTGCTTAATATTACAAAACTTGTAAATGCACATCTGACTTTTGGATGCAGGCATCCGGCTCCAGATTTGTGCTCTTAACTACTGTAATACATTTGTGTTATTTTAAATTGAATAATCCAAACTCAATATCATGTATGATATCATTTGCAAACTGATCCTCCATATAATTTTAGTTAAATATTCACTCATATAATGGTAGTCTATTTATGAACACTCTTTTCTGTTGCATTGGTATTTTTCTCATATTTCTACACTAATGTGATTCTGTCTAAATTAACTTTATGGAAAATCCTGTGATTAAAAAAGTCACCAATTCCAGTATTTTTTAATACCATCTTGGCCAGTCTTGGTTCTTAGTTTTTCCAAATATATTTTAGAAAACATTATCAAGTACAATCAAAACCAGACATTTTTAAAGTGGGATTTAAATTGGTACATTTTTGAGTAAATTTGCCCAGTTAGGAGATAACTGATATCTTTATACGCTTAGGTCTTCTTTTATGTGACTGTGTCATTCATTCAGTTTTTTGTTTTCACCATGATCTGCTCATTCTCCCTCAACAATTATTTGTACAGATTATTTAAGAAAAAACTATTTCAGAGATTAGGTATTCTATACTTCCTTATCCCAGGTATTTAGGAGATCTGTCCTTTAGACTGAAAATATTTCATGATTTTGGCTTTCAAATCCATTAATATTTTCTTCTGAATACATCATTCAAGAAGGTCTTCTCTGGAACTCCTTTCCCAAAATGAGTGACTTATGACAATCTTTTTGAGATAGGGAAGTGAAAAGGGTAAGACTTTGTTTTCACTTTCATGGAAGCTGTAGTTTTGAGAGATTGCAAATTCCATGAGAAGGTTTTCAAAATCAGAACAATATTGAGATTTTATGCCACACTATCAATACTTGGTGCACATTATGCCTAGGAAATGAAGGCTGTCAAACTCACCATTTCTGTGGTTAACATCCCTGGAGAAAAGTTGTCTCCCATTCTGGATCCCCTTATTTGTTTAAGTAGAATAGATAACCTTTAAATGTGTTTAAGATACTTTATAAAGATTAAGCATTTTTGTTTTTTGGATATATAGTTACCTTCTTTAATATAAACTTAAAATAATTCTAATTACTGAAAAAGTTTACCTGCCCTTATTGGAAATTGGTGATATTGCAATATAAAAAGATATGTATATTTGGTCTCGGTTTCAAGTTTTTGACACAGAACTACTGAAATTCTTGCAGATTGGGGCAGAAGGAGAATCTTTTATAATAATAGTAGGTATTTGACCTCAGTTTCTGACACAGAGTTCCTAAGAAATTTGTAATTTCCTGAATGATAGAAGCAATTGACACAGAGCTCCTAAAACACTTGGAATTTCTTGGGTGATGGGAAGATGTTTTGTTCTGATCAAATTACTGTTGTTTGTGTTTGGGAGTAGCTCATCATCCAGTGGGGAAGGACTGTTATCAGGAAAACCAGTCTCATGTAAAGGGTTGAAACTTTGACTCTATCCCTTGAACCTATCAGGGAGGAATTGGACTGAAGTTTCAGCAGATCACCAATGGCCAGCTATATAATCACTTGTTATATAATGAAACCCTTAGGCAAGCCCAAAAGGACTGGTTTCAGATAACTTCTGGAGAGTGGCACACCCAGAAAGAACATGTCAGTTTGATGTGCCCACACACATACCTTATCCTATGTACCTGTTCCATTAAAATGTTTATGTGTTTCCTTTAGGATTACAAATAGGAAGTGGATAAAAAAAAACCAAAATGTTTTCCTGAGTTCTGTGCAGAACTTTATTTAGGAAATAAAGCATAACCAAAGAGGGTGTCTTGGGAAACCCTGGTGCATCATTGTACAGTTAGAAGTATTGATAACAACATGACTTTAACTTCATGAAGTGGGTGAAATATCATAGGAGTAAGCTTTCAACCTGTGGGATATGGTACTATCTCCAGCTTGACTTAAATTATATGCCACCAAGTTGATTGATGAAACTGGTGTCAGAAAACATGTTTTGAGTGAACATATAAGAGTTCTCTCTCTCTCTCTGCTCCCTGGTTGCTATGTCCTGAGCTGCTTTCCTCCACCATGCCCTTCCACCTTAATTTTCTGTTTTACCTAAGGCCTAGAGCAAGGAGTCTGCCTTTTATAGACTGAGACCTCTGAAACTGTGAGCCCCAGATAAACTTTACCTCCTCTGTAACCCTTAATGTAATACTGTTGTGGTCTTCGCTAAAAGATGAGCTAGTTGAAGCACCAAAGGGATTGACAATATTAGTTACAGAGCTAGTCAATAGAGGAGCTTGGGTTTAAATCTAGGCGAAGTTCAGAGACCTTGCTCTTAAATGGAGACTATCACGTTTTGATTTATCATATTATTACATCATAACAGATAGGAAGTCCATTAACTTAGGAGATCAGAGTGAGAAGGTTTGGGGTAAGAAATTTATTGCTGTCCCTGACTGTGGCTATTCCTGTTTATAATTATAGCTCTTGATTGGTAAGGTTCCAGGGCAATGCTTCAGGGAAGATCTCTCCAATTGACACTGGGTTCCTTAGTTTTAAGCCAGTTTTGCAAAGTACCCTGTTTTTCTCAGCTAGAGAATTCATTCACCCCATAGTCTCTGTGCATTCATCTTCAGATTCTGGTTATCTTAACTCCCAGTCCTTCTTGCACTAAGGTCCTGGAGGAAGGTATCGATTGAATTTTGCTTAATGATCTTTCATCTTTTTTTTAATAGATAGATCTCACCCATTATACATGTCATGAATCACAGACTGATGGAAGTTTTCTTGATTTAATCTCACCCATACTCTAATTTATAGAAATTCCTAGAAATTATAGACAAATAGAGAGTGCCCAGTTTCAAATGCAGATGTGCTCTTTTCATATAGAAGTTGGGAGAATTAATTAAATATGTGAGTCCACATCATCACTTTAAACATGGGTTCCTTTCATAGAAAATTTCATAAGCATTTGGAAAACACTAAGTATAAACCCAGATGTGGGTTGAGGGAACAAGTTATCTTCTCTTGACTCTCCACCATCCTCTGTATGTGGGAGTAGTACTGCAAAGATTTATTTCCCCACTGAAACTTTTCTTAGAAAATGGAAATGATTACAGTCAGTTTCAAATAATATTTTTCCTTCAGTTGCATAAATCACAGAGTGCTAGCCAAAGCTCATTTTCAATTCGTTTCCTTCTTTGGGCTCCTGTCAATTCTGGGATTTCAAAACACCCATTCATGGATAAGATCTTATCTATGGAAAAAGTTCTTTAATACTCTAGGGCAAACTGATATTAAATAATGGTATCTTTTTATAAAGCTAAATTATTCAATTAAATAGCTATCAGATTATATTCTTTTAATAATTTTTGGCATTAAAGTGATCTTTTACAAAATGATTACAACATTAGATGGTACTTTAATTTGCTTTAAACACTCTTATAATGCTCAAAGTTGGCAATCCTATGCTGATTACCAAATTATTTTTGAGATTTTTTCTGGTCTATATAATCCCAAACCCCATAAACCACTGGAATGTATCTTCAAATAGTCTTTCAATTAGTGGAATATTTTCTGAGCCCTTGCATTTCTGGGAATGCCTGCCCATCCCACTGGAAGACAAATTGCTGGTTGTAATGGTCTTAGCTCATAACCCCCTACCCAAGCAGGGAGAAATGGGGAAGAAAAACAACCTGGGGGATCATTTAGCACCTAAGGGTTGCAGAGCAAATGTCTGAGACCAACCCAAAGGTTTTTTTTTCCCTCTCTCTCTCTCTCTCTCCTAAATTTTTGCTAAATAATTGAGTTTTTCCCCCCACTTACTACACTTTCACTTTTTCTCAAGGCATTACGTCTCCTCCAAGCACATGCCACTGACAGAACATGTGGTGGCTTATGCCCAATAGGCCCAACTCTAACATCTAGTTTCTAGTTTTCTTAGCCACTGTTTCTTTAGGTAGATGCGAGTTGAACCATTTCCCTAAAAGATATGTTAAGTTCTAACACCAAGTAACCCATGAATGTGATCTTGCTTGGAAGTAGGGTGTTCGTAGATGTAATCAAATAAAGGTAAGGTTGTAAGGAGTGAATAACCCAATGTGACTGGCATTTGCTTTTATGTTTTTCAGTGTTGGGGCTAGAACCAAGGACCTTGTGCATGCTAGGCAAGCTCACCACCACTGAGCTGCATCCCAGATTCCAAACTTCTGGAAGAATAAATGAGCAAGGAATGCCTGGGGACTTTCAGAAGATGGTCTGACCATTTCTCGCTTCCTTAATAGTAAGATAATATACATGCTGTTTTAAGTCACTGTTTGCCTTACTTCATTATAGCAGACCTAGGGAACTAAGACAAAAAATTTCTCAAGCACTTAGAACTTTTATTACTTTACCTATAAAATTACTTTAAAAAACTATTTGTAATTTTTTTTAAAAAAAATGTTGCCTAAGATTCTTATGAAGATTAAATATGAGTAAACAGAAGAAGATATGTAGATTTGCACATTCTAATAAAGAAGGGGTTATCATCCTTACCATCACTGCTACCACTTCTATCGCCTTCCTTGGATAGCTCTCTCCTGGAAATACTTCCTCTTTTTGTAATTTTTGAATAAAGTTTGTATGATGTGAATAAAGCAATGAAGTCATTTCTCTTAACTGTGGATTATCAGGCCCACCACCAAAGATTTTCAATTTAGTAGGTCTTGGGTAGGCCTCTGAAGTGATATTGTTTGAAGGTGTCCAGGTATGGACTCTCATGATTAAGTACTGAAAGTACAATGTAATTTAGGTGGTAGATCTGGCATTAATATCCCTGTTTTATACCTATGGAAACTGGATCAAAGGGAAGTGAACCAACTGAGAAAAAAAAAAAGTTCTTTATTTCTTTTTTTTTTTTTTGAGGCTGAACTTCAACTTTACTGATTTGATGAAATGAATGGGAGATTCTATACTAGCATGAAAAAAAATTGATAATCAGGAATTTGTAATATATAAAACAAAGGAAATTTTAGATGTGGCACTTTTTAACTATGTGAACTTGGGGAAATTATTCAATCTTTTAAGGCCTCAGGCTAATCTGAAAATGGAAATAGTGGATATTGAGGTTCTTCCATAGTAGATGAGTTGCCACGATAAAATACTATTGTTAGTACAGTGCCAGATGAATGGTGCATTTTTGCAATTATACCTTAACAATTAAAAAAAATCATCTTCTGTTGCTGATTTGTGTTAAAGGTACAGATGTAGACAGAATGTCCATAGATGAGAACCGATTTCAGAAGTGAAGCGATGTTCATGCTTTCCTAGTAGCTTAATGATGGTTGCTGAAAATATAATTTACCTGAGATTATTAATTTGCCTTTAGCAAAACTTGTAGTTTGAAACTCTATTTTTAAATAATATTCAAAGGTCACTTACTAGAATACATAAGAACCATTTTTTAAGAGGTCCTCACAAACAACAAAAAACACATAACAAGTATGCATCCAAACTTTAAAAAAAAAGAAAGAGTTCCTCACAGCTAATAGACAATTTGTCTCTAAGTGTGGGTTATAACTTTTTTCAATCAGTAGTATTTAAAAATTTTCCATATTCTTCTCTAGGCTTCAAGATGCTGAGAGAGAACAAAAGATACCTTCCTGATGTGGGAAATTGGGCATTCTGACATCACCAAGGAAATTGTGCACACAGTAAATAGGAAGAAACAAGACAGGAACAAATCTGCACAGAATGGCTTTTATTTTTGAATTAAGCAATTATAGATTCATGCCATATTAGTATTCCAAAATACAGCCTAAATCCATGACAACAACTAGCCACCATGTTCAAATTCCCTTTATTTTTGTTAAACATGATATCCTTTTTTGGATAGCTGACTGAATTCTAGTTGTTTTTCCGTGTTATCTGCTGAATAAGATTTGATGCCTTGTTGCTCAACTCCTTGTGCCATTCATGGAATGTATCATATCATTCAGGATACAACGATTGGAACAACAAATAGTAGCTTATCCATCACAATATGCTATTGAAATACACCTGAAGATATATGTTCTTGACTTGGTGCAATAGCTCAGCAATTTCCTCAAGAAACTAGGCTGATTTTTCCATTCTGCCTTCCTCAGCATATTTTTTGTCTTCATGATCGTTACCGAATAGTTGGAAGAAGGCTGTCTCAGCTCCAGGAATTGCATTCTCAGCCTTTCTTCCTGAGAAAAGAGGAAAGTCAGAGAAAGTACCTCCCTTCATACGTCCAGTTCTTTCAATGATAAACAAAACCATTGCCTGAAACTTCTCCAGCAGGCTTTTTTCTCTCTCAAGACAGAATGGAGTAACATAACCAGCCCTGCTATAAGAACTCTGGGAAAGTGTGTAGGCAGGTAAATTAGAATGAGATTGTGCTGATTGACCTAAAGCAGCATGATTCATCTCCCAGGATCGGGTATTTTGTTTCCCTTAACAAGGTCTGTTTATTGAAAAGGCAGAAAACTATGGCATTGAATTGAACTTGCTAGAGTGCATTTTCTTGTTGCCACTTCTTTTTCTGTATTCTGAATTGTACTTCTCACTTTTAGCATCTCAAGACCCATGTATGGAACTGAGCTCTGGAGAGTAACAATGGAAAAATGGCAGCTGGAGGAGACAGCAGAGGTATAATAATGCCTGAAGTGACCTTGGACTAGGATTCTATCCTGATATTATCAGTCACTTCCAAGGAATGATTAGGAGATCTGAGGAACTGACTTACGTTACTCAAATTCACAGAACACTGACTGCAAAATCTAATCTGTACACTTAAGGTGGAACATCTATTCAAGAAGAATTCACATTAGTTATCTCCCCGGCCTTCAAGTCTGCCCTCTGATGCTGTACTTGGACTTGGGAGTGTACAAGCCATTGTGCTATAGCCTCACTGGCTGGCAGTGCTAATCAGGGTTGTGATACTGCAATATGAGGACAGGGGCAAGGAACTTTTCTACCTGTTTCCCATCTGCCTGTAAATTCTGTGAGAACTATTCCAATACTACTTCGTTCTCTACCAGCAGAAAGCCCTGCTTATAGCTTTTTCAGCAGTCATAGAATCAACATGATTAGTTCTCATTAATATCCTTGTTCCTAACTTTTTACTATTAATATTTCTCTTTGGGAAAGAGGGACATCCTTATCCTAGAGAAACTTAAGTAGAGTATGATGAACAATTGTAGTGAAAAATGAGGATAAGGGGAGTTGGGTTATCTTTAAAAATTATTGCTATGAAATACAATGATTGCTGTTTTCCACATCAGATTTTGTGTGATCCACTCATCCCTAAATAGCATAGGAGGGACACACAAAGCCATTTTAAAAAAAAATTTGTTGCACATGGACACAATGCCTTTATTTTGTTTATTTATTTTTATGTGATGCTGAGGTTTGAACCCAGTGCCTCACACATGCTAGGCAAGCGCTCTACCACTGAACCATAACCCCATCCCACAAAGTCATTTTAAAAAGCTATGAGTTAACCACATTAACTCATTTAACTTTGCTGTTCATCTATATTTACATTGATGGTATACTGGTGTAGATTAAATAGTACTGCAAGTGACAAAAAACCCCAATTACTCTGTATTAGGTAGAAATTATTTCTCCTTCATCTAACCAACCCAAGGCTCACACGGCAGCTTCCTAAGTTGTTGTTCTCCAGGCTCTGCACATCTTCTTGCTTTGCTGAACCTCCTCATGGTACAAGATGTTGTTCAAAATCGAGCCACTTCATCTGCATGCCAGCCAGCATGGAAGGACTTGCACTTTCCTATTAAGGACAAATAGAAGTCAAAACACATCTCTTCTAATTGTATCCCATTGCTCAGAATTAGTCAAAACGTCAAATCAGGCTGCAAGGTAGGCTAAGGAGTCTTTATTCAGGACAATCCAGTCATGTCTTCTAATCTGCATAAGGGATGAATAGTTATTGGTAGAGGATAAACAGTTGTTCAACAGAATTGTCATCTTGCTTTTCCTGACTTCATTCTTAGATTTGTTTTTGTTTTAAAAATAATAGCATTAATGAGAAAGTTCACACTCTATACAATTTACCTATTAAAAGTATAACTCAACGTTTTTAGTATATTCAGTTATATAACTATCACATCATCAATTTAGGGACATTTTCATCCTCTTCCTTGGCAATTATTTCTCTTTTCCCTCTACTATTTCTTTTGGCCCTAGTCAATCATTTTTTTTTTACAGAGAGAGTGAGAGAGGGAGAGAGAGAGAGAATTTTAATATTTTATTCATTTATTTATTTTTAGTTATCAGCGAACACAAAACCTTTGTTTGTACGTGGTGCTGAGGATCGAACCCAGGCCGCACACATGCCAGGTGACCGCGCTACTGCTTGAGCCACATCCCCAGCCCCCTAGTCAATCATTAATCTGACTATCTTTATGAATTTGAGTATTATGGACATTTTGTATAAATGGACCCCTCCAATATATGGTCTTTTGTGACTGTCTTTTTTCACAGTTCATTAATTCACTTAGTATAGTTTTCACAGTTCACTAATTTTGTAGCAAGTATTAATATTTTATCTTCACTTTAACAATAGGCCAACATATGGATATACCACATTTATATATGAAGGAGGAATTAGCTGATGGACACTTGCATTGTGTCCACTTTGGGGATATTATGAATAATACAGCTATGAAATCTATACACAGATTTTTGCATGGATACATGTTTTCATTCTTCTTGGGCACATTCCTGGGACAGTATTGCTGGGTCACATGGTTGCTCTATGTTTAACCTATTGAGGATCAGCGAAGTTGTTTTCTAAAATGATTACATCATTTTATATTCCCATCAACATATGTGAGGGTTCTAATTTCTTCACATCCTTACAAACAGTTGTTATTTTTTGAATTTTTGGTTCTAGTCATCCTAGTGGTGTAAAGTGGTATCACTAGGTTCTTATGTTTTATAACACAAAAATCTAAGAAAATATGTTTAGAGTCACAATTCCATTGCTTGGAGTGAATTACTTACCCTTTCTCAACCTCAGTTTCTTCTATGAAAATGTCAAGCTGCATGGATGTCTGAGGTCTGTCTGCAAAAGTTTCATTCATCTAGTATGACTGAAGGACAGACTTAACTACAGCATTTTCTAAGAAAACTTTCCAGGAAGTGTAGGTTTAATTAAGCAAAAAAAACTGCAAACCCAGTTCATCTTAAAATAAGCAAAAATTATCAATATGAACCATATTTCAATTCTCAAGATTGTTTGTCTACATGTGGGCAAGGTGGCACATGCCTGTAATCCTGGCTGCCTGGGAGGCTGAGGCAGAAGGATTGGAAGTTCAAGGACAGTCTCAGCAACTCAGTGAGACCCTGTTTCAAGATAAAAAAGAAAAAGGATTGGGAATGTAGTTCAGTGGTAGAACACCTCCGGGTTCAATTCCAAGTCAAAAGAAAAAGTACATTTTGTTTCATGTGTATATGTGAGTCTATAGAGTATACAGATGTATATACACCCATCTACACACATATATATGGTATCTCATAACACAGGCTGTGTTCAAAATGTTTGAAAAACAATGGGTTGAACAAAATTGTTAGACTCTTACTTATTCAAAATTCATTATCTACAACTCACTTAGTTTAATATTAACTTGGTCTGGATAGCCACAGGTCTAAGTTCTCAATGATGAACTGTGATCAGCCTCAGCTAATCACTGCAATCCCATTCTCTGTTTTGTCTACTTTCCTTGTATGTGAGAACAATCTTACAGTATCTTCCACTGAGTAGCAAGTTTAAATCTGACACCTTCCCTAAGCCAACAGAAACGTTACCTCAATTTGGATTTCTACAGCAATTTTTTCATTACCCTTATCACACGGACTCCCGGACTCCCATAACAACCACCTCTCCTCCCACCATAGGAACAGTGTATGCTCCTATAGAATCAAGGGGGTCTTATTTTTTTTGTCAGTGTCCCTAGTGCCTAGCAATGTTAGCTGAGGTGATCCCAAATAGTTCTCATCACATCACTGAAAATAAATAGAAACTGCCCTTAAAAAGTTCAGTTATCTATTTCTCTCCTGTTTTACAAGAGCTGACTTATGTACTTTTACTTATGAAACCCCAACAGGATAAACCTATGGGGGGGGGGCGCTGCTGCAAAATTTGATTGAGCAATCACAATACTTAAGATAATAACAATTTATGAGTGTCTAGGAACAATAGGAGCCTAGGTACCCGTTTGAGGGACACTGTGTAATTCTCTGGATCACCTGACAAGTGTATATATATATAGAGAGAGTGATGATTCAGTTCCCTTAATGTGAACCTCGAGTGCATCCGGCCTCACATCTGACAGCGAACGTGGTACAGCTGTCTGAAACCCAGTAGACCGGAAGGCGGAGGCGTCGCCGCACGAACTTGTACTCATGGCGCCCAGGTCCCCAGAAAATGTCCTAACCATACATTTAAACTGCCTTCGAGGAGGCCGCGGACAAGCCCTGCCCATCGCACCTGGTCATGGAGGGTAACCTCGGCCCGCAGGATGCCTGCTAGGTTCCGGGGCCTGGAGGCATGGAGCCGCTGTCCACGGCTTTTTCTGGTCAAGCGATGCAGGATGCTTCTCGCATTTCCCGAATGCATCTCGGGCACTCGACCCTTCATCCCTGCCAGGGTCCAGATCACCAGCCCAGATCACCCCCCAGCTACCAAGCTTTCCCGGCAGAGCCCGCCCGCCGGAAGTGACGAGCCGGAAGTCCCTGCTCCCACAGGGGGCGGGCAAACAAGATGGCGGCGCCCAGCAACCGGTGAGGAGAGAGGACACGGGGATCCCGGGGAGCGGCCAGAATTGTCCGTTATGGCCGCATCTCCTCACGCTTTCTCCTCATGCCTCCTGACAGGTAGTATACCCGACCTTGGGAAAATTCTCTCTCTCTTTTCTTTTTAATTCTTCCACGTGCGAGGCTGTAGCTCCGGCCGGCTGCAACCTTGGGAGCTCTTGGCTAAATCGGCTGGTTCACTGTGAGGAGGAAGTGACCTTGGGAATAGCCTAGCATGAAGAGGTCACAGACCTGTGAACCAGCCTGGCGCTGGGGCCCCAGTGGTCCACACCGTGTGCTCCATCCTCCTCTCCTGGATGTGAGGGCAGAGTTAAATCTTACGGTTCCACAAACCTCTTAGCATACCAGAGCCTCAGGTCCCAGCTATAGGCTTGAAATGAGAAGGAAAACACTTTGCTCCCACTCAGAAGCCCTGTTGCAACTTAAAGGGTCATGGTGATAACTGCAGACGGCAGGCCATAATCCCCTGGGACTTTTGGCTTTCTGTCCTCAGCGTGTCCCTCGTGTGATCATCCACTTTGAAAGACCTGTGATGAATGATGAAGTTTCAGTGCACTTTCCTCACTCTTTGCTAGTTCTCAAATGTCACCTTTTCAGAGAAGCCTGCCCTGACCATCCTATCTAAAATAAGAAACTCTGCCCTTCCTTTCTCATAACATCCTATTTATTAGATTGGGAATTTGATAACTAATGAACTAATGACTGTGTGGAGTGTGTGACTGTGGTTCATATTAGAGACCAGATACTAGAAGCCAGGAATGGCCTATTTGTTTTTTGTTTTTTTTTTTTTTAGTTATAGAGAGACTGAATGCCTTTATTTTATTTGCTTATTTTTATGTGGTGCTAAGGATCGAACCCATTGCCTCACATGTGCTAGAGAAGCACTTTGCCACTGAGCTACAGCCCCAGCCCCAGGAATGGCCATTTGGTCACTCTTCAGAAACTTTTGAGGTCTCACCTAGCACACACAAACTGTCTGAGATGTTTTGTGACTCAGCGAAATTCCTTTCTTCTTTTTTATAATGTAATTTTATGGGTCTCTTCTAATTTGTGTGATCTCTGGGCAAGTCATTGGACTTTTCTGGAATTGAGTTTGCTCAGTTTATAAAATGAAATAATTGAACTAGATGATCTCAAAAGTTGCTTCTGGCTCATAAAGTGGGGACAGAGTAGAAAGGTGTGTAGATGAAAGAAAGTTGGCCAGAGTTTAATTGTTGAAAGCTGGGGGATAAGTAATGGATGGAGGTGGGGGTGTGTGGTCATTGAACTCTTCTGCTTATGACTACAGTT
Organism: Callospermophilus lateralis; assembly: GCF_048772815.1. NCBI lineage: Eukaryota > Metazoa > Chordata > Mammalia > Rodentia > Sciuridae > Callospermophilus > Callospermophilus lateralis. The sequence goes on from NW_027514285.1 coordinate 224,686, forward strand.
TTCCATTATGAAAAGTTTTGCGTTTTTAAAGCACTATATTTCTTTTTAAAATTATGTATTTATTACTTCTACCACCTCTGATTGTGAGTGTTCTTTAATTCTAACCTAGGTATTCATTCTTGGAAATCTCAAACCTAGTTAGTACATGAGTTATACCCTCTGTGTGGAGGCTTCTCCAATGTCATTCCTCAGACTAGCTGTTTTTCTGCCTTTCCTGTAGAGCAGTTCCACTTAACTGTCCCAGTCCAGTGAATGCACTGCATGTGGCCCACATAGTTTGTTGCCAGATCAGTCTTTCAATGGTGTTGGTGTAGAAGGAATTAATAGCTTACTTTCTGAAATTGAATGTATGACCAATAAATCTAATAGTAAGTGGTCTCCATGACTTACTGTGATTCACTTAGAAGAGACCTTGATGGGAAGAGGTGGCAGAGAAAGTAAACTAGGACTGTTTCAGATACCTAGTAATCCAGTAGTTGTGTCTGATTTTGCTCATAAAAGTCCAAAGTATTTTATAACCATTAAAAATATTTTAGGGTCTTTTAGCTGTTGTCTTATCTAGTTTTAAAAGCTCTACAAATATGATTCAGTGTTGATGGTAAATAGTGACTATGGTCACATATTTCCAGTCCTGTGTATTTTAAAACCTACTTTAGCTTACCCTAAGGCTGAAATATTTATTTTCTAGGTACTGATTCAGAGAAATTAACATATTTTGCCTAAAGAAATTGTTTTCGTTATTTATAAGTGTAGTTTCCTAGCTGTTTTTTCTTCTTATTCTGTAAAATCTCAGCTTGGTTCACTTACTCTTGAAAGATATTTTTCAAAGGTGGTTCCAAACATATATTTCTGTGTGTAGAAAATATGCATGTCATAATTAACTACAGTGTGAGAATATGATTTTAGTGAATAAGTGACTAACCTCCAGTCTAAGATAATTGCCATGTATTTCAAGGGTAGTGTTAATTCTCCTTCCCACAATATAGGAAGGTCATATGGGCTATCAAGTCATCTGCAGAGAGCAATTGCAAGCAAGGAAACAATATAAAGTTGAACAAATGTTAAAGTATGTGTGTTTAGTGAAAGGTCATGAGACAACAACATTACTTTGGTGAGTTGTCCATACAGATTTGGGTGAGTAATATGTGTTATCGGCTTCAGGAAGAAAACTTCAGTTTTATGGAACATGGAGGCAGGATGACTGGCTTGACTCCTATTACCATTACTATGGTTCATATGTGAGATTATAGTGATCTATATCAGTAGGAGTGAAAAGGAGTGGATAGATTTTACCTATATTTCAGAGTTGACTGTACTTGAAGATTATTAGATGATAAAGGAAGAGTTCAGGAGATCCTAAAATCTTAAATAGCTAAGGCTTTTCTCTGCAGTACAGAATAGAGTAAAAAGGGTGAGAATAAAGTATTCTCAAAGATATATTGTTATCCATCCATATGGAGATACCAAGAGCAGTTGAATATAGACCTAATGACTCTAGAAATGGGTTGAAAATGAACAATTACCCATTTGCTCAGGGATCATATTTATTGTTCAGAACAATGGGAACACAACTCCCTTAAAGCGATAGACCCCAAAAGAGGAGACACCTAGGAAATATGAAGCAAAAAGCAGAAGACCAAGAACCTTTGGTGTCATGGAAGTCATTGAAGGAGAGACTGAAAAAGAAAGAAAAACTGTGGTATTGAACAGATTGTTAAGATTGTTAAGATAGTACAGATTGAATGAAATGAGGCCTAAGCCAGAAGTATCACAGTTATTGATTTGAGAGAAGATGCAGTAGAATGATTAAAAGCTAAGTTCAGATATAACCAGAATAGTTTATTCCTAACTCCTTAGATAGAGTCCTATTTTATTGAGAACTATTTCTTCTTCCTAGAGGAAGAAATGGAAGAAGAAATACTTCACTTACCTTAAGTGAACAGAATATTAACCTGAAATATGTATGTTCCAACTTATTGTCATTTATTGAGAAAAATAGTGTTATTCATTTTCTACTTTTTAAAAAAATGGTTGTATTGGTTGTTTTATTTTTTATTTTGGGGGGTACTGGGGGTTGAACTCAGGGCCACTCAACCACTGAGCCACATCTCCAACCCTTTTTTTGCGTCATTTAGAGACAGGGTCTTATTGAGTTGCTAAGTGCCTCACTAAGTTGCTGAGACTGGCTTTGAACTCGAGATCCTCCTATCTCAGCCTCCTGAGCCATTGGGATTACAGGCATGTATCACCATGCCTAGATGGTTGTTTTATATTCTTGAAAAGATCCATAGTGGCCATTTTAGCATTTACAATAATAAAAGCATAATGATCCGAATATGAAAAATTTCCCAGGTTCTCCTGACGAATTATATTGACTTAAACCACTAGAAGGCTAATAAATTGCATTTATTCCCAACTCTGGATTAGAAAATTTCAGAGCTCTGACCTGTCATATAGTAAGCACTTACTTTGGCTTGCTTTGCTATTGGGCAGATGTAGTTATCATTTGGTGAGAAATATTAATCATGCTACCATTTCTTCCTCCTCTTTCTCTATTTTAGGTTGGATAGGAGGATGTGTCTGGTATCTAGAAAGAAAAGCTGTGCAGGAATCCCCTCACAAGTTTATGTGCCTTTTCAGGAATGTCAATAAGCAGTGGATTACATTTCAGCACTTTAACTTCCTCAGGCGCATGGTATGTTTCTCAGTCTATTGCTTTCTGCCTATACTTTTTTTCTGTATGAGGGAATTTCAGAAATTCCTATTATAAGAAAAGATTTAGAAGTACTGTTTGAAAAAGACTTTTATTTAGTGTTCTCTTAAGTTTATCCAAAACTTTAATCTCTTGTTATGATTATTCTTAACTGAAACCAGAATAACTCTGGCATTTGAGGATAAAAGTATGATCTTGAACTTATTAAGTTTGGAGTAAGATTGAAAACTTCTGGCATATTTCGACTAGGCTAAAATTAGGAAAAGCTGAACTTTTATGATCTATCTTCTTAAATTCTTTGAAGTTCTGTAAGTACATAAGTAATACAGAAATGATTGTTTTAACAACATGGTCCTCTTATTTTTAATAAATCAGCAGTGCATTTGAAAGTCTTTTTAACACATAGATTTCTGAATAGACTCAAATAAATTGAGTTTTTGTAATTTGTGGGGCATTTTATAATGGGCAATGATAACTTATCTCAATCCTCTTGTATTCAAATATATATAATGCCTAAAAAACAACTCTGAATTCACTCATCAGTTGTAGGTCATATCTAAGGCTGATATTTGTAATTTCAAGTCTTTCTGACATAATGAAAAAGACATTTAACTAGTTACCCTCTGAGGTGGTTCCTCATCCCAGAGCTCCTTATATCTGGTTATTAGCTCTTGGTTTTGTCAATTTCAGAACCTTAGTGTCCTCATATGTAAATTAAAAAGAGATTAATATAATTAATCTTCTTTAGCAACTTTTAAGAAGATTAAATGAGATATGTGAACTATGGAGCACCTCACAAATTTAGTTTTAAACTACTGATGGAAGATGCTAGTAAACAACCATTTAAAAGTATTATAAGAAAAAATAAATAAATAAAAGTATTATAAGGCTTAGTTTTAGAGTAACATATGAGTTTGTTTGTTTCTTTTGGTTTAGTATGTGACGCAGCTGAATAGAAGCCTCAACCAGCAAGTAAAACCTAAGCCAGAACCAGTAGCATCTCCTTTCCTTGAAAAAATATCATCAGGTCAAGCCAAAGCAGAAATATATGAGATGAGATCTCTTTCAACCCCCAGCCTGCCTTTGTCTAGAAACCCAAGTGAAAAACAACTAATAGAACTAGAGTCTGCCTCCATCGTTGAAAGCCCAACAGATGTGGGAAAAGAGAGAAAAGAGGAAAAGCAGTGGAAAGAGATGAAACTGCATATGGATTATCTGCCAGGGACTTTGGCTCGCCTCTCCAAGATCAAACTCACAGGTACTTGGTTTTTCTGATGTGAACACCTACTTGCATCTTTATTTTAATTAAAGAGCTAATTTGTTTATTGTTCCCAAATAGCTTTAAACTGTAAATCCTTTATTAGTATTTTTCTTCTCTTCAATTTTATTAGGATTCAGAATCATTTTTTTTGCATTCTGTTTATACAGAATTATAAATAGTATCACACTAGAATTGTTGCATTAAAACTAATTTTTCATTTATACTTAGAATGTTTACCTGCTTTTTCCTTGCCTTTAATGTTTGTATACCTACCACATTTTTAAAATGCAGTATTTGAATTCTAGAATAAAAAAAAAATTGAGTTGCTGGGCTTGGTGTGAACCCACAATGGCTACCTGGACTCCCAGATCATTTCTATGTTTTGCTTCTTGGAGTGCCCCTGAGACTGTCCCATGGGCACAGGGGTAGGGACTGCTTTGCTGAAAGTAGGTTGGGAACCACTGGTTTGTTTATTTGTTTGGCTCATGCTAACACATTGAACCAAATTTTTTTTTTGTCTATAGTTGGATATTAACCCATAATTATGTCCTTTGGGTGTGACAACAACCTTGTGAATCAGAACAAGCATTATTATTCTCATTTCATAGCTCACCTTTTAGATTACCTATTTGTGCTAACCCTGTTTAGGTAGTATGTCCTGAATCACTCTCAGATGATGAGGTTAAACCAGGTACTATTGAAGGACAGAAAGTGCTAAGTGATGTTATGGAGTCAGATGAACCGATGAGACAGGGAAGCTTTTGAAAGTAGAGAAGTATCAGGGAAAGATTGATGTTGTTCACTTGTCTTTGAAAATTCAGAGTGAAAGGAGGTAAGCTAGACAATTTCCTCCAACAGTGCCCAACTTCGCTTAATGAAAATATTTTTGGAGCAATGATAAATAGACATAGGGAGAGTTTGATGAAGGAGCTGAAGAATTTAGTAACTCTAAAGAGACTTGCATAGTGTAACTCTAGAGAGACTGATTCTACAGGTATCCTTGAAAACATAACTTTGTGCTTTATTCTAACTAGGTAAGAAATCACACTTCTAAAGAAGTTAATTTTTTGGTATTACACAAGTGGTCGAAGTGTCATGTTGTTAACATGTTAAGAATTACCAGAGATAAGTTATGGTCATATGGATGTCACTCAAGAAATGAGGCCACTCAGTCTGATCCTTTGCTGTCCATTCTCCCCTTCACCTCTAGTCAAACATCTGTTACCAAGAGAATCTTGTAATACGTATAAGATTTGCTTTCTTATCTTCATTTCCTAAGCCATCATTACTAGTTCAAGTCCCAAAGAAATGGAGACATTGTTTTTTTGCAGTAGCTCCTAACTGTCCTTTCTACTTTTATTCCCAGCTTCCCTCTCCCCAACGTGGCAGTTCATGCTACACAGAGCTGCCAGAGTAGCTTTGCCAAAATATTGCCTTCAGTTTTCCTGACGTGCACATATCTACTCTTTTTCCATATTGCCTCCTGCCTCAGCTGCCTGGTTTTAAAGGAACATTGTAATCTGGAATGGTTAAACTCTTCTCCACAATCATACCTTTCCCTTTCTCCATCTTCTGCCCTGTGACTAGGATCAATCCTTTCACCTATACTTGTTCTTCCTGTCTGTGGAAGACTGGCTTGCCTGTCTTATATCCAGTCAGATCCTCTCAACCTCTTCAGTAAACTGGTTTGGGGCCTCAGTCTTGAGTTCTGATCCTGGCTGTGATATTTACTAGTCAGTGAGACTTTGGGCAGTTCCTTAACTTTATTGATACTATTTCCACATCTGTATATTAGGAATGATAATAGTGGTTTAGGAATGAAATCACATAATGCATCTAAACTCCCAGCAGCATGCCTGAAGCAAGGGAACCACTGAAAGGTTAATTGGAAGATGATTACAGATATCTGTTTGATTGTTTAAGATACATCGTTTCTGCCTGCACAAGGGCTTGAGGGAAATGAGCATTACCTAGGAAGGGAAATTGAGGAGGGTAATTTTAAGCAGTGACTGAAGGCTTTGTAAAGGCAAAGAAGCCAGTTCATCCTGGCATGTTTAGGGGATAGAAGTATGACTTTGAGTAATATAGTATGGCTTAAGTGTCGCACAGGAGAGATTGAAGAGTTAGGCAGAGGTCATGTTGAGAGTTGGGCTATTATACCACAGCAGTGGAAAGTTCTGGAAGATTTTTTTTTTGGAGGAATATGATCACTTTGTGGTTTTCCTTATTTATCTTTTAAGTGTCTTAATTACTGTTAAATTAATAAAGGTATGTTATTTTAAAAAAAGTTTAAATATACATCTTAAACTGAAAAAGTGCCTTTTCTGAAAAACTACTTGAAATATAGCCTTTTCTTTATATATACAGATACAGATATAATTGTGTTCTTTACCAGAAATAGTAAGGTCATTTACTTTCTCTCTCTTTTTCCATATATTTACATATAGTTGTAATTGTGTAACTTGCAATTATCTTGTAAACATAGCTTTCACTGACAGTATTCACCTCACAGCATACTGTTCCTTTAATAGATCTCCACTCTTTAAGTATTCCTTTACAGGTAAGTATTTAGGTTATTGCTAACTTTTTGCAATTAAAAACAATTATTTGATTAACTGTGTTCCCATAAGTCTCTGCATGAGTACATGACATTATCTGTAAAATAAGTGTGTAAGAATACAGTGGCTAACTTTAAACTTTTAATTTTTGATGTCAACCAATTTGTTTCTGTCTCACTCTACTCCTACATGTAGTCTTTACCATTTTTGTCAGTTTGTTCATTGAAAGATTTTTGTAAATTTTCATTGTGTAGGTTTTCGTGGGATTTATCATCTTTTTCTCTTATTTTGATCAGGTATACTTTTTTCTTCTGTTGTTTGCCTCTTGTATCTTTGATATCCCTTATATTCTTAATTATTTCTAATAATTAAATCAATAATAAATTTAAAACACCCAACACCATGCCTAACAGCATGGGAGGCACTGATAGGTTCATTTCTAATTAATTGCAAGTAAATAAAGAAAATTAACATTTTATCCATCACATTCATTAAAACTATTTCTTTTATACCTTATTCTATTTCTTTAGTTGTGATATTTTGTTGTTTTATTTTACTTCCCCACTGATATTTTTAACTTTTATGTATTCAAATTCATTGAGTCTTTTCATGCTGAGAAAATTTTACTATTGTGTAGTTACAAAAGCCTTCTTGTGAAATATTTGTATTTGTATATTCTCTAAGGTTTTGGGACCATCTGGAATTTATTTCAGTAGAAGAAAGATGAATACTTTTCTATTAGTGCTATTGACCAAAGATCACCTGTTTTATAAATAAAGTCTTATTGGAACACAGGTATACCCACTCATACTATACTGATACGTGCTACTTTGGCAGAATTGAGTGCTTGGGATAGAAACCTTATTACCTAGAAAGCCTGAAATTCATCTGGTAATTTATAGAATGTGCTTGCTGATTTGCTTTAAAAGAGTGTGGACTAGTGGGAGGCAAGAACAATGACAGACCAGTAGTGATAATCCTTTGAGAAATGATTTAGGGCTAACCTGAGCCTGAGACAGGGAATGAGAAAAAGAAAGAGAAATATAATCAACAAGGAAATAGAATGAACAGAGCCTTAGATTGCAATAGAGTGCTAGGGAGGCATAAAATAAAACATTGAGGACATGAAGTTGCAGAGTTGAATAGCTTTATGTAAAGCAAGTATTCACCAGCTCCTGGTTCCTAGTCTAATTTATTATTCTAAATCTTACCCAGCTCTCTGAGATGGAGCAGTATATTGTCCTAGGAGCCAGAGTTCCTGTGCTAGCTGAGTGACGTTGAACAAGTTCTGTGATCTCTTTGTGTCTTAGTTTACCTGTGTATAAAATAGGCATAATAGTAGTACTTACTTCAAAGTGTTGCTCTGAATATTAATTGAGTTCACATTTGCAAATTACATGCTTGGTGTATTAAGAGCTATACACACATTTCTTAAAAAATAAATGTGATATTTGGTTGCCCCCATAAACATGTGAGTTTGCTTCCCCTCCTCTAGGAAAAAAAAGTCTAGGCTTCTAGAAAGAAGAAACATGTTTGAAGAAAAGATGATGGTTTGAATTGTGCCAAGTGGAATTTGAGTTTCCACTGGCATATCTAGTGGGCAGGTTGCTATGATGAACAGGAACTTGGGTAGAGCACTGGCCTGGGGGAACCAGGGATCATCAAATGGGATTGGCAGTGAAGCCATGGGAGTGAATAAGGTTACTGAAGTGTGTACAGTATAGGTCAACATGTAGAGTTGAGGAGAGCAATGTATCAAAGGGCTTGTGAATATTCCTCTCTTAAGGTTTGGGTAAGGCTTATAAGGGAATCTGCAAAGAAATGAGTGGTCAGAGGAAAGAAAACAGGAAAGAGTCCTGCCACAGAGGCCAAAAGAGTAGAACCTGAACTTAATAAAGGAAGTAATCTGCACTGTCAAATGCTAGAGGTCTGTTGAGAAGCCCAACTAGAAAATTACCACAGCTGACAATTAGGAAGTCAATGTTGACTAATTGCTAAGTTAGGAAATAATTGTCACTCTTCTTTGAGTCATATGTGAGCTGCTTTAAATAGTTCACTTAATAATTAAAGTTTATTCCCATTTTGTTTATTTCTTTAAGAACAGAGGAAAGTGTGAACTGATTTAAGATCAATATTTCTTTTGGCCACATCTTTCTTTATACTTTTTGTTTTAGCCAGTTTTTTTGTTGCTGTGACCAAAACACTAGACAAGAGCAATGTAGAGGAGGAAAAGTTTAGTTTAGTTTACAGTTTAAGAGGTTCAGTGCAACTTCATAGCTCTTGGTCCAAGATGAGGCAGAAAATGATGGTGGAAGGGTATGGGAGAGGAAGGCAGCTCAGGACATGGCAACCAGAGAGCTCTTGCTCACCAGGGACAAAATATATACTCTAGACACACGCCCTGTGAACTACATACTCTAGCCACCGCACTGGGCCATATGCTTGGATTAATCCACTATTAAAGTTGTCATAATCTAATCATTTACCTCTGAACTTTCTTGCATTGTCTCACATGTAAGCTTTAGGAGGAACACCTCATATCTAAACCATAACACTGGCTTTGGTTGTATGTGTTTTTTTTTTAAGTTTTCTTTTTAAAAATATTTTTTAGTTGTAGATGGACAATACCTTTATTTATTTATCTTTATGTGGTGCTGAGGATCAAACCAAGTGCCTCACCCATGCTATGTGAGTGCTTTTTCCACTGAGCCACAACTCCAGCCCCTATTGTTTTTCCTTTTATGTGGTTTATATGGTTGAATATCTGAATTAGCATTTCAGTTTTTGATATGTAAAATATGGTTTCAGAGGTTGGTGGAATGAGATATACCCTATATATGTATGATTATACTACCCGTATGATTCTGTACCACATACAGCCAGAGAAAGGAAAAGTTTCCATTTGTGTACAGAGTGTTAAAATGCATTCTACTGTCAGTATAACTAGAACAAATTAAAAAAAAAACATGGTGTCAGAAATCTCAAACAGTTATGAAGTTAATCATTTAATAATCACACTGTTGCTGGGCGCAGTGGCTCATACCTGTAATCCCAGTGGCTCAGGAGGTTGAGGCAGGAGGATCATGAGCTCAGAACCAGCCTCAGAAATGACAAGGTGCTAAGCAAATCAGTGAGACCCTGTCTCTAAATAAAAACAAAATAGGAATGCTGTTGTGGCTCAGTGGTTGAGTTCAATCCCTTGTAATCTCCTCCCCACTCAATTAGTAATCATACAGTTTTGTATAGTGTATATTAACTCATTGGTTCCCAGATGTTAGTGCAGTGGTGTGCTTGTTAAAATGGTGATTCTGACCACTGTCCCCAAAATTCACCTAGGGCAGGCTAGGACCCAGAGGTCTGCATGTTTGACAGAATACGAAATGATTCTGATGCTTGTGGTCCCAGACACTTCAAAAATCTGAAGGAGGCATGATAGGCAGTCAATACCAGTCCCAGACCGAATCATCTGTCTGGATTGGAGAAAACTCACCTAGTGAGAGCAGCAGTAGTTGGTTAGTCCAACTGGAAGTAGGAAAAGGCAGCTGGGCAGAATATGAACCACATAATAGGCATACAAAAGCAAGATACAGCCAGAGAAAAAGGGAACCACAGCTTTACCTGCATCCACAGATGGAACAGTCCCAAGGCAGTAAATTTACCCTTGTATGATTTTATATATTCCATGCCCCAGGTTTCTAAATGTACTAATTGAATTAAAGTCATTTCCTTCTGCTTATTCCATTTGAAGAAGCAGCACCCTTTGGGTGACCCCTACCCACTTCTCTGACCTTTTTTCTCCCTATTAATTTATTACTTGAATTCACACGTCTTGGTGTCAGCAGGATTTTTTCTTTAAGAAAATCCCTGATATCCATGAATTGATTTCTTTTGGACTCTTAACATCTTGGGCAATTCATTTAGAGCTAATGATAGCCAGGACAGAAATATCTGAGAGTCAGCGATCACTTTTATAGAACTAGTCTCTCCTTGCCTCCTTTTGTTTATAGCAGTAATATACCAAGGATAATTAAATGTAGAATAAGGGAGGGCCATATAGTGATCATCCTTACATTTCCTTTGTAAGATAGCTGGGGAGCAGCTGCCTGAAGCCTTGGCACTTAGGCCAGGATACCAGCCAAACATTTGCTGGTGTGAATGTCATTTAAAGATTTTTTTTTCTATGAAAGGAAGTAAGACTGAGTTTATAAAGAAGGAATAATATGTCTCCCTTGAGTTTCTCTTGCCAACTGAGCTATTTACAATCTGCTTTTGGAGTTTGTTGCATGGACCACACTAGGGTAAGGAAATTTTATTTGGATTAGGATCATAAGAGGCTTTAGTGATTCAACAGAGTTCATACTTAATATAGGTCAATAAAAAGCAGAACATTTTTCCTGACTAAAATCTGTACTGAAAAGTTACAACACATTTCCTGAGACCAGAACACTAAAATAGATGTTTATTGAAACCAATAGATTATGCTGTAGCTGGAACTGATATAAACTGTAATGTATGAATGTATAGATCTTTTTTTCTCCTAGAATCTAGAATACTGTGCTTTATTAAAAGAAAAAGATCAAGAAGAAAGGGTGCAAGATTTATTTTAGGTTGCTGGCTTAATTTTTAAAAGCCATATCACTGTAATATTCATTTATTATGTAGCTGTATCAAGGGGTTTTGCACATTTTATAAAAGTATTAATTGAATAGAATTATGATGATTTCTTGAAGTTTATATTTGGAAGTAATTACCTTAATGATATCTTACAAAATATTATAGTATAATTATATATCTATTAGTCTTTTTTATTTTATTTTATTTTTAGTTATTTTTAATTGGTGCTTAATAGGTACACATAATGGTGCAATTCACTGTGGTATATTTATGCATGCACTTAGTGTAATTTTGTCAGATTCATTCTGCATTTCCTCCCCTTTCCTGTCTGTCCTCTCAATCTCCTTCTGCTCCATTGATCTTGCCTCTCTTTATATCTGACCCATTTTTTTTTTATTTTGCTCTAGCTTCTGCATATGAAAGAAAATACTTAACGTTTTCTATTGTATGAAACTTTAAATTCATGTCTATTATTTATTTTTGTGAATAAAATGAAAAATAGAAATAAAAAAAGAGAAGAGCCCCACTTAATTTCACCATGTCAAAATAATAACCATTTTTGAAAATTTGAATACATTTATTTAGTTTGTTTATTTTCTTCTATGCATATCATATTTTTGTTTTTTAAATATGTGTAAGATAGTATAAATATTTTCTGTAATTTTTAAAAAGTAATGCTCTTTAATATGTTTTTGTAACTGTTAATTTTTTTAGTCAATGAGTCTATCCTATCTTGGGTGATTTTTTTTTTTAAATTTAAAGCAATATTTTTTCTGAGGACAAAACCATAAAATAATGTACAAGAAGTCCCAGTAGTTCATATAGTAACTAGACATTTTGCATACCGTATTTCAGCTGTACAGTCTGTGTTTTAATGTTAGTAGCACAGCCTCTGGGGTTAGACTGGCCCGGTTGGAATCTCTGGTATACAGTTTATTGACTTTATGATCACAGGCACATTTTTTCCCATGTCTCAAAGCCTCAGTGTCTTCATCAGTAAAGTGGGGATAATCCCACCTGAAAGAATTATTTTGAGAATTATAAGGAATAATTCAAGTAAATAATTTAGTACCATATCTAGTAAATTTTCAAGAAAGGTTAATCATAATTATTATTAGGTTATATTGTGCTATATAACTGCAAATATACTATCTTTTGTTTGATTTATAAAAAGGGGGTCATATCACAATCTGTTCACTTATTTGCCTTATTCCCTAAATAGTATACCAGAGACATATTTTATCAGTACAATTAAATATACTTTCTTTTTCTAAGGCAATAGTATTCCTTGTGGAAATTGTATTGAATTTATTGAACTGTTTCCCTTTGAATGGATATTCAAATAGTCTCTAATTTCTTGTTATTAAAAATAATATTTGTTAATATTATTATGCATGTTTCTTTGTAAGTATTTCAAAGGCATAGAAGTGTGCCTTTGTTTATAATGATATATGGCATACATCTGCATAGTTGTACCATAATTTATTTACTTCTATTGAGATAGTTTTCATTTTATTATTACTTTTATAAATGGTGCTATAATGAATATCTTTGAAGCAAATTTATGATGATTTTCCTATTCTAGAAGATTTTCCTAGGATAAGGACATGCAAGTGCCTTGCTGGGTCAAAGGATATCCCATGCTTTTTAAAGCTTTTCACTTTCATTGAGAGATTTCCCTCAATAAAGGTTTACCAGTTGTTGCTGCTACCAAAGCTTACCCACCATACCTTTATCAGTGGATGCTAGATAATAGTGTATTTTTCTAAGTACAATTTGATATGTAAAAGTGATATTTTTCACATATCAACTTATTATTATTAATTTTATGTTTAAAAATATCTGTGAGGTTTTATATTATTTATCTGTTAATTATTTGTATTTCTTTTATGAATAGACTCTTTGCCTTCCAGACTTCTTTTCTGTTCGTCTTTCTGTCTTTATTGTTTATAAGGGTTTTTGTTTTGTTTTGTTTTTCAGTCCTGGGGATTGAACTCAGGGCCCTACACATGCTTGACAAGTGCTCTACCAGTGAGCTACAGCCCAGCCCTTTTTAAAGACTTGATTTTATTTATTTAATCTGTTGCAAATGTTCTGTGTCTGATTTTTTGTTTGCTTCTTTTCATTTATCAGTCAGTGTTTTGAGGTGCAAAAGTTAATTTTACGTAACCAAATTTTGTTAATGTTTTTCCTTGGGTTTCTGATTTTTGTTGCATGCTTAGACTTTTCTACGTGTGTATTTTATAATTAAATATCTATCTTTTTGTTAATCTGACACTTCTATGATTTCAAATTTGATGTTAAAATTATTTATAGAACATATATTTTGGTTAGTAGTATGAAGTAGACATTGAACCACTTTTTACTAAGTTCTTAACTAGTGTTTGAGTATCCTGTTCACAAGTTTAAAAATTTATGAAGCTTTATCCCTGTAATTACCTCCTTTCCTAGCCAACCCCAAAGTATTCTGCTAGTATGTTAATGGGAATTTCAGTGTTTACATACTGATGTGGGGATGATCTGAGCCTCTACCATATTATATCATGTTTATTTATTCAGATCATCTTTTATGCCCCTGAAGTTTTATAGTTTTCTTTAAATAGATAAATACATTTGCAAATAAATTGATTTGGGGAAAATTAAGAAAAAAATTTTAGTTGATTTTTTATTGAATTTTTCCCCCCCAGAAATACAATGAAATAATAAGGTTATCTCCCCCTGCCTTTTTTTTTTTTTTTTTGTATTAACACTAATTATTTCATTTTCTGGTAATTGCCTCTTTGTTACACTCTCTCTGCTTGCTTTCCTCTCTATAATTTTCCACTTCATTTGGAAAGGTCCTCTGAGATATGTTATGTACAGTACTGATTTGATTTTTTTGCTGTCTCCTTTTTATTACATCTCATGACTTTTAACATTCTACTAAGGCAGTTTTTCTTTCTTTACATTTTTCTTAAGCAGATAAAGATCTGTTTTATATGGTTTGTTTTTTCTAGAGTGTAAAAATTTACTTTTTCTTATTCACCTGATACTCCCCGAGTGCCTGCTGTGTTTCAGTTATATTTCTAAGGTTGTGAACAGAATGAAGGGTATATGGTTGATGTAAGCCACCTGCATGGATCTTTCTCTTCTGAGGAGATCTCACAGTTTTATGGTGTATCATTTTCAAAAATACATTTAAACTTTTGCTTCCGTGCTCCTTTTTTTTATTAATATTGTAAAATCTTGTATGTGAGTTTACATTGATCCATTTTGCCTCTCATCTTTATCCATTCTTGAATGAAGGCAAGACTACTCCAGAAGGTAGTTAGACCCCCAGATGAATATAAGCCCCATGGGAATGGGGCATTTGGTGTGCTTGCATTGTTATGTTCTTCCTGCCTGTAGCAACTCCTACACATAGTAGGTGTTCATTATATATAAATTGTGTGAATGCCTAACAGTTTCACTTGGTGTCATTGGATTTTTCTCACATTTTAAGCTAAAAGAATGGAGGTTATCTGTCTTTATTCTGGCACAGCAATCCTTTGGCCTGAAGGAGAAAAGGAGGGAACAACCAGCAATGGAACTTTTTCTCAAAAAGATTTTTTCATCACATTTCTGAAGCCACAGTGACAGTATCCTTCTTCATTTGTTTTGTTGCCACTGTTTTTTTTTGGTTTGTTGCCACTGTTTTTTGGTGGGGCAGTGGTGGGATAGAACCCAAGCCCTCACACATTCTAGGTAGGTACTCTAGGCAAGTGCTGGGCTACACCCCAGACCCCAAACCTCTGCCTCTACTCTGGGCAAATGGAGTATCTGTGTCAACCTCTTCCCTGATGCCACTGCTTGCTGAGTTGGAAGAGTATCCCCACATGCCAAGGCCTGGTGCTAGTGTGTGGCCTGCTACACTGGATGAAGTACTCAGAAAAATATTCTGCATTGTCTCAGTAAGAATTACGTCAAGGGGGGCCCTGTTTTCTTTTCAGTGTGACCGCAGTAGCCCTTTCTAGTTATGATGCAGATGTCTGTGAGTATTCCTGTACTGTGATGGCGGAAGGTCTTCTAATGGAGTCTCCCCCGCCCAACCCATGGTCCATCCTCCCCTCTGGCCTTGCTCCTCATCGGGAAGGCATATCATCAGGATAGCCTTTATTTACCATGTTTATTCATTTCTTTATCAGTGGGTATTTAGTTAGTCCAAATTTTGCTTTTCAAATAACGAAAGTAATGAGTCAGCTGTCTTTATTTATGTCTCAATTGTACTATATTTAACAACTGTTTCTTGAGGTTTTGAGTATACTCTCTTTATTCAGTTTATGTTGATGCAGGTTTTTTCTCTTTACTTAATTTATTACTAATACAGGTTTTTCTCTGATTTTTGTTTTTATTCCACTATTTCAGTTGGTTTCTGGAAGGACTGAGGTTGTGGAGATGAATTAGCCAATGTTCCAACTTGATGAAAGATATATTTAGTTAGGCTGGTCTGTTTTCTGATCATTTAATTATTAATCATTTTCTTAAATTAATTGAACTAATGGTAATTAGGGTAGTGTGATAGATGCTAGGGAAAGGTAATTATAAACTTCTCCTGAGAATGATAAGTGTTTTGAACAAATTTTTGCAACATTAAAAAAGAGAGAAAAAAACTGGCTCAGTTTCATATGTAAGTGAAAACTTGAAAAACAGTAAACAGTAAATAGAGTTAATTTTTCTCACTGATTAAGTATTCTGAAGTTAAGAGTCTAGAGCTAGTACTTAAGGATGTCATCAGTGTACCTGGTACTTTCTTTCTCCCTGTCATCATGAGCTTGTGGTTTTTGTCCTTTAGACCACAAGATGGATTACCTACCTGCCCCCTGCCCCACCCCACCATTCTAATGTTCTGTTTTAGGCAGAAAGAAGGAAAGAGAGAAGAATGTGGAAAGGCAGGGACTTCCTTACACAAAAGAGAAGGAAAGCTTTTAATAGAAACTTCTCCAGAACTCTGCAGCTTGGCAACGTCCAGCTGCAAGCAAAGTTGTAAAGTATAGCATAATTCCTGCATCCATCATTTGAAAAGTCAAAACATCTAAAACCCAGCCTAGTCAACTCTGACAGTAGCCAACTTCTGTTTCCTCATAACCATCCCTGGGCTGCCTCATTATGCAACAACAAATCTTCTTCCTGGAAAGGGGCCTGAAGCTGCCTGTTTCTCCCCTTCATGGTTTTTTTCCAGAGGAAAATGAAACACCACCCTTTAGTCTGTAACTACCACTAACATGTGCATTTCATATGTGATATATTTAAATGAAGACTAATTTGCCAACTCAACTTCTCCAGCAATGTTTATAAATGTGTCCTGATCTGTCAGCATTTTCCCCCTATCATCTTAATAATCAAATACACATTTTGAGACTTATCATTTGTGTTGAGGTTTAGTCTGTATGACACTGCAAGAGAGGAAGGCCAACTAGCCCAAGTGTGTATTGTCTTTGAAAAGGTATAGGTCAGTGTTGGAACTTCAGCTATAGATGGAAATGAGCCACATGAGAGAGCTGTTGGCAAACATTTATCTGAACCCTGAAAGCCTCCTCTCACTTTTTTGTTGCATTGAGGGCATTGGCTTGTTGCTCAGTTTTCTTTTCACCCAAAAGTCTACTGTCAACCTAAAGGACTTCACTGTCCAATGGTTCTCTAGCTTCATTTACCTCCTGAGACACTTGGGATGCTTATTTTGATACAAATTTAGTGCCCTAAATTTTTCCCCTAAATTCCTTTTCTCTGGGTCTGGGTTGAGAATTAGGAATCCGTATTTTATCTGATGACCCTAATACTTAAGGTTTCCATAACACTGAGAAACACTTTTCGGATCTGGAAAGCCCATCCAGTAACCTCTCCTCTAGTCTCTCTTCACTCTCCACAAAGTACTTTGCTTCCAAATTTCACATGAGAAAATACAGGTCAAGTTTCCATCTAGTGGGAATTCTCCAATAGCCTACTAACCCAGTTTAATAGAATTCTCACCTGTCGTGGCCTTTTCTCCTCTCTGCCTGTTCTTCCCTCTTGTGAGTAGGTCATCAACTTGAATCTTCACCAGGGTAGAAGCCCCAGGAGAATAGGGACCTTCTCTGTCTTGTTTATTGTCACATTCCCTTTGTTGAGCCCAGTGCTTTGCACATAATAAGTGCTAAAAAAAAACCCAGTAGCTTACTGGGAGAAGAAAAAAATGTATAGTAAACTCTGTGGACATCATTTGCAGAATTTTGAACAGCTTAGCCTTTTAATTACAGGTAATCTATTGTAGTCACACATCACTTAATGGCAAAACCATGTTCAGAGAAATGCTCTGTCAGGAGCTTCCATTGTGTGAACATCATAGAGGGTTAATTACACTAACTAAAATGTGCTAGTGTCACTAGGCAATATAAATCTTCCAGGACCACTGTTGTTTACGTGATGCCTTGTTGGCTAGAATGTCATGTGCAGCACATGACTATATTTTACTGTACTGTAGTAGTTCATCACTTAGCTATAGCTGAAAAGCATTCTATCTAAACCAGTGACTTTGGGCTACTGTGTTTTTGTAGATCTCAGTCTTGTTTTTTATTACATCTCTTTCACCAGCTGTCGTTATGTCCTGAAGTTTATAATTTGCTGCCATATTTTGTGTAGAGCATAACGAGGGGATTGAAGATAGCCGCACCATGTTGCTCTTAAAGTTCATCAAATCTGCGGAAACTGTACTCCTTTGGAGCTTAGAGGGATCCTCAAATACTTCACTTTGCTTATTTCTAAATGATGCAGACTACAGCTTAGAATTTTTTTTCTTTTCTTTTCCCTCTAGATAAGTAGTAAACATGAATGTAGTCTATGAATTACTTTTAGACTTGGGAAATGACTATCGATTTTCACATTCACTTAAAGGAGTGATGGAACCAATAACAGAATTCTTTTATTTGTTTGTAATATAAAACTTATTTCTAAAAGATTCTTCTTGCTAGAAAGTTCTCTTGAGTACTTTAACTATGTACTCAACACTATTACATAATGATTTCCTTACTGGAAGTAAATAAAAATTCTCAGTGAAAAAGAAAATAATGAAACTTTGTGTATGCATTTGTGTACAGATGAACAAGTGAGTAGGTCCATTTTATTGACCCTGTTACACGTTCTGTGAAAAATAATCAAATGTAGTTGATTCATAATTATTTTAAATGTTTTTCTTATATAATATCTACTCTCTGGACAATCAAGATTATAATTTTGATAAGCTTTACCATTTGAGTGAAAAGCTGCTCCAGTATCAATTCCTTCTTATCAACTTCATTTACAAAGACACGTTTCCACTTTTTAAACCTTTCAATTTTAGACATCAGTTTAGTTCATAGGCACCGGTTTTATGGAAAAGTATTTCAAAAAAAGTAGAAGAGCTCTTTGTTTCAAGGAAAAACTGTAATTGAAAGAACAGTCTTAGAATTTCAGTGTTGTATAATTTGCTTAATATTGAACAACTCTAATTTATGTATTTATCAGATCTGAGGGATACTTTATTTTCCTTTTTCTGACTGCTAAATGCAAACCAAATGCATCCTGGTGAATTGCCCTGGTGGCCATACTTAAATGTTTTATTTTGGTAATAGTGTTTTTCAGTAAGTTTGAAGTTGAGAGATTCAGTTTTATTCTGAGACTTTCCACTAGCCTTGATCATTAAGTATACAGGGGTGGCGGGGGACAGGAAGCCCTACCAAATAAGTTCTTAGTTTTGCAGCTTTGTTACTTTAAATCTCCACAAAAAGTCTTGTCTTTCATCCAGAAGTGGTTATGGTTTGTAATCAGTTACCCCTGATTGATATCCTTTAATGTGTCTGAGAATAAAATACTCTGCCTCTCATCATCATCTGAATTTAACAATAAGAATTACTACCTCCTTTGATATGTGTGTTGGTAAGATGACTGTATTAGGAAGTTCACAGAATGCTGCCAACCTGTGATGGCTTACAGTATTCACTTAAATTAGAAATTCAACCATTTGAAGCTTAAGGTGTTAATAGAAATGGAAATCATAGGAACAGCTCTTCAATCAAAAATATGTTCTCATTCGAAAATCAGAAGAGACTTTAACTCCTGCCTCTGAATTCAGTTATATTATTTTGTACTTTGAGATCTGCTAATAAAAACTTATTCCATGCTTGGACCCATACATGAACAAAACCACATGGAAATTCATTAACTTCCTTCTCTTGGTCAACTTTCTAATTAAAGACAATACATTTTAGGTTTGTGGAATTTGGATTACAATATTATGTAGTATCTGCTATGGAGGATAATGGGATATAATAGATCATAAAGATAATTTGAAATCTATAGAGAACCTCAAAATCTCATTTAGCCAGTGGTTTTAATCTTTCTACCAATCTTTTATCAGAATTGATAATTATCAAGATTGATATATTGGAATGTTGTTTTTTACTTAATTCTTTTGGGGTGAGTGCTTTAAAAAAATGGGGCAGTAAGAGACAGAGATAATAAAGCAGGATGTAGATCACCAGTTTTTAAATATAATCCTTATGATTACTTTTAATTGATGATCTTAGAAAGGAAATGAAGTGCATCCATTATGCTTATGTTCAGAGACCAATAATTCTCAAACTAGTGAACTTTAAAAAAAAAATCTTGATAAAATTGCTTCTTTAAGAAAACCTTTTGCAAAACCTCCCAAGTGCTTAATTGATGTTCTGAGAAGTATTCTGTGAGGCTAGGACTAGGGAAGCTGGCTAAATTTGTACTGCAGGCCCTATAAAGCCTTGGTTTACAGGTGATAAATAAAGCCCCCTCTTTTGCAGAAGTAACTATGTACAGTAGGGCTCCTCTGATCCATCCCGAATAGGAGATCCCTCCTCTGTGACTCTTTGAAGTTCCCCTTAAAACTTGATGGATCCTCTCCCAGGGATACAGTGTTAAAGCTTGACTTGCTGGTTTGAGGTTTTGTACTCCACTAGGCAGTTGTATGAATGTGCATTTTTACCTCATTTATTGGGATTTTCTTGTGTAGATTAGTCTTTGGAGTATTTATTAAAGAAGATCCCATGAAGCAGAGAGCCAAATATTATACATAAACTGATTTACAGTTCCCCATGTGTAAAAAATCAGACATTAGTAACTAGCATTGCTTGCGTTGTTGTTTGTTTTAGAGTAGGGTTCTCCAAAGTTTGTTAGTGATGTGTTTCAGTGACTAAAAAAAATAAAGTAAAAAACAAGTGTGAAAAACAACAGTGTTTCTAGAAAGTATGAACAGAAAGTCAGGTGAGATTGGTTTCCAGGATATTTCACTTGCAGACGCAGAGACTGTTGGGGTTAGTTGCGTTTGGGTAATTGAAGGGTTGTGTCAAAAAAGTAAAAATTAATTCATTATTGCTCAAGAAGACATAAATTGTGTCCATTGGTAGGTATTTCAAGGAAGTTGGTTTTGACTTGATTGGCAAGATAATGTTGGAGTAGCTAGATCTCTTCTGAGCAGGAAACGTTGCTCAGGGAGCAATAACTTCCTGGCACCAAATTTGGAGATAGCATGCATACCCTGGAATATTGTAGAAGGGATGATTATACCAGGAGAAAGATTAGGCTAGTTGACTCTCTTTTATCTTTTAACATTTCATTTATTCTTTGAGTTATTGAATTATATTTAGCTCTTACTATAACTGTTCATATTTATTCAGTAATGAAGCCCTGGTTACCACCTTAAATGCTTAATGAACCCTGTTTACACTGAGGCCATCCAGTGCATACCTTATTTTTTTTCACCTAACACTGCAATGGCCTATAAGTCGTTTTCTGGGTAAATTTTCTCCCCTTCATCCAGTCTTTTGTGTTGCTGTTAGAGTCATCTTTTTAAATGCCACCCTACAACACTAGTTTTCTATGACTGCAAAACAAATTACCACAAACTTAACAGCTTAAAACAAAAGAGTCATTTTTTTTACCATTTCTATAAGTCAGAAATCTTGTGGGCCTGGTCCAGTCTCTATTCAGGGTCTCACTGAACTAAAAGCAAGGTGTTAGTTGAGCTTATTTGCCGCAGTCTCTGGCTGGGCACAAATCACGAGTCTCCACACAGCTTGTAGATTCAAACAGCAATTCTTTATTCCTGAACTTACACCGGCCGTCTACAAACACGCTCTGGGGGAATCCACGTTCTCTGCCCAAATCCACTCCGCATGGGCTTCTGTCTCCCAAAATATACTGTCTGACCCTAAGCACTCAAGAGGAACTCAGCAGCAGGATACGCCCTATTCTAAAGGGGGAACACCCTAATCTCCTATTATGCTAAACTGCCCTATTCTAAAGGGGGAACACCCTAATCTCCTATTATGCTAAACCACCCTATTCTAAAGGGGGAACACCCTAAACATCCTGCCCTGGTCCTTGAGCAAGGTCACCTTTCAGAAGTCCTTCCACTAGACAGCATGGGAGTAAGCTGGCAAGGAATTTGTCATACCTACTTGGCTGATGGCTCCCAGCACTTATTGTTTTCAGCTGTAGTTCAAGGTCCCCTTCCAACATCACTGTTGGTTGGCAGAATTAATTTCTTTGTAATCCCAGGACTGAGGGCCCTATTTTCCTTTTAGCACTTAGCTCCTAGAGACCACATATAATTCTTTGACTTGTTCTCATAGACAGTTCTCAACAGGATGTTTACTTTCTTGTAGGCCAGTCAGGTCGGTTTGTAATTGTTTCAAAATGTGGTATTTGTTTGTGTATGTTTGTGTGTGTGTGTGTGTGTGTGTGTGTGTGTGTGTGTGTGTGTGTTTCTATTTCTTTAGTTACAGGGAATATATTTATTGGAGGAGGCAGACAGGTAAGACCATGGAAGAAGGAGGCCATATCAGTTTTAGGTCAGGCCATTGGTTCAGAATTGATTAATAGCTGTAGTTACGCTAAGATTGAGCCTAGTAGTAAGGCTTGCCTTTAATGAAGACTCCTACTGAATCTTTTTTATGAGAAAGCTTACAGTTCTTTGGCTGACCAACCACCCAGAAGAGGAGATGGGTCAAAGTCTGTGCAGTGTGAGAATATTATTCATCCTAGATTCTCAGAGTTACCCTGGGCCATAGTGCCATTTCTCAGAGTCTATATTGGATGAGTCATGCTTCGTTGATAGTATTGATTTTATGTTTATTTGTGAAGGGCCAAAATATGAGCTTACCAAATAAAATATAATTTTAAGAGTTATTAATGAAAGAATATATTACATTCATTTTTAATGAGATCCTGGTGATGCAAAATGATTTTATGTAATGAATCCCAGGAAATCAATGAAAAGTTTAATTACAGTTGTGGCAGTGTTGTATGAGAATATTGGTTTGGTCAATTTTACTTGTACAATTTATCAATCCTCTCTGCCTTTCTCTTTTAAATTAATTGCATGGTGAAGTAAGTAAATAACATTCTTTGTTAGCCTTGATCCTCTTTAGAAATGTTACAAAATTTAAATTTTCTCCCTTATAATAAATAGTGGCTATCACTTTTGTATGTGTTACCATTTACTATTTGTACATGTTAAAATTAGACAGTAATTTCATTTTGTAATTTTAGTCATTGTTACTTCTTCCTAAAACTTTGTTCATTTTCCTTTGTTGTTTTTTTGTAAACCACTCTCCATCTCTTTTCAACATACCAGCAGACCCATTGATCAAAAATCTAATGTTTTTCATATTGTTTAGCACCCAAACTGTAGGATGAATAAAAAGTAAAATAATAAGATACTTCTTAAGTTTTCCTTTCATGTAACCATTAGCTTCTTAAACTTTAACTAAAGTGAATTTTCTTTTGAAAGCATTATTATTTTTGACAGTTCATTGGTTATGGCATTTTCTTGTTTATTTTGAGGGCAACTGACTTTAAAAAATATTTAAAAGGATACTACCAAATGTTGATCTGCATATTTAGAGATATTTAAAGTGGTTCTTTATTTTACTGATTCTACATTATACTGAGTATATATCGAGAGGTTCTATTGGATTTTCTTATACCTACTGCAGTTTATTTTATTTCATTAAATAAAATCAGTAGTCTTTCTGGTTTTAGATACAAGCCTTAAAATGTAGCTAATAATTATTTCGGCTGATTTATTCTGTAGATAGAAGCAGTTTATTTAGTCTGATTTTACGTTGGAAAACTCTGCAGTCTCTTTTGCCTCAAATTCTCCTGCTGATATCATCAGCCTCCTTCCTAGTAGAATTCTTTTGGTACAATTGTAAAGTAGGCTGGGTGTTATGGATCGTTCTTACATCCTGCTTGTCACTGAGACACTGCAGTATGTGAGGAGCTGCGTAACTCATATGGAAAGCCATTGACTTGTGCAAAACGAGATGTCTCTCATTCTTTAATAATGACCTATTCATGTGGCTTTGCCATTTATGGTGTGACAGCTGTAAAGAACCAGAATATCCTCAAAGAGGGGTGCTGTGATTGAGTATCCCGAAAGAAATGTTGTTTTTGTTCTAAAAGTGGTGCCTTTCTTGATGGTCATTAAATATGTTCAGGCTGAGGTTGTGGCTCAGTGGTAGAGCACTTGCCTAACATGTTTGAGGCACTGGGTTTAATCCTCAGCACCATATTTAAAAAAAATGTAAAGAAAATGCAGGTATTGTGTCCATCTGGAACTAAAAAATATTAAAAAAAAAGAAAGAAAGAAAGAAAAGAGGAGGAAGAAGCTTTTCTATCTCTTTGAAAACAGTAAAACTGTTTTCAAAGCCTGGAATCATCATGGCAGTTTCTTTGGGGCATATGTCATTTTAGAATTAGAGTCAAAATTTTCTTCTGAAATGTTTCTTTTGAAATAAATACTGTATCTTTGATTGCTGTCCCTGCCCCATGTGGTTGTTAGCTGGTCTTAGGTACCTTTTGTTCACTGTGTTATGACTTACAGTACTGTATCTGGGCCAGACTGTCCCCCAAACAGGGAAGGGAAAGTGCCATGTTTTCTGGCCCAGAAGACTCACTTCCTCAGCCATCTTGCTTTACTTCTGAATATGTTTGTCTTGATGATTTCTGGTCAGCCTTCTCTTTGTCTTCCACTCCTAATCTTCTCTTTCTTTTCTTGTCTTCATCCAAACCTGCATCCTCACTCCTGAGCTTTGTTCTGCTTAAATCTGTGACTGTCTCCTGTTTTCTGGAGGGAAATCTTCCCCAGAGAGATTCTGATGCATACCACATTTGAAACTATCGAGTTAAAGGAATAACCTCTTCCCCAAAATGGTTCAGATGATGCTATAGTTTGGATCTTCAGTGCTCCCCTCAAAAGTGAGCATATTAAAGGCTTGTTCTCCAGCGTGACACTATTGAGAGGTAGTGAAATTTTTAAAGAGATGGGGCTAAGTGGGAGGTCTTTTGGTCATTGAGGGTGTACCCTTGAAGAGAATGTGGGACTCTGGTCCTTTTGTTTCTTGTCTCATTCATGTCCTAGCCATGGTGTGAGTGGTTTTGCTACACCATACAATTTTGTTTTGATGTGCTGCCTGGGCACAGACTAGAAAGCAGTTGGAGTAAAACTTTCCAAACCCTGAGCCAAAATAAACCTATTCTCTTTATAAATTGATTATTTCAGGTATTTATTATAGCGATAGAAAGCTGGGTCATATAGATGGTAATCTCAGCACATAAACTTAAGTCACCTTGCAAACTACCATTGAGCACAACCAAAAAAATAATGAAAAATCAAGAAACAGATGTGATCTAGAAATTAGGAAGAGCCTTTTGCCTATGGTAGAGCCATAAAGGACTTATGCATGTTGCAGAGAAGACTGAATTGAAGGACATGCTAACCAACTTGTGATTATGAGGAATTATCAGCTTCTTTAACATGTACCTGTTCATAGCTACAGTGGCACCTTCCTGTCCTGCTTCCTTTGTCACCTCACATAGTTATTAGATATTCCTGCCACCTCGTCATCATGGTCCTTCAAGTATTCTCTGTTTTGTATATTCTTTCCTTTGTCCTATCTGTAAAGTACTGACATTTTCACATACTCTTGACACAGTACATGCTGCCCATTTATCTCTTCTTTCCCCTCAGGTTCAGCTGTGATCTCTAGGCAGGTGACTACAGAGCTTTTTGACTCTCCTGTTTCCTAATCTCTCTCCTGAGCTCTCCTTTTTGTACATTCTGCCTTGATGTTCCATGTTCCTCAGAAGCTGCACATTTTCCAAAGACTAGCCAACTCCACCACCTTTTTCCTTAATTTCCTTCTTTCCATTAATGTTGTAATTCCTCTCAATGTCATCTAAGTGCAACACTTTACCTTTCATTCCTTTTCATTGTTGCTGTCTCTCACAGGTACCAGGTCCTAGTGGTTGCTCATTCAAAATATTCCTTATAACTCTTCAGTTCCCCTGTAACTATCCTTTGTCATTGTGAATTAATGGTACAGGCTTATAGATTACTTCTCTGTGAAACTTTCTTCTTCTGTAAGTCACTGTGCACGTTGCTGCCAGGTACTTACTGTTCACTGTCTTGCAGTAGACTGTCAGGGACTTCTCTACTGGCTACCAATGGGGTACAAACTCCTCCGCTGGGTATTCTGCAGTCTGGCAGCCACCAATCTCCTCATCTTTCCGCCAGTAAATACTACACTATGGCTTGCACACTGGTAGCCCTAAAAATGTAGCAGAGAACTACACAGACAGGGCTCCTGCCCTCATGGAGTTTGTATTCCCATGAAGAGCCAGAGTGTGAATAGTACTGTAAAAAAAATAGCAGAGTGGTATGAGTAAGGGTATAACTGGTCATGTCTGTTTTAGATGAGATGATCCAGGAAGTTCTCCCTAAGAAAGAAATGCAGTTGATCAACAAATATATGAAAAAGTGTTCAACATCTCTAGCAATTAGAGAAATGCAAATCAAAACTACTCTAAGATTTCATTTCATTCCTGTCAGAATGACAATCATTAAGAATACAGGCAACAATAAATGTTGGTGAGGAGTGGTGAAAAAGATACACTCTTACATTGCTGGTGGAACTGCAAATTGGTACAACCACTGTGGAAAGCAATATGGAGATTCTTCAGAAAACTGGGAATGGAACCACCATTTGACCCAGCTATCCCACTTCTTAGTTTATACCCAAGGTACTTAAAATCAGCATACTATAGTGATGCAGCCACATCAATGTTTGTAGCAGCTCAATTCACAATGGCTATGGAACCAACCTAGGTGTCCCTCAATAGATGAATGGATAAAGAGAATGTGGTATATATATTCAGTGGAATATTACTCAGCTTTAAAGAAGAGTGAAATTGTGGCATTTTCCAGTAAATGGTTGGAGTTGGAAAATATGCTAAGTGAATAAGCCAGTCCCACAAAACCAAAGGCTGAATATTTTCTCTAATATGCAGATGCTAATTCACAATAAGGCAGGGGGCACTAGGGAAGAATAGGGTTACCTTAGATTAGGTAGAGGGAAGTGATGGAAGGGGTGGGGAGAGGATGTGGGAATAGGAAAGGTGGTAGAATGAAATATACATTATTACTGTATGTATGTATGTGACTGCATGACCAATATGATTCTGTAACATGTACACTCAGAAAAATGAGAAATTATATCCCATCTATGTATATCAAAGTATATGAATGCCTTCTACTGTCATGTATAACTAAATGTTTTTTAAACATTTTTTTAAAAAGAAGTAATGTCTTAGATGAGATCTGAAGTTTAGGAAGAAGCCAGCCATTGAAAGAGGGAAAAAATTATAAGGATCCTGAGGCCAAAAAGGGATTTACATGCCAAGAACAGAAGGTAGCCCTCAAGATTGAAGAAGAGTGGAGTGAACTAAAGAGAGAGGTGTGAAAGAGTTTGACAGGGGAAAGAGTTTGCATTTTATTCCAGGTACTGTATTGAGAGATTTTCTAAGCAGTGAAATGATATGAAAACACTACTCTGGAACCCAGGGGCACTTAACCACTGAGCCACATTTCCAGCCCGTTTGTTTTATTTTGAAACAGGGACTCAGTAACTTGCTCAGAGCCTCATTAAGTTGCTGAGTCTGGCTTTGAACTCATGATCTTCCTGCCTCAGCCTCCTGAGCTGCTGGGATTACAGGTGTTCACTACCATGCCCTGTGGGAAGAGGCTCTTATAGTAATAGTTTGGACTTCATCAGAGTTCCTCAGTCTCAGCTTTACTAACAGGAAATTCTGTTTGGATACTTGCCCTGTGCTCTGCAGGATGTTTTCTCGCATCTCCAGCTTCTACCCATAAGAAGACAGTAGCACCTGCCCCTCCCATTTGTGGCAATCAAAAATGTTTCCAGATATTGTCACATGTCCTCTGGGGAGCACAGCCACCCTGGATCAGAACCACTGGACTCTAGATGGTGGCAGCAGTGATAGATTTGAAATGTTTTATAGACGCAGAATGGACAGTATCTTTAAATGAATGGAATATGGAGAGTGAGAAAGGAAAAAAATAAAAAATTCTGACTAGATTTTTGATTTGCAAATCTAGGCAGATAGTGTCACACATACTTGAGGCTCTTGACATTAGTCTCCTTGCTTTTGTGGCTGTTCTTAATACTATTCATCCACTTGTTAAATAGCTCACCCTACCACTCTCTCCTTTCTCTGAAGGAAGGTCCAACTTCAGTGCCATCTTGACGTGTTTCCAGGTTAGCTCACCAGTGGTGAGCCATGTTCCAGTGAATTCCTACTGTCCCATTTTAGTACCCCTCTTAGATACTTCCTGGCCCAAGAAAGAAGCACCAGGGTCTACCAAAAGGAGCAGCCATGATGGATGATTGAATTATGTAGCTTTGCTTTTATACCCTGCTCTTCTTTAGATTCCTGTTAGTGGCTTATAGGATTAAAGTTTCTTTTTCTTCATCTTCTGATCACAGGACCATCATCTGTTATAGGCAAGTCCTTACTAGGTTTATCTGAAGTTGGTCACAGAATTAGGATTCTTACTATTTGTTACCATGTGTCATAGTTATCATGTATGTCATGGTTGTTAATGTCTGCCTGTCATCTCCCAAGAACAAGAGGGAAAGGGAAACCATATCTTGGATGGTACTTCTGTTTAGTAGCATAGTTATACTGATCATGAATTTGGTATTCAGTGAACGTTTTTTGAATAAATAAGTGAATGATTAAGTCTGGTTTATTTTTTACTCTGGAGTATAATGGAGTTAAAAAGAAGTAATATTTTTCTATAATTTTTTTTTAGTTATATGGACACAATGCCTTTATTTATTTTTATGTGGTGCTGAGGATCAAAACCAGTACCTCACACATGCTAGACAAGCGCTCTACCACTGAGCTATAGCCCCAGCCCCTCTATAATGTGTTTGTAATCAGAAAAATGTGGATTTTTTTAAATGAAAAATTAGCCTGCAGGTAGCATTATTAGTGTAATCGGTTGGTTGATATGGAAGATGGCTTGTTGTCTGACTTTTACTTCTAATGCTACATCTTCTCTGTTTCTGCCTTGCAGCTCTAGTTGTAAGCACCACTTCAGCTGGTTTTGCATTGGCTCCAGGACCTTTTGACTGGCCCTGCTTCCTGCTCACTTCTCTTGGAACAGGTCTTTCATCCTGTGCTGCCAACTCCATTAATCAGGTCAGTTTCTTACCTTTCATCTAGATTATGGTATTCTCCCTTTTTCCTGGATAGTAGTAGTATCACATTTTTAAAAATCTTCCCAAATCCTATACATCAGTGGAAATGGCCTGTGAACTTGTAATACTGGATATGTTTTATGAAATCTCTATGTTACATAATTATTTAGTGTTTTCTTTTTGAGGTAAAGATTTTCAAATAGGTTCAGGTTAGAGAGCGGTAGAGTACATGCTTGAAATTACCAGAACTTAAGAACTTATAACTTTCTGTTTTTAGTAGTATCTTTATCTATTTCAGCTACAGTTCCCCTGAGCTCATCATTGTGTGCTGTTGTTTCTTAGTTTGATTTTATTGCATTTTAAACTGCCACCATACAAAATAGAATGTCTTCCCTATCTTTGTGTGTGTGTGTGTGTGTGTGTGTGTGCGCCCGCACACGCACACACGTGTTTGTAGGTAGATGGTACTGGGGATTTAACTCAGAGGCACTCTGCATTGTGCTGCATTCCCAGCCCTTTTTATTTTTTATTTTGAGACAGGGTCTTGCTAAATTACCCAGGCTGTCCTCAAACTTGCAGTCCTGCCTCAGCCTCCCAAGTTGTTGGGATTACATGTGTGCATCACCATTGCCTGGCTCAGAATTTATTTTAAAGGAAAATATCCAGCTTAAAAAATAGTTCAGTACTATTAACTTGGTATAAGGAATCAAATTATATAAAAAGCTAATTAGTATATTATTTTTAATAGATTCTGCTCTCCCATTATTTTAAACATTTAGATACTTCCAAAATAGTTTTCCCCCACTTGTCACTGTGATGTGCCCTAACACTGTGGCTTTTTCAATGACACTGGAGTGAAAAAGCTTTGGCTAAAACATAAGGAAAATTGTCTTCATCACCAGAACACCCAAGTGAAGTTGGCATAGTTTTTAAAATAGGAATTAAAGTTACCAGAAGGAAAATAGCTTAGTTGAATGGATATGTAAGTAGCTAGTTTGCAAAATAAGGGAATTTAATTTGATAGTGCCCAAAATGATTGTGTTTCTATAGTGTATTATCAGTTACTTGGAGAAGAATCAATTTATTTTAAATAAGAGTTTCTTGTTATTTTTATTGTCAAACAGTCTTCTATTCTTCTAGTGAGGTTCAAATGAACCTACCACTTATGATTCTTTCAATAAACTGGATTTATTTTGGTATTTTGGATGTAGTCTTCAATTTTTATTTTTATTATTACCTGTATTTGGGTATAGATCTAAGTTAGGAGAATAAACTAGGGGCACATTTCTAGTTTCCAGCCTCCTTTTTATAAATTTAGGATCTGCATTCATTCTTGAGATACTAATTCCTATCTCTTGTTTAAATTGTAAGATTCAAAAAAGATTTTTAAAATAAAAGTATGGGGACTCAGGGATAATCAAAAATATTCAAATGCTTCAACTGGTTGATAAAACCAAAATATTATAAAAAATAAGAATAAGTTTGAGCTACTCTTCCCTACCATCCCCCTTACTGACTCCAAAAAAAGGCAGCTCAATAATTTTTCATGAAAAAACAAACAAACTGTCAGTTATAAAGAGAAATTTCCAATCTGGAAAGAAAAAATGAAATGATTTACATTTAGGCAGAAATTCACAAGAACTGAGCATAAGCCAAGGTTTTATGCATTTTAAAAGGATTATGTGCTTCAATGGCTGTTTGATTTCATAGTTTATAGAAGCATATTTATGATGGGGGTGAGTTGAGTTCTATAAATTTTAAAACTGCTAAGGAAAGCCGCAGACTACATGATGGGATTCTTTCTGGTACCAACAAATTGCAGTGTCTGCCTCTGCTATTAATATTTCCTTAGTTCGGTTTTCCAAGCTCTGCATCCCACTTACACAGCTCTCCTGGTCTCCCTTTGGAACACTTTATCACATTCTTCCACGTGTCACTCATCCCTCACAGGCCTTGTCAGTGTCATGAGCAATGTCGGATCTTAATCAGTTTCACAAATAAATATCTTCGTCTTATGGCCTCCATATTGCTTCTTCCCACTTGTCTTAGGCTCTAATTTTGGAAGCACAATACTTAAAAATTTTTAATTATCCCTAGCATAGTAGAATTCAGTGTTATTATTAAGGTATTAATCAGCTTTCCAAATTATTATATACTCTTCAGTAATGCGTTGGAAATATTTTAATTCCAGTGTTATTAGGCAGTCTCATAAATATGAAATAAAGGAACATAAGGTCATTTTCATTAGCACTTTTAAATAGCATTCGTAGAACAAAGAGCACAGGCAACATGGAATTAACAGTGCTTTTGAATAACAGGTAAAGACATAGTTTTTAGCATAAAAGATGAGTTAGTGTTTTTTCTTAGATGTGTTCACATTAAAGAATGCATATATGTGGTTGATCTTTTGTAAAAGTCCTTCAGCTTCTAAAAGAATTCTATGGATAAAAAATTTCTTTCTGTCCATGTTTATAAAATGTCTCAAAGAACATTTTATATATATATATATATATTCATTTTTTATGTGCTTCATTTGAGCTGTTATTCATTTAATACTGTTTCTTCTTTGTATCCAACTTCTGTGATCTCTCTGTGAAAGTAGAAAAAAATAAAGCTTTGAAAAGCAATTCTTACATTTGTTTTTAATGAGAGAAAAATGAGATTCAGCTTCTGATTTATGAAGAAGTGAATAGTGCATAAAGAGATATGTATAAGAAACCACTAACACTGAAGTGTAAAAATGAATTACATACATGTTTTGTAATATATATACATGCTTCGTTCAAAACCAAAGTGTGGCTTTAAAGGGGGCATGCCTTCAAAGGATGAAAGCAATCCATAAAATGTTTTTAATTTAGCAACTGAAAGATAAAATGTTATGGATGGCTTTGACTGTTCAAATCTTGAGAAACAAGTACAAAGTAAATAGAATACATTCAAGTAGAATTAAGACTTCTAAAAATTATCAGACTATTAAAGAATTATGTTGAGTATTTGGCATAGTAGTGTAATAAGCTGTGTAATTGAAATTATCTTACCTATGTTACTTGTACTAGTGAAACATAAGTAAAATGATGTATTTATCTGAAGTTTTGCCTTTCACACATAACAGCCCAGTTACTTCAGTTCAAAAATAGTAAATGGAAAATTCCAGAAATATACAATTAAATTAAGAAACTTTGATTGTAGCATATTGTTACCACTGTTTTTATTATTGCTTATTGTTGGTAATCTTCTGTTGTGCCTAATTTATAAATTAGGCTTTGTCACAGATATATATTTATAGGAAAAACTATAGTATACGTAAGATTGGGTACTGAGTTTATAACACTGCACATTTCTAATTAGTTTTAAAGGACAAATTACTGGAAGTGAAATTTCTGGGAGGAAGGCTACCAGCCAAAGAACATATGAAACTGGTTTAACTTTGGAATGTATGATCTTAAAAAGATAATTAATTTCTTACATTCACACAGTGCTGTAGAGTTTATAGACTATGTTTATATAAATCATTCTTTAAACATGACAACCCTGTGAAGTAGGTGACATTATTTCCATTTCTCTTTTTAAAACAATGTCTTTTGGGCCATTGAATTATTTTTTTAACAGGCAACATTTTAAACATTTATTATACATATGATGTTTTCATTGCAAATCAGTAAGAATATATAGATAAGCAAAAAATAACAGTTATATTTTTATTTTACTTTTCCCCTATGCCAGGTAGTGTTTGTTGTAGGGTAACAGAGAATAAGCAAAACAGATGCTATCCAAATAGATGTGTTTTCCTACCTTAACACTCTGAACAGTTTAGATTGGATGGCTCTTTGTGAGGGGGAGACTGTCCAGTGCATTGTGGGGTGTTTCCCAGCATCCCCAGTTTCTGTCTGTTGGTAGTAGTAACATCCCTTCCCTAGTTGTGACACTGCAGATGTCTTTAGAAATTGTCAGATATCCCATGGGGACACAAGTCACCCCCAGTTAAGAACCACTGCTTAAATAATTTCTACTTATTATTTCATTCTGAGATCTTTACCCAGGATCCTGGCTATAGTTTCTCCTTGTGTAACTACCCATTGATAGCTGGGGTGGTCATGTATCATACTTTATGCCTTTGTTCTTGGTATAATTATTAAGAATGCCCCTTTTACTCAGGTGCCTTAGTGTGGGCGAGGAATTGTGGTCTTACTGTTCATAGCTTATTTATGACTTCATTCTATGAGTATAAATGAGATATGGTAGAAATATCTTCATATCAAAAGGTGTTTCCTTGAGTTCTGCCTTTTCGGTTCAGTGTGCCATTGGAGGAGCAGAGATTTCCTGACTATAGCCAAGGTCACTTGGCTTGCCTAATCTTTACCTTGTTTGTAGTTACACCTATACTCTGTTGTCATGCCTAATTGTAGTGTGTTTTACACACACACACACACACACACACACACACACACATGACCTTAAAGAATATTTTACATCAATAATTGCTCTGTTTTAGTACATTGTTGTAGAATTTTGATGGCTTTTGATTTTTTTTTTTTTTGTATCTCGTGTAATATTCCTGGCAGTTTGTCTTCTCACAAGGATGGTTGTCACTAATATCCTAAGGCAGCTGATTGGTGGGCAGCCTGATGATTAGAACTTTATTCTTCATATTAAGCCACAATACCTTTGTTTTGTTTATTTATTTTTATGTGGTGCTGAGGATCAAACCCAGGGCATCACACATGTGAAGCAAGCACTCTACCACTGAGCCACAACCCCAGCCCCTTCCAATGCATTATTTTCTAACTATGATTAATAGATGCTTGTGGTCTCACAATATAATTATTCATTTGTATCTCTTCTCTAGAGAACTCTTAACTTTCTTGAAACCAGTGATTATGACTATAACATATGTATGTATCCATCATCTCTGCTCACAGTATAGCACTTGTAGATTGACATTCTAAAGGAATATGTATAAAGGAGAGGGAAGGGGAAGTAAAAAGAAATGTTAATGACAACAATAATCTCAGCTAATACTTATTTAGCACTTGCTATACACCAAATAATATTTTAAGAATTTTATATACATTCGATCATTTGTTTGAGCCTAGGCTCATGGGATTTCAAAAAATGGCTCTTTTGAAAGATCAAATAAATGATGAATGAATTCACAATTTAGTCTTAGCTCTAAGAAGAGCCATTGATGTTCTCTGAGACTTTTAGAGAAAATTAGAAGAAAGGCATACAATGTAGTAGAGTTTCAGATCTGAGAGGCAGGTTATAATTAGAAAGCTAAACTTGATAAGAGTATGTTATCTTTGGGATCTAGTGTATCCATAAATGTTGAAGAATTTTTATGAAAGGAAATGAAAGAGATCAAGAGGTGCGAATAAAATGGGGTCAAGAAGAGACATGTTTTTTTGTTTGATACTGACAATACTTGAGAAACTTTCATGGTTGAAATAAGGTAAAAAGGTAGGGCTTTAGATAAAGAGCTCTGAATTATAGGGTAGTTAGGGCAAAAGAAAATCCACAGCCTTTTAAACCCTGACAGGAGAAACAGGTAAAGATTTTTCTATTTTCTTGGTGAATATGAGATTAATATCTAATGCCTCTTTCCTCATTTTCCCTTTCTCTGATGTTTCTTTTGTTTTTACTATTCAATCTGCCTAGAGCAATAGGAATTGACTTTCATCTTCCATGTTGAACAAACGTAGTTATTAAATTTGGTGTTGTATTCTAGAAGAATAAGACTTACATTAGGGAATACCAGTGATGTGATTTATTGAACACCAGACATGTAAGAAAAATCAAGATGTAAAATATATTTTTCTTTTGAATGTTGCGATTTGTTTGACTTTGATGTTGTAACTGATAGGCAACTTGCATTCATTCACTGGCTTCTGAAGTTCTTAACTTGTGGCTCATTCAGATGATTCAAATTAGCTACTACACTATACCAGGTTTGCCTAGAGTCTTTTAGTATCATTTGGGAAAGAGTCTCCAACTAAATATGGTTTTTATATAAAAGAAAAATGATGACATTACTGAACAATGTCAAAAAATGTATTTTAAATGTAGATTCTTTTTTCATGAATTTATATAACTCCAAATAGTTTCCAAATTACATTTGATTCTACTCTCTGAAATGATCTATCTAAATGGAGTGAGTTAGGCATTTACTGATAAGCAAAATAACTCCAGGTAAAGTTTTGCCAACAAAGGCAGAGATGATGATAATTTGAACATAATGTTTGTAAACAGTTTTTCTTAATAATTTTTATGTCATGGTTAAGGGGCCACTATTTGCTTTATAATGATTCTTTTTTTAATATTTATTTTTTAGTTATAGGTAGACACAATATCTTTATTTTATTTTTTATGTGGTACTGAGGATCAAACAGTACCTGAGCCACAACCCCAGCCTATATGATTCTTTATAATGATTGGCATTATTCCAGTGTTAGAAGAAATGAAGCTCAGTGATGTCATTGATCACATATATGAAAATCTTCAAACTGAGACTAGAATCTGTGAACCCAGTTTTTTTGCCCTCTTAATTGAAATGTCCTAGTTCAATCATCACCTTGGAATCAAACTGTTCCCCATAATGAGTCCCTTCCACTAAATGAACTGCTTCTATATCCTTACTACTGTGCAGACACGGTCATATCTCTGTCTCTAATGAGTTCAGGAAGATTTAAATGTCCTAGTCGAACTAAATGTTCTTTTAATGTCATTTCATATTTTGGAATATGGATTTCCAATTTGGGCTTGATACTACAAAATGTGCATGTATGTAATAATGTCTATTGTATCTTTAAAAGAAAAGTTTGCTCTGTTTTTGGCCCATGTCTTCCACACTTACAGAATTTGATTATCTCCCATTTAACCCAAGTTAGGGTTTTAATAGAAGAGAAAAATGTGTTTATTTTTCTCAGTGTATTTTCCTCAGTTTTAAGTTATACAGGTTTGAATATTTCTTATCTGAAGTACTTGGAACTGGAATTTTTTTTGAGATTTTAGAATATTTACATGTACATAATAACATCTTGGGGATGGGACCCAAATCTAAACAAGAAATTTCATTTACATTTTATATGCATCTTATACACATAGCTTGAAAGTAACTTTATACAATTTTTTAGTGCATCTGTATTCTGACTGTGACCTATCTCATGCGGTCAGGTGTGGAATTTTCCACTTGTGGCAACATGTTGCAACTTAAAAAATTCTGGATTTTGGAGCATTTTAAATTTTGGGTTACAGATTTCCAATTTGGGCTTACAAACAACAATATGTGCATGTATAAATATATGAATGTGTTTATTCAAAGTAGATAACATTTATGTGAATTCTTCATATTTCAGTATGTGGTGATAACTTGTGACCAGCAGCCATTATTGATTTTTGCAGTGTTTATAAGCATTATGGAATTGTATGTGTAACTGGGGTAAATCAAAAGACATTGCTGGTTCAAGTTGATAAATCAAAAAGGTAGATATTTAGTTGATACACAATGGAAATAATGCCAATATGGATTTGGGAAGCTAGGATTCCTGGCTTGTGTCTCTAGGGTTATGTGTTGTGATAAAATCTGATTTGGGTAGCTTGGAAATTTGCTTCCTTCCTAGATATCTCTCCTTTGCCTCCATCTAGTAGAGGTCAAGCTGAGTTTCTTTCCAAATTATCTCCCCCGCCCCCCCAATCTTCAGTTGTGATTTGCCTTTCCTGATTTCTGAATCCCATTAGGTTGTTGTTTCTCTGCTCTGAACCACATACTCCCTTTCCTTTTTTCTGGGTTAGATTGACTCTTGGTTGACTGATGACACTGATAGAGAAAAGGACTGCATGGCTGATCCCTGGGAGGCAGTATAGTTCCTTTCCTTATCCCATACTCACTATCCTTGCCTTAGTGACAGTCTGTTTTTAAGATTTCATCATGAACATTCTTGAGGCCTCCATCTATATTTATACTTTAAAATTGGAGCTATTGGATGATTCTGAATTCTGTGCAGGATCCCAGATATTGAAAGGAATTGGGGTGTGAGAGATTGGAGGGGACAGACAGTGTGGCAGATGTCATTTGTGCATCTTTAACCTTCATTAACTTTTGAGAATTCTTTGTTGCTGTAACTAGTAATGAAGCTCAGACTGGCTTTAGGCAAGCTTTTAGACATTTAAAATTTGTGTGTGATTAAGTAAATCCTAAAATTCACATTTTCATGACCACTCAGTCCTGTCTTATTGATTTGCTAAGAAGTTTTAGAAAATATTGTTTGTCAAAAAAGGGAAATTACTTACCTGTGTGATTAATCTTAAGGAAAATTTCACTCTGGCATTTCCTTCAGATCCTATGCCAGATTTCTCCCAGAAGCAGTGATCACAGGGGGAACAAAGAAATTCTAAAGGATTTGAATGATGGAATGTAGAGATAGGATGGAACAAAAGAGAAATTTTGTTAGTTAATAAGATTTATGTATCCTTATACCTTAAAATATACTGTGTAACCTTAAAATACTAATAGACAGATTTAGCTTTTATTCAACTGGAGTTTCTTAAATGCTAAAAGAATATGTATCTACTAGCTTATAAGAAAGAAAGCTATCACTGAAATAAAAATCTAATGGAATATCCTAACATTTTTATTTTTGTAAACCTGAATAAAATTATGGTTCTTCTGTTATTGCTTTGGACAAAAATATAGATGATAATTTAGAAAATGCCGTTGTATACATTATTGTCCACTAGGTGAAATAAATAAGGATTAAACAGTGCTGTACATAATTTCCTTAAATAGCTAGCTGAAGATAGTTTGGATAAAGATCCTTCCCCTAGTGTTATTGATGTCATCTATTAATTTAAATAATAAAGATTGAACATAACTTCTGACTTTAAGAATATAAATGTATCTCAATATTAGAGTCTCAGTATAAAAGTTTTAAGGAATTTGTAAATAAGAACATCAGTAAAGGACTTCACTGGATTCCCTCCATGATTTTTACTTATTTTTAAGTGAATGACTGACCAAATGGCTAAATAGATTGAATACACAGAAAGATGATATCTGTGGTTAGTCTTAAACACAGAGTTGTGGACAGTCCCCTAATCCCAAGCCTAATATGTTTTCCCAAAGGAGGAAAAATAGAAATTTCTTTTTATAACAGATAGATGGTCAACTATCTCAAGTACCTCTGGCATAAGTCAAGTCAGATTACATTAGAAATGACCCCTTTTATAAGTACTTAGTGAACATTCAGCCATTAGGACTGTATTTTAAAGCCTTTGAAAGGCAGGTGAATGTTACTGAACTAATGTCTACTTGCACAGAATTTTGTTTATTCTGCTTAGCTCAAGTTAAAACCATTGAGGTGGGGAAAGGCTGTTAACCCTCCTGGCATTCACCTGCCTATTGGAAAGCAATTCTGATTTGCTGAGGACCAGAAGGCAGAATGTCCTTAAATAGTAGAAAGTATAAATGTGCTTTATGGCTTTTTTCTTGAAAACTATTTTCTAAGAGAATTCTTGTACATTTATTTGTTCCTTTGCTACTGATAAAGATAATTGTTCCTTTCTAATCAGTTCATATGCCAATAGAGGAAGACTAAGCAAAGTGTAGGGAGTTGTCATTTCCACCTGTCGGAGGTCAAGAGAAGTGACCAGACTATCAAAAGGTTGGTTGGGGTTTTACTAGGAAGGTGAATTTGGCCTGAAACTTTCCAGGCAGAGGGAATATTGTAAGTGAAGACCCAGAAATGTGAACTTGTATT
Organism: Callospermophilus lateralis; assembly: GCF_048772815.1. Taxonomy (NCBI): domain Eukaryota; kingdom Metazoa; phylum Chordata; class Mammalia; order Rodentia; family Sciuridae; genus Callospermophilus; species Callospermophilus lateralis. The sequence continues at coordinate 263,154 of NW_027514285.1, forward strand.
TATACACAGGAAGACCTGTTGGAGTTGCAGACATTGCAATGCAGCAGAAGCAGAGGTACAAGGTGGGCAGGGTACCAGGAGAGACTTGGATAAGGAAGTAGCAAGGGCAGGTCACGAAGGGCTTCCTTGGCTTCATTAAGCAGCTAGACTCACACTGTAGATGTGAAACAACCATTGGTAGACTTTTTTGTAAGGTTGTAACACAGATACTGACTTTCTCTTACTCTTAAAATTAAGAGCCTTACTTAAAACCTACCAGTGGTTGCTTAATATGTACAAGATAAGTCTGGTTGCTTTAAAATATATATATATATATCCCTTTACAATCTGCCCCTCCTTCTTCCTTAACCAAATCACTTGTGGTATCCTCCTTATTAGAGTAAAATATTCTGACTTTGACCTACAAATTCAGCATGGCCTGTGTCTTCTCAAGCCTCATCTCTTTCCAATGCCTGTGTCTGAACTAAAGGGACTATCTTAATTGCAGCTAAAGTTTGTCCATTCAAAAGACATTTCCTAAGCTCCCACTATGTTCCAGGCATGGTGTTGGGTGTGGAGATACAGACAGGTATACTGCAGTCTTTGTAGCTCATAGCAGAAGAGTGATACGTGGACTGAGAATATATTAACAAAGAAATATCAAGCAGGGACTGGCATGGTGATGAAAATTAAGTCGGATAATGTAATAGCATCAGGTCCTTGGAGAAGGCATCCCTGACACCCTGCCCCCAAACCATTCAGCTCGTCCTCTTATGTCACAATAATACAACATTTCTTCATAATGCTTTTCTAAATCTATAGATGTAACTTTCATTGTTTCACTTTGTAAGAGTTTGGAGGTTGTCTTCTCTATGTGATTGTAAGCTCAGCAAGGGTAGGGACCAAGTCTGTTTACCTATGTGCCAAGAGAGGTGTGCACATATGAGGGCTTGGAGAACAGGAGATGCTTACCCACCCTCACCGATTTCATCTGAGCCAGACTAGCTGGAAATCTCTACCTGCCATTTATCTATGGCTTTGGACAGTTGACTTAACCTCAATGAACCTGAGATTTCTCATCCATAAACAGTTGAGGTGGTTGAGGGAATGAAATTATATACATTTAGTGTTGAAGAGGATCGGGATATGCTACTTTGGCACAAGAAGTATTTTGATCTGAGGGCATTTTGAGTTCCTCAAATTCCTTATCAGCCTAAAAGCAGAGCCTCCCAAAAGAACTTAGTTGTCTGAAATTCCTTCCCTTGGAGCAAGTGTAATCTTCTTAGAGAAAGGTGGGTACCACATCCAGTTAGACATTAGTAACAAAGGATCATATATCCCATCTACTTTTCTAAGGACTCATTTATCTTTCCTAAACTTTATTTGCTCTTTCTTAAGTGGTTCCCTGTCTTTTCCTATTAAGATGCATATGCACTCTTAAAGTTCACCACTCTTCTGGGTATTGAATTCTTTCTGCAGTGTACAAAAAAAACTTAAATAAATGTATATGTTTTTTCTCCTGTTAATGTATTGATTATCATTTTAATTCACAATCATTTTAATTCATAAGACCCCCAGTCACTGAACCTGATAGTGTAAAGATTCCTACAGCTAAGAAAAGCATGCAGTTATATTGTGATTACTATTTATTAATAAAAAGTTATTGAATCAGGACAGGAAGTGGGGAACTTTCAACAACAAAGTAGTAAGGTCTTAAGAGCCTGAAGGAGAATTATTAGCAGAAAATTTGAGTAGAAAGGACTTGGCCATTAGTTAATTCTCCTAGTGGGAAAAAAGAAAGAAATATGAAATCATTTTTATATCTCCGATGTGTTAAATAGATGGATAGAGTTGAAGGAGGAAATAATAAAAAAAAGCAAGTCTTGGTGAAGAAATAATAACTTGGTTTGGGGTTTTCTTTTTTTGAGGGTTTTATAAGTTTGCTGATTTTGATACATACAGGTGGTGAAGATGAATACGGGCAATTATTGGGTTTTATAGGAGATTTGTTACCAGAGTCATAAAAACTGATACCACACAGGAGGTGGTTGCCATGCCAAGCACATGGGTATGCTTGGTCAATGGAAGAAGGGACAGGGAGTAGAATAGACTTGAAGACCAAAGACAGAACTAAGAGGCTCGAATCTGAGGACTGGGCGTGTTCTTGACACTTTTGGTAATTTCTTTGATAAGCAAAACTAAAAAAAAAAATAATTGCACAAATAAAATGCAAGTCAGGGTGGAGAAGCTTGAATGAGTCAACTCAGAATAAAATCCAAAGTCCCTGCCTCCAGCGCTCTCCATGGTCTTTCAGCCATAGCTACTGCAGTTCTTCAGACACCTTTACCCTCTTTACTCCAGCCATACTGGCCACCTTGCCATACTGGCTACCCCAACCCAATAATAACTCTCCTGCTCGAGGACCTGCCTTTTCACACAGACATTCATGCGGTCTTCATTCAAATCTCCGCTGAGATGTCATCTCTGAGATGCAGGGCACACTGGCATTCTTTGGACTCCTATCCCTCTCTTCTGATATTTGTTGTTGTTCATTGTCTGTTTCCTGCACTAGAATTGCAGCTCTGTGAGATCAGAGACTTGGTTTTATGAATTATTCTTTCCTTATTGCCTCAAACCCTGTCTGGTTCATAGTAGGAGCTCAACAGATAAATGAGTAGGTAAATAATCAGTGCTGCTTAATGGGAGAAACAAGCTTCAATCACGAAATTGCACAGATAAGTGTAAAACTGCAACTGAGATAAGTAATAAGACATTTCGGGCACGCAGAAGCGGAACCTAACTTCCCCATGAGGAAGAAGTCTGAGATCATTGATGCAGGGTGGAAGCCCAAAGTGGAAACCTCTGCTTGGCCTTAGTTTCTCATTGTGCTCTTCCTGTCTATGGCTTCCTGGGGTGAGGAAGAAATTCTTTGGGTTCTGTGGACCTCCCATTTATATTATTTGGTTTGTAGAAGTGCCCTTGCTTTTGTAGGGAATGGTTATAGACAAGCTTTAGAAATTAGATTTTTTTTTAATAAGTTGTTCCCTGGTCTCAAGGAACCCTTCTCACTTCTTCTTGATGGCATTTTTAAGTTCTCCCACCTCTTCTAAGCCTATATTCCTTGCTGTGTTAGGGACTTGTGGTGACTGTGATGGGTTGGAGTCTAAGGCCCTCTGATCAATGGGAGCAGCTGCTCTGACTGGCCTTGGTAAATACAGGTCCAGTGATGCTGGAACCTCTGGTTTTTCAATGCAAATGACATTTGGATTTTCATATGGAATGTCATGATTTAAAATTTGGAGCAGTTTTTCCAAACACTGCATACTAAATAAAATCTGTCAGTGAGTTGAATTTGCCATGAGTCCCTGTCCCCCAATTCTAGCCTTTGAAATAAGACATACAATTTTTACATTATCATTTATAAGGAAAACAAGGGGCTGGGGATGTAGCATGTAGCTAGCTCTGGGGTAGAGTACTTGTCTAGCAAGTGGGAAGCCATTGTTTCAATTCACAAAAACACAAGAGAAAGGAAGGAAGGAAAAGAAAGGTCTTTCTTCTGAGAAGAGAATTCTTCACAACAAAATTGTGGATTATAGTTTTTTTAAATTTATGTTTATGTTGAAAAAAGTGATGCCCCAAAATCTCAGCTTAGATAGAATCAAGCTATGTACACTGAACGTTAGCTCATTAAGCTGTTAGCTTTCTTGAACGTGTAGGTCTTCTTAAGCTATATACCATAGAAGAGCTCATTATTTTTAAATTTAAAAAGAGGGTGAAGGGGGGATATTACTGCTTTAACATTCAAAAGTTGAAGTCAAGGAGGGTCAACTCAAAATTGCTTCAAGGAACACCTGGAAATTGCAAATGTGTTCACAATTATTTCTGTACTTGATGGTGTTATGTTTCAGAAAGTGCCATTAATTGTGATAGAGTAACACAGAGCTCTTTGTGAAATGTAAGTCCATTGAATATCAGCACCTTCAAAGACAATAAAAATTCTAGCCTGCATTTATCTATTCCCATGTGAGAAGTTACTACAATGTATATTGTATCATTCCGCATGAAATTCTTTGGCTTAATCGTCTCTCATTTATAGTCCGTTGTCTGAGGTCTGTATTCCATTTTGCAGTTGTCAAACAGCTATCAAATTAAAACACCAGATTCCAAAGTTAATTTACATTTTGTGTCATTCCATATCAGTATATTTCTTGATTTGGGTATCTAAAAAGTTATTTCTTAATTATTCTTTCTCTTAGTTATTATATTCTTTTCCACAATGTCCGCAAGTACATTAAATATGATGTTCTGAATATCTTCATTATTTTCTAGAGTTTTAAAAAATTCACATGAACTTTTAAAAAACACCTGAATTAGTCATTTAGCCTCTTATTTCCACTGTACCTTTTTCAAGAAGCGAAAATCAAATAACTTAATGTCATCCTTATTTTCATTATCATTCTTATTTTCCTCTTTTGTTTAACATTGTTTGTACAAGCTGAAGTCTCCATAGCAATTGAATATAGAATTCTTAATTGCTTTCTAAATGTCAGTAATTGTTAGTATAATAGTAAAAAATTCGGCATTCTTTTTTAATAATTTGTTGATCAAAGAACTATTCTGGTTATGCTATTGATGTTTTACTACAAAGCATCTCAAGTTGCCAGTGGGTGACATTAACATTGTAATCCTGTGTAAAAGAAGTCCGTCCCTGAGGTATTTGATGAATACTTTAGGTTTAAGTAATTTGGTAAAGAATGACAGTTGTATGCTTATATAATTCTTAGTTATTAGACAAAAAGTACCTAAAATTGATACTTAAATTATGATAATTAGGAATTTCTATGTAATAGTACAAAAACATTTCCATATTAGTCTATTTACCCTTTTACACTAAGGTCGTTTTAATCAATATTTGTTTAGTACTTGCTTTTCATAAACTTATAAGTTAGACTTTGATTTAACCTTTTCTTGTTTTTGACACATTGTCCTTTGTGATTTCCTAACTCCTTGTGTATTTTTTCTGTGACGTCATTTGTTAAATTGCACTTTCATTAGGTTTTTACATACCTGAATATTCCATTAGCCTATGAGCCTCTCTTTGATTAGAAAGGCATATTTTATTTTAATCCCTAGTACCTGACAAATAGATTCTTAGTGAATGGTTCTTGAATAAGTGAATGAGAAAGTAGCCAGGAATAAGAAATAAATCAAACAGTTAAAAGAGCCTGAACTTGGTATAACTTTGTCCCTTTGTTATTCTAACTTCATCAAAGCTGTCATTTCAAAACATAATTACATTTTATGATGTACAGAGAACAATCCTATTGTTTGTACACATTTTCCTGGAAATTTTAATAGTCAACTTTGAAAGGATTAGCATTGGGAGTATAATAAAACAAGTTGAATTAAATTTGGGAAATATCAAGGGATCAGATAAAATCAAGCAAAAGTTAATGGCAATGTGAAAGTTATTTATAACAGCAAATTAGGTTTTTCATACAATAATAAAATTGTGCTTTAATCTTTGTCATTCAAAGGTTTTTAAAAATTATTCTTCATTAATTGGAATTCAAGCGATTTGATGGTAGAGTTTTAAGTTACGTGCTCTGTGTGCTTACAGCAAATAGCTTTTAGTGCAGATGTATTCCAGTGATATGTTTCCTCTTCAGAAACTTCACTACCAGAAAAAAAAAATACAAGGTCCAGAAACCCAAACTCTCTGTATATCCCACTGCCTATCAGCAGCTGCACCTGGATTTTAGCAAGATACCAGAAGGGTTATATGTCTAAAACTGAACATCTAATCTTTCCCTAAAATCTGCTCAGACTTCCATTATAATCGCTGCTCATTTGCTCAGGCCAGAAACTAAGCTGATTGTGTCCATGCACATATTCTAGTTGTGGAAGATGGGAGAAATTGCTAGAGGATGGTTAGATTCTCCAGCCAATTCTTGCAGCCCACCACCTTTGTCTCCGGCTAGGTTGTTGTAATAACCTCCTTAGTGGTGTTGCCAATTCTGCCTTGCTTTCTACAGTGTTCCCAGCACAACATCTAAAACAGCAACAACTACAAATGTGAGATCACCTCCTCTGGTTAAAACTGCACAGGGACTTCCCAGGCCCTGTGTGAACATTCTGCCACCCACTCTCAACTCCTGCTTCTGCACAGCCTAGCAGAAAATTGGTTTACATTAAGTTTTGAGAAAAGGAATATGGTCCTGTGCTTTTATAGGTATAAATTACAAATACGTATTAAAATTTAATTTTAATTGCTATGATTGTTCTGTCATGCCTTTTATCTACTTAAATAAAATATTTTATTTTAATGCAAATTAAAACTACACCAAGATTTCACCTCACTCCAATCAGAATGGCAGTTATCAAGAATATCAGTAACAGTAAATATTTGAGGATGTGAGGAAAAGTGTACATTCATTCATTGCTGGTGGAACTGCAGATTTGTGCAACCACTATGGAGATTCCTCAAAAAACTAGGAAAAGTATAAATCCAAAGGATTTTAAATCAGCATACTGCAGTGACACATCCACATCAATGTTTATAGCAGCTCAATTATAATATCTAAGCTATGAGAACCAATCTAGGTGTCCTTCAACAGATGAATGGATAAGAAAATGTGTATATGTATGTACATATATATGTACATACATATACACAGTATCCCATTGTGTATATGTATATATATACACATATATATACATATATATATATATATATATATATATATATACACATATACACAATGGGATATTCTTCAGCCATAAAGAGGAATGAAATGATGGCATTTGCCAGTAAATGGATGGAACTGAAGACTATCGTGCTAAGTGAAATAAGCCAGTCCCAAAAAACCGAAAGCCAGATGTTCTCTTTTATATGTGCATGCTAACAACAAACAAGGGGTCGGGGTGGCAAGGAGAAAGAAGTTCAATGGATTAGACAAAAGGAAAGGAAGGGAAGGGAAGGGGGATAGGAATAGGAATGACAGTGAAATGAACCTGATATAACTTTCCTATGTTCATGTATGAATATACTATAGTGAATCTTGACATCATGTACATCCATAAGGGGATCCTAATTAGAATAATACATACTCCATGTTTGTATAAATACTTCAAAATAGACTGTACTGTCATGTATAACTACAAAGAACAAGATATTTTCTTTTAAAATTATATGCAAGAGTTTTTTTTTCCTGTATTAAAGACATTACTGCTTTGTTACAAACACTTTTCTGAGCCTGTCCTTTATTGTAATCTGTATTTATGTTTGTGTTGTTTTAGGATGTATGGGAGCCCTACATTTGTAAATATAAAAGCTGTTTTTTTGTAATGGTTTTTCTTGGTAAAGATCACTAGAAAAATCATCTTAAGGGCTGGGGATTTGGCTCAGTTGGTAGAGTGCTTGCCTCACATGCACAGGGCCCTGGGTTTAATCCCTGGCACCACAAAAAAAAATCATCTTAATTTGTGGACTTAAAATATGAGGTGGTGATATAATTTAATTCAATACTAAATTGTTAGTTTTTTATCCGGTGATCATTTCTAAAGGCCACACTTATAATAGGCTAAATTCTATTTTGGTTTTATTGCTGCTTCACTATCTTATTCTGTTTGAAGAACTACACCCTTGTAATAGTATATATCTATTGTGTATTTTAATATCTGAGGACTTTAGTCTTTGTGCATTTCTTTTCAAGACTTTTTGTTCTGTTTACTGTTTCAAATAAAGAATCATTTCTTTTGAAGTTCTTTTAAAGAATAGGATTTTAATGAAAACCCCATTGTATTTGTAAGTTTATTTGGGTAACATATACATCTTTATTCTCTTTGGTCTTCCTAACAAAAAGTATATCTTAGGTTATAAAGCCTTTTACTAACACATGAGACCTGGAAGATAGCTATCTAACACTGGATTCTACTAAATAATCAAGTCAGTCTGAGAATGAACTTCTAGTTCAGAAATATTAAAATGCAGGGGAGAAAGCATTGTGTAAGAATCAAAGAAATATGCCTTTTTCTTGTTTGTTCATATTTTATATTTCTGCATGTAATGTTTTCAAAATTTAGATTTGTACTTTTTTTCAAATGTTTATTGCTAGGTTTTCTTTGTCAACCCTTAGATTGTTAGTTTCTTTAACATAGTTTCAAAGACTGGAGATAAGCTCAATGATAGAGCACTTAACCTGGCTGGTGCAAAGTTCCGAATTTGATCCCCAGCACTGGGTGAAAAAAATTCCATTTCTTACCATTTTTAAATTTCTGCCTTTATTCAGCTATTTTTTGTTTGTTTTTGTTCTCCAAGAAAGGTTTTTGTCATAAATCTTTGATGGTATTGAGAGTAAAAAGCAATTGATTTCCAAATTTTATTTTGTTTTTCCCTAGTAGGGATTTTTTTTCAGTCACTCTACTGCCTCTTTAGCATTGTTTTCCTTTTTTTAATGTTGAGTTTTGACAGTGCCACTGTTGTAATTTCCCTGTTTATTCATCATTGAATTGAAAGAGGTACGGTCAGTCATAGTATTTCCTTATATGAGTGTCATGTATGTAAGGTCTACTTGGATCTGCCGTGTCTGCAGTTTGGAAGCTACCGCCCTTTTCTCTGTCTCTGATTTCCAACAATTGATATGTATATTTTTCCTGCTCAAGGCTGATGTAGGGTTCCAGTGTTCATTTATTTTGAGGTGATATTTTCTGAATCTACTTCCAATAATTTGTGAAAATTGGTATTTTATGCCTTTGTTGAAGCAGTTCATCCACATATTCAATTCATGTTCAGCTATTGTGTCTTCAACTGAGCTTCTATTATATGTACCAGTCCCTAGTCACTGGGGACCCAGGGGCAGGCAAATAATCCTCGTTGTCAGTGGACCTAGTGGGGACTTAGGAGGCAGATAATAATTAATCACACATTTTATTTAAACATTATAAAACATTATAAACATTATTTAAACATTATTTAAACATGATGCAAACAAGACGTACTTGGTACCATTTGAATGTGTACCAAGGTATAGAACCGATGCTGGAGCTGAAATCCTAAAGATGAGTGAGGGTTTTCTAGGCAAATAGGACAGGAAGAGTGTTCTAGAGAAAGGAATATGTACACAGCTCTGTGGTGGGAGGAAGAATGGTTTAGAAAAACTGAGAACATTGTAACTGGACAGAGACAGAGAGGATGGTATTGAAAAGTTGATACTGGAGAGGAGGATAGAGGTTAGAACTTTTATAGTTCTATAAGCTACTTTAATATTTATTTTACTTTCAGGGCAATAGAATTGTGCTTTAGTAGAGAGAGATATTTTATCAGATTTGTTAGCAAGCCAGAATGATACAGAAAAAGACAAGAAACTTTTGCCATACTTTAGGCAAAAAGTAACTATGGCTTGTTCTATTGAGAAGAGTGGTTGAGAACAATTTTGAGACAGATTTCAGAGATAAAATGAACAGTACTTAGTAGAGGGAAGAGAGAAAGAAGTTATCAGGAATGATTCATAGGGGTATAGGTCAAATGAGGTAGATGATGATACCATTGACTACTCAAAGATGATCTAGGTTTGGTGGGATGATCATGAATTCAGTTTTGGATTTATTAATTTTGAGATCACTTCAGTTGAACTGAGAGGAAATGTCAAGTAGACCGAAGGATACATGGGTCTAGAAATTAGAATAGGGAAATGTTTTATAGATAGATCATTTATAGATAGAAATTTATAGATAGAAATTTAAGAGTCATCTATATAGAGATAATAATTGTAGCTGGGGACACTAATGAGATTAAATGGCCTGGGACCTGCCTTGAGGAGCTGAACTGTTTAACAGAAGGTGGAGGAAGATGACCTTGCAAAGGAGGGGAAGAAGAAAATCATGGTATCATGGAAGCAGGACATATTTTAAGGAGTGCTTAATAGTGTAGAATGCTGCCAAAGATTATATGAGTTGAAGACTGTGTAGTCCATTCCATTGGACATAGAGGTGAAGACTTTGAAAAAGCTATTTTGTTATTCTGTTGGGTGAGGAAATCACAGACTAGCAGTGAGGCACCATACCAGAAAATGAGGCCAAAAATGAGTGGTTCTTGCAGTGTCCTGATAGGCTCTATACCATGATGACTGAGGACACAGATTTGAGTCCTGACTATCATTAATTGTGTGATATGGAGTAAATTACTTGACTTTTCTTCACCTGTAAAATGGAAACAGTAATAGTGTCTACCTATCATGTACTATCAGTGGAGACAGGTAAATAAGACATTATTCTACTCTCACAACCCAATGAGAAATGTATGTATCTTCTACATATACAGATAACTGCAGTTCAGCAAAGAAGAAAAAGTGATATGTCACAGAAGAAAGATCATCTCTGGCTTCCATTGTAAAGAGTGAATGCTTTTCAAGGAGGCAGCATATTTTAGCTGGAGTATGTAGGATGTGCATGATTTAAAAATGAGGAGAGAAAGATTACTGTCAGAAGAAATAACCTAAGCCAAAGCAGAGAATCTGGAAGCCATGCATACACAAGGACATTTGTGTGGTGGGAAGAGGCCTAGAATATCAGAGTGCAGGCTGAGGCCATATTATTGAGTATCATAATTGCCAAGTCAAGAATTCAAATTTGATTGAGAAGGAAATAGGGAGCCATTGAAGTGTGGGGAAAGCCTGAAGGCATATTGACCAGTTAGCGTGTTATTACAATAGTCGTAGGAACTATAGGAAACATGAACTCAGAAATGAGAGATAATATGTAAAAGGAAATGGATTTGAGTTAAAAGGGCCTTCATTCTGAGAAAGTTAATCTGAGCTATAGCTTTATCAGTATGCAAATATACACATCAGCCTAGGTGGTATACACATCACTTTGTGACCAGGATCCCCTTCCCTGTAAAACTCATGGGGTTGCAAAATCTTCTTTGTGTCTTGGCAGTCACTGCCAACCAAGTAAATGAATTGATATCCATCATCTGTGACCTTGTCAAATCCCTGTTGCCTATTTCTTGTGGTTATCATCTTTTGGTTAAATTTCTTTAAAAATAATGAAAATCTAGAGACATTTAGCCCAATTACAAGAGTCTGATGAGGAAAAATATGTTTCTGTATTTTTAATTGCAAGTAAATGATTGGCAGTGGTGTTTCATGAAATTGAAAAACTTTTTTTTTAAAGAAATGCTGAGTTCTCAATTTTAATCTTTAGTTCTTCCTTTAGCTAATTAATTTCCTTATTTTTTAAACATGGAATTTTGAAGAATGTTAAAATTTGGTTAATTTAAAAGCAAAACAGATTTGACTAAAGATCTTTTCTAAATTCTTACTCTTATTCAAACTTACGGTGTGGTTGTTCTAGGGCCATGAATTTTCTAGTTGCTAATCCAAGGATAGTAAGCCATCCCAAGAGAATAAAACATAGCCTGCTGCTCTTCTGATTTGGGGTGTATTTATTTCTGTGCACACTTCTTATTGTCACTTTTCAATTTGGTAAGGGTGGGATGAGGTAAGATGGTAAGCTATGTGCTTTTTTACCAAGAGGAACTTTGTGTCTTACGGGTATCTTTGAACCATCACGAAAACTGATCTCTGAGTAGAAATCTTGCTATTTTCAGACTTGTGAATGTCTAGCTAAAATTTGCCTGCCAGAGACTGCTGCCTTTTCTCAGTTCATACATGATTCTCTTCAATAAAATGTGTTCCAAATAATCTGTCTCCATCTTCTAGTTAATCTGTCACTTGATTGATTCTGTTGGCATTGATTCCTAACTCTGCTGGAACTGTGTCAATACTGCCAGCCTTAGGCAAGGAGTCACCCTAATTCTACCTCTGCTACTGGCCCTATACTCTTCTGCCCCTAATTTCTGTATCTCCTGATTCTTTATCAAGTGGGTTATACTTTGAACTTCCCATTTTGTTCTTGCATCATGCAGATGCTTCTGACCCATGCCTTGGTAATAACAATTCCTCTGACTCTAGCTTGGCTAATTTACAAATAATTGTAATCATGATAATGAAAATAGTAATAATGGTATCACTATCATCTGATTTTATTTCTATAGCAACCCTGTGAACTAGGTATTGTTACCTCTGTCTGACAGATAAGAAAATGGATGCTCAGAGAAGGAAAAAGAATTGTCTAAGGCCATTTATCCAAGTGGTAAAGCTAGAAGTCATCCTAGTTTTATCTAGTTCTGAGACCCTCCTCTCTGTGTTTTGACTCTGACTTCCCAACCTTATTCCTAATCTTGCTTTGACCGAATATCAACACAGTGTACCTATACCTAGACTCTTTTACCTTCATTTCTGTTTCTATGATGTTCTTTGTTGATGATTTAAGCCTGCCATACCTCTGGTGCCTCACCCTGTGGTCTAAGATTTCAAGTGTAAATCTGACTGAAGACTTGGTTATTTGCAGTGACTTGCAGTGACCAAGAAAAATGCTCTTGGTCATGCCAGTTAGAGAATGGTGCTGTGATCTCTGAGACTTGGCCTGCCCACTGCCACAAAATACACCACAGGGTCTCAGTCATCACAGACGCCAAATTACCAGCCAATCCAGGGGCTGGCATTCCATGACTTCAGTAAACCATATTAAATTAATATCTTTCATAATTGCACATATGCCAGAAACCAACTAAATCCCACCTGTACTAAAAGAAACCAAGATAATATTTCACTAGTGCTTTCCTTCAGGGGAGTTGCTTTTACGTGGAGTTTGCCTGCTTTAAAAAGTGCTTGAGAGCAGAAGCCAAGCCCTGTTGGCACCAAAGAAATGGATAAAACAGCGCCTAAGTTGATGTGGCAGTTGGATATAGAGAGAGGGACAAGAGTGAAAATGACAATATATTATCTTAAGTTGTTCGACACTTTACAGAGCTGTTTCATGTACTGGGTCTTTGCTCTTCCCAGAGTTCTATAAAGTACCTAGGATAGGTGTTGTCATATGAGTACAGATGAGCAAACTGAGGCTCAGAGACATAATACCTTACATCAGTATGAGAGTTCAAACTCAGAATTTCAGTTTCTTTTGTCATTAAACCTAGCTTGTTTTTCTATCAGCCCATAAGTCAACTATTGATTTTTTTGAGAAGGAATTGCTTCAAAATTTCTTTTAAGCTATACATTCACAATTCATAGTGAATGTGGATGCCCTCAATCATACTTCTCTTCCTTGAAACTTGCTTAATACCATTTGAATAGAATCTACTCACATAGGCAATATTATTAATGCATGAGCTGTGAAAATTTAAGCTTTTTTAAAGAATTCAGGATGTTTTCCCTGTGTGGATAAAGTAGCCTAAAGCATGATGAAAACACATGAAACTAATTTGTCTGATTAAAAAGAAAAATTTATACAAATCATAAAATTAGGAAGGTAGCTTGTAATGAAAGGCACTAAGTAGAGAATGTAAATATTATTTTGTGGTCTATTTGGTATTACATTTTAATGTAAATAACGTATCCCAAAGAAACTGTGAAATTGATTAATAAATCCAGTCTCCTCCAGTGTGAGGCAATGTGAGCTGGAGTCAGCCAGGGCTCTCCGTCCATGTCAAAGTATTCTCATGCTCACAGGGGCGTGGAAGGGCTACCAATAAGAGAACAACAGGTGCATGCAATTTATGTTCAAGAGTAGTTTAAGTATCTTTAATCAGTCCATTTTTAAGTCAAACCATATGATGTTCATACCTAGACATTTTTCTTTTCAGTATCAAGTACTTTCCGCTCTTTTCATGCTCCATATTAGCAGTACCCAGCTGTGAAACTAGGCTTGCCTTTTGTTACTTAAAAGCAGATAAAATGTTTACAGCAGTTACAGTTGATTGCATGCTGGTTAGTTTCACATTTCTCCCTCCTGTCAAGGTGACAGTGGGTCTCTAAAGAATAAATCAGGCTACCTGACTTGTTTTCTGCTCAGTTCAGCTATAAATAGGTTAGTTGTTGCATCAAATATTGCAGGGCGACCACTCAGCTAGGCTTGACAGCTCTCTCTTATTGATAGGAAAAACTGCTTTATCCTCTATCACTTGACACAAAATTTGTGAATTGTAAATAAGTACTCAAGATTTGTATTTAGAGTTTAATACACTTGATTGCCATTTCATTAAAAGTAGAGCAGTGGAATAATTTCAGTGAAAGAGCTATATCCTGAGAATATTCTGCAGTGTTTTGTTTTGTTTTTTTCTACTTTCCACTAACATAAAATTCAGAGGCTAAAGGCAGATTCCTAGGACAACACTAGGTAGATTATTTTTTCTTTTTTCTGTTCATGATAGTAGAGCTTGGGAGTGCTGTTGCCAGTCCTGCTGTCCTTTGTTGACATGTGTTTGTCTTCACAGTTCATGTTGCACATGTAATTTGTTAATGGGCCTCTTGATAATTAAGATGGTGTATTCATTTCATAACACCCGGTTGTTAGGCGATTACCTGTGGGAATTACATAAGGAGGGGGAAGAATGACCTGCCATGTTTTTGCCCTTAGTGGTGCAGTGCAGATTACTGTGATAGAGAACCCCACCCCCATACCCCAGGCTTCTGGGCACAGCTCAGCTGCCTCTGCTTCCTCTCATCAGTTTCTTCATCTGTCAAAATGTAAAATCTTCTTTCCTGCTATAAGAAGGGCTTGTGAAGGTTGGAGGTTTAATGCCATTTGAATATGGCAAATGTTGAGTCTTATTTGTTTAATGTTGAGTCATAACCAGTTATAAGTAATATTTGAAACAAATGTTCTCCAATGTTAAAAATGTTCCCTGTTGTATAGTATGACTTCAGTCTATTCTTTTTCTATCACTTTCCCAGTTTTCATATTGGTTTGCAATCCTGTAGAAAATGGCCAGTAAAAGCAGGTGACAAATTGATTTATGAGATGCTGGTCGCCACCCCCGCCCCCAGAAAGGCAAACAGTGAAATGTGAACTTCATCTTTAAATGTATTTACACAGGTTGTCACTGATGAATGCACATTGGTAAAATAACTTTAGAAAAGTTTTTATCCTGCCACGTCGAGTCCGAACGTTTCATGAAGGCTATAGTTTTCAACATTCCCTGAAAACAGAAGGTTCTAGTCCTACAGCTGATAGGAAGTGACAGATGCCTATCTTGCACAACATTGCCAGCTTATTAATAAAAATGTAATAAAGCCCCATAATTGTCTAGAATGGAGTTTTAGGTGTTATTTGTAATGTTTACAGCATTAAATCCATTCTTCGCTGCTGAGTTAACCTTTTACTAAGAGGGTTCATTTGCAATAGAGAGGAAAAAATTTTGGCAACTGAAAAATAAATTTTTTGCTTTAATACTGAAAACCACATTGTAAAATTTAAAACATATTCAGAGGCCAGTATTCAGAGCCAGGTGATGAAATGCAGCTCTTTGCGGAGGAAAGAAAATTTGAGAGAGGATTACAGAGGGAAATGCCTATGAGTTTTAAGAACTTAGCCAGAACTCCTACTAGTATTAGTAGTTGAGGCATGTGTGTATCCATCTATATTGTGTGTTCTTTGAGAAGACTTCACATCTTGTGTTCTGGATAGAAGAAGGCATCCAATTTACTTTCGGTTTTTAAAATACATGTCAGTACTTAAGTAGGGTAGACAGCAGCACTAATCATATTAAGCACAGTGTCTGAACTCACAGTGAATGCATAATTAATGTATTGTTTTAGAGGGCCTAATATATTAGTCAAGGGCAAGAGCTTCATGCATAACTTGTTCTGTGGGTGAGGAGAGCTACTCCACAGCACCGTTAATACAACCACAGCTAACTGTGCTTGCTAAATCTATTTTGTTACACCTCTAATACAAAGCCAAAGCCATCAGACAACCTCCATTAAAGTGTTTGCCACGGAGAACTCTCTCTGGGATAGTAAATGCTAATTCAGTGTCAATTAGAAAAATGCTTCTAACAAAACACTACGATTAATAAGGGGTACTTGTGTTGATTCATTGGTAGAATTCTTTTTTTCTGAATCCCATATAAGGATGCATCTTTCATTACTTTCTATTTATTATTTTAAATATGTTTAGCTTGAAGGCACTTTACCATTTCATCTTTAATTTAAAATGGACCCAAATGTTTACTTCTCCATCAATATCCATTTAAACTTAAGCCATTTAGGTCTCACTAATTTAAATTCCTTTAGTCAAACCATTGAATAAAAGGTTTAGTATAAACTCTTGAGTAACTGCATTCAAACATACTTTTAAAAGTTTCTGATTTCTGTAATTCTCTTCTAGTTTTGAAGAGGTATAGTATATATTTGTAAAACAGATCCAGGTTTAATAAACATCTTGTTACACAACTAATTAACAGCTGAAAATGAAACTTTTCTCTTTGCAACTTTCAGACTTTATGGAGTAGAAGTGTTCAGATTTTAATGCTGTATTCTGTATTTTTATGTGTACATTTTTTAAACTGCCTAATTGATTTGCAACATGTTCTTAGTGACAGTAGTCGCTGTTCTGTTTTTCTTACTACTTTTATGAAGATCATCTTTTGTTCATCTCATTGATATGAGGGTGGGAGCATGGGAGATGTTGATGAGTGGGGGATGCCGAATGGGGATGCAAGAGGGAGAGTTTGATAACATTTCTTTAGTAGTGTGGTGTTTTATTTAATTCTCCTCAGCCCTTGAAGTATTGCTGTCTGTATTTTCTTGGTTTATGTAGTGTTTTAGTAATATTTAAAAATTATGGGGAAATATTTACTTTAAATATTAATCAGCATGCACATTATCAAAATATGCTAAATCATTGATTTTATCTTTGATGTAGTTTTAGCTTTAGAAAAAATGGTTTGTTAATAACTCTAATTTGTGCTTCCTAGAATAATAGAATCATGAATTTGGAGCAAAGGACTTAATATCCTCGGCTTCATATTTAATCTTTGAACTAAAATCTTCAAAGAAATTAGTCTAATTTAACAAAACTGTGGTATAATTTTTAAATTGGCTTTGGTTCTTTTAAAGAGAGTTAATTTTAAAGTAGATTATAAAGCAACTTGTAAATTTAAGCTAGTTGCTCTCTTTACTAAGCCGGCCTCTCTCCTATAGGTGTATATTTTCTTAAATGGAATGTTCTAAATAGATTATTTTTGAAGACTACTTTTCCTGACGCTACCACCAAGTAAAGTTACAGTATTGAGACATACTAATGGCCTCAGTGACAGCTCCGCCCTAAGCATATTTCAGCTGCTTATTTTTTTTAACTCAAGTTTTCTTATATATTTATGTACTGGGGGCAGGAAAGAAGGTAAGGTATATTCTGACGTAAGGTCTCCTTAATGTTTATAAGTAAAAGTAAACTGTAGTTTACATATTCTGTACTCTTCAGATTTTTTTAAGATCATTTAGAAAAATTCAAGTGCAGTAAATGCTTTCTTCTTGTATTCGTGTAAATCAAAGCTAAGAAGCAATATTACACTAATGATATCTATTGAATAATTACATAATGTGTATGTAAATGCATTGCTTTAAGAATTTATGCATTTGCCTAGTATTTGAATTTATATTAATATTTAAGAGTTACTCTGTATTTCTGTATTTAAAGTAATATTCTTTGCACACTTAGATGTGTTTCTGTTAACTATATGTTTCTGAAAAGCTGTTATTTTGCCCTCAAGTATCAAACAGTCTGGTAACATGGCCACATCAAAGTTAGCACCACCTTTAGAAGTATTTTTAATTTTTTCTTTCAAAAGTTGCATTTTTAATAGTAATTCGAATCTTTCTAAGAGTGTGTATGTATGTGTGTGTTTTTTAAATTATAGCATGGAACCTTGAAGGCCTAGCCAGTACCTCAAATTTGTTGCAGATGCCGTATATAAATTTGATTTATCTTTTGTTTCAACAGTGCAAAAATTTTGTTTAATTTATTTATTTTTTTGGTACTTTTAAACAAACTGCCTTATGCTCATAGATGTTTTTGAAACATGAAAAGATTATAGAATTATGTCATTTTATCTATACTTAATGATGTAATTTTGAACATTGGCATTTTCATCTATAATCTATTGTTTTGATTTGTCTGGTACTCATGAAATTAAAACGTTAGCTTTGCTATTAGAAACAATGCTTATATGACAATAAGTTATCCCTGTAGTCATTAATAAAAAATATTAAATATTAGATATGTATTTTATTCTATTATCACTTGATTAAATTACCTGTGTTCATTTTATTGTGTATTTCTTAACAGAAACTGTTTTGTTCTTATATATTCATTTGGTCATACATAGTAAGCCATCAAAATTTTATAGTTTAGAATGCAAATCATCCATAATTCTCCTAATTGAGTGTGCAGATTGTAAGAATGCTTTTTTTTGGCACACGTGAATACTTGTAAAAATGTTTTCACCTCAAATATTTAGATAATTGATTAAAACGAATATTGGAGGAAGGGAACAGAGTGCTCTGAGAGGGAGAAGTTAAGTACATTATGGATAGATTTATGGTTGTACAGCTGTACTGATTTATAGCAGGACCATAGATCCTAATCAAAAGCAGTTAACTTTAAAATGAGCATATCTCAAGGTACATGTCTAAAAATTTGTGTTTCTACATTTATTTTTTTTTAAACACCCATTTTGCATTAGTTAAAAAGAAATCTTCCTCTTTGGATTTCAGATGCCATTAGGTACATTGCCTTTAGATGTGAATTCACAGAAATGAAATTTCTCTCTTTCAGTAAACAGCATTTAAGTGTATAAATATGTCAGAACATAAGTAATATAGCTTTTCCTCCACAGATGAGCCCCTTGCCACTAAGAACTGTTTACTCAAGTCCTCACTCTTTTCCTACCTGAATTCAGTTGTGTTTGAGTTCCAGTTAAGCACTAAGTGTCTGAATCAGCTTACCACTTACTATGTGATATTAGCATCATTTATAATTTTCACTGTATTCTTAGTGCTCATAGAATAGAGTTATTTTATTTAGGCTTTTGTGGATAAACCAGCTCTTTGAACCTTTTCCATTTTTGTTTGCTTTTGCTCTGTTTCTCTAAGACCCTGGGGAACTCCCCACAGTCATTGTCATTATTGCACTGTAAGCATTGTAAGCCTTGTGTTCCTTGAGATAAAAATACGAAGATCAGGCTATCTGTACTCACCTACCTTGAAAAGCCTAGCAGGCCTGTATGAAAGTCAACTCCAGCAGAGCTGCGAAGGCAAAGGATGGAGAATTCTTTAGGTGACACAGGGTCATATTGATTGCTGGGTTTATTTCTATTTATTGAGGACTCAGATTGCAAGCCTATTTTTGCCTCTTTAGCCTGGGCATCCACCTGCCTAGGATAGACTGCACTCACATATTGAGAAACCTACATAAATTAACTTGTGATGCTCTTTAATTCCAGGTGTATATCCTTGTGAGCCCTCAGCATCTTTTTTCCTCTTTTCTTCTCCTGGGAGAATATAATGAAGGTGCTAAAGCCAGTCAGTGCCAGCCATGGTTCCAACAAAAGTCAAGGAAGTAAAATTATTTGGACATAAATAGGGAGTTTTCAGTCTCCAATTAAATTACACTGGAGAAATAAGTATACTATAAGGGATTGTTTTCTGTCTTCTTCAAAATAATTTCTCCCCTCCTAGGAAGTCATTTCTCTCATATTTATTAAATATTTTTATAACTAAAGGCACTAGATACATTATTGTTTAGGGTAATTTTGTTCTGTAAGAGAAAATCTAAGCAATCTCTCCCATGACGCGATGATTTGAATCCCATCACAGCCTCTGAAGTGCACTTTCAAAAGCAATTAAAATTACCAGGAGCCAGGAGCAGTGTCTCACTCTTAGAATCTCAACTACTTAGGAGGCTGAAGCAGAAGGATTGCCAATTTAGGCCAGCTCTGCTTGCCAGGGGTAATGCTTATGACATTACTCATTTAACCTCAGCTTTTGCATTTACAAACTGGAATCTGAGGCATCCATTGCTGTAGGATTGTTTTGCAAGAATTACACTAGATCCATTAATTGTCTCACTTTTCTCCTTGGTTGTCATCTTCGTCATTGTCTTTGTTTTCTAGGGTCTTGTCTTTCTCATCATCATTGTTTTAGCCATAGAGGTACCTTCATAGTCGTCTTCCTTGTTGCCCTCTGCCTCTTTATTGCCCCCCTTTGTTGTCTTATTTCTTCATCATTTTTCTGTCTGCCCCCTTTCCCTTTTCCTTTACTCCTCTCCAACTAACAGCCCCATCATCTCCTATAAAGACCTTTCAGAAACCATCCAATAACTTATGACTCTTTAAACACTAATTGAAACTCCCTGACATAATCTGTATGTGAAAAACCTCACACAATAACTGGACTGTAGTGTGCCTTCATTAAATATTAGCTCTCCAGGTTCAGGAACCTAGTTTTCTACTGGACTCTTAGTAGCACATAATAAAGCTTAATAAAATTCTTCTCAAAAAAATTAATGATTAGATTTTCATTGTGGGGTATAATTTGTGTATATTCAAGTCATTTAAATGAATGGCCAACTGGTCATTGATTTGTAGACATCCTGAAGGACACTTCATTGAAAAGGAAGTCAAAGGGCATTCTAATTGGGTACTACAACTTAGAACAATAACCACAAAGTAAGTTTAAGAGAAACCAGAAGGAGATTGTTTAAATATATTTTGATGAATCTTTTGAAGGTAAAACTTCAGCCTTTACAGGGTCTTAGGTAGATCAATCATCTGTCTGTCTACCTCTCTACAAATCTGTTATTTTACACAAATGATGTTCACTATAAAGTGAAAGAATGTGTTCAAAGTCAATATATATGAAGGTAGATTAAAATACTTTCTGTATGAATTTCAGTACTAGGGCTTTATTTTCAACATTTCCTTATTTTGTTACCAGAAAACAGAATGAAACTTTTTTAAAACTTTATAAAACTGTTTTATGTATTAAATAACATGTAAGTAAATCAACTTAACTATAGTAAAGGAGCTGAGTAAACCCATCCAACTTAAAATTATCATCAAAATCTTAATTACAGTTTCAGATTAAGCACAGTCTTCAGTAATATATTTCTGGAGTTTTCTGTTTTAAAGTTTTGAATATTTCCTTCACAATCAAATATACCATCTCTCCCTTTACAATCCTGTAAAATAAAAGCTAAAGAGTTCATGCTTTTGTTACAGGTTTCCTTTTTAGTTTTTCTGGAAACTAGCACCTGTGCTTTCATTTTTGTACTTCTGCTTTTCTTGTAAATTTGAGAGAGGACTCAATAAAATCCTATTTTATTAATACCATTGTTGAGGGGAAAGAGCAGTGCTACTAAACTTAAATATAAGGACAGAGAGAAACCACTTTGTGTTTGCTCAGATTTTTTGTCCGCCAATGGACAGCGGTTAGAAATTTTATCATAGAAGACCATTTAGGGATACTTAAAACATAATGTATAAGAAGGAACCTAGAAAACTTGAAGATCATGACATTAGAAGAATGAGTTCTTAGGACCCATTCTGATGTCCCTTAAGTGAGTGCAATAGTTCACTTTAAACACAAGGAAAAAAAAAAAACTTTGTACAAGGTGGAGAATCAGCAGTCAAGGTTGTGAAAGTAGGTATTGGAAAATATTGGGAAATAGCTGCTACCCCTAGTCATCCCACTTGCTGAGGCTTCCAGAGCAGTGCAGAGAAAAGAGGATTTAAAATTCCTTCTGATTGGTCTCATGCCTATACTATTTGGGTTGTTAAAATTTTGTTTTGTTTCTAGTTTGTTGTGTTTTGGGGCGTGGGGGTGGTGCTAAGTATTTTGAATTGTCCCTGGTTTTATGTTATAGTTTAAAAGTTTGCACTAGCAATCTTTTATGCACTTAAATCTTAGTTCAGGAGAAAATCTAAAAGCAGCCACGCAAGATGAAATACACAAAGTGTCGCATTTTACTGAAGGCAGTACAAAAATATACCTATGGAAAAGAGTCACTATCAAGTGAATTAATATATGTGGAAACATTATATAAACTGTAAAATTCTATTTAAAGGCAACTCATTAATATGTCTGTGAGGCTAAAAGATTTTAAATGTTCTATAAAAATAGTTTAATTGCAACTAAAAAGAAATACTTGCTGAATAATGATTGCAAGATTTGAGACTAGTACTCCTTCATTAAGCACTTAGGTTATACCAGTTTACCTATGTGACTTTTTAATTCTTTTTTTTTTTTTCCTTTTTTTACCGGATTATACCCAGGGGCACTTTTTTTTTTTTTTTTTTTTTTTTTTTTTTTGAGACAGCGTTTTGCTAAAGTTACTTAGGGCCTCACTAAATTACTGAGGCTGGCTTTGAATTTGCTGTTCTCCTGCCTCAGCTTCCTGAGCTGCTGCGTATGTGACTCCTTAATCTTTGCAACAAATCTAGGAGGCAAATATTTTATTTATATAGATACAGGTTTATTGTTTTATAGATCTGATGAAACAAATTAGTGAAATGCAGAAAGTCCTCATATTAGGTTGTGTTTCCTGTTTCCAGGCTGAATTCATATACACATAGGATCCTTAGCACCCCCAGGAAAAATCAAGGGGATAGGGAAAGAGTAGGTTCCAGTTCCCAACTTACTTACACCAGAGAAGGTAAGTCCCTGATGAGATGATTTGTTCTGGCCCTGTCTCTGCATGATGAAATAGTTTTAGATAACTGAATGTGATTGAATGATCACATGTACCATAAAATGTCCTCACAGCAAATAAACCAGGTCAAAAAACAAACAAAACATGCCATTTGACATATTCTAATGGCACTAATTTAGAAAGTAATATTAGAAAATGTTATAAAACAGATATTTTCCGTTGAAAGTGTTACACTTCATTCTTGTTTCATGTGATAATAGCACACATGTACTGTGACATGAAACTGACGATCAACTGCAATAAAGAACATTGAAGCATCTGTTGTAATACTGACCTGTATCGTGCTTGGAAAATCATTATGTGGGAGATTGTGAGACCTGTATCAGTAGCTTTTTGACAAGAGTCGTTTCATTTAGAGGATCTTTTGACAACAACAACAACAACATCAAAAAACAGGAAGTTCAGTTATAAAGTGATGAAAAAAAATATGGTGGTTTATACATCATTTCTTTCTAACAAAATGTTATCTTAAATAATATGTGAATTTTCATCATTTATGTCTAGCTTAAAAATACTTAAATTTGCTTTTATTTGGGTTTGACTTTCCCTAGTATTCTTTATCTTATGTTAGAACTTAATCACAAACCAAATGCCACATCATTCTTCATCCAAACATCATGAAATCATTGCCGATGAGGTGAGGAGATAAAGTAATTGGATTAGAAATGGGTGGTTTAAGTTTACACCATTTTATTATATCAGGAATTTTTGATATTTGAGATGTAGCTTTCCACAGCTGTGCGATCACTTGTGCCTAGGATACATATAAAATCGGGTTCTGTAATTTTCTTATTTTATGTTCTAGAAGAGGATAAATGTAGATGGTCACATCTATTGCCTAAAAAATTTTATCTGAAATAAAACAACTGATATCTCAATTTATACAACATGGAGGTATGATCCTTGTATTACTAAATATTCCCTTTTCTAGATTTTCTGCTTTCTATCACTTTGAGTTTATAAGCAATTTAATGAATGGTGGTGGCAGTACAGGCATGAGGTTTTGTAGTATTAAATTTTATATTATTAATATTTCTCTAATCATAAAAGTATAATATTTTGTGATTTTTAGTCTTACAAATGTATTGCCTTATCCTAAAATATTTTTACAAAATAATTTACAAAGTGTTAAATCAACCATCATATTTATTTATAGATTAAACCATTAAATTACTTCTAAAGGAGAAAAAGAGAAATCTTTGTAGCATTAAGAAACCTCTATATCAAAGAATATTCCTAGTTATTTTTTACTCTTATGTTTGTTTTGTAGCTATATTATAGTTTTAAAAATATTTTAAAGTATTAAAGAAAAAGTATGTATTGTTCCTGTAGAAATTAAAAGTCTAATAATTTTGAAAAAATTGTTTCATTAGAACTTTAACCATTTTTATTTTAAGTTTGGTTCATTTTATACTTACATGATTTCTAAAACAAATGGTTTAAATCAGTCAGTTTAGAAATTTTTAACTTGTAAACTTATAATTTGGTAACACATGAAACTCATGTTTAGAGGTGATGTGTGATATTTTTGAAATTCTTACAAAGGACCCATGTAACCCTTGGGTTAATGCTGATTGGATAAAATTCCTTAGAACTCTCAAATTTATTAAAATTTTAATTTTTTATTAGAAATGATAAAGTAAAATTTAAACACTTTGCACTTTAGTAATTAGATTTCATATTTGTTTAGTCAGATTGGGCTCGTTTTTATACTTTCTATGAAAGCACAAATTGTAATGACTGATTGTTGTTTAATATCTGAAAGTATTTTAAAAGTGCATGATTAAATTTAAACAAGGGAACTGTTAATACAATATTTTTATGAGTCATTCGTTAAAGGAAGCTTTGAGAAGATCTCTGGCTATCTATTAATCTGTATTATTGTGGCTATAATTAAGTTACTTTAATTGGAACTAATTGGATTTTTTAAAAGTTCGAATTATGGAATATTTCTGAAGAAATTCAATATTGTTATTTTTAAAATGAAATTAGAATAATAAGTCCTTGAGGAATTTCTTATTCTAAAGAGCACTCTTTGAGTGTGAGTATTCTATCTATATTTCTGTTTCATAATAACCAATAGTATAGTTGATAGAATTAATAAACATGGTTTGTAATTGCACTCAATGTAAGCTATAAGTCACATGGTAAAATATACTTGAAGATACTTAAACAATTTGTTATCAAACATTTGAAATGCCTGCCATCACTACTAATACCAAATATTGTTAAAACTATAAAATGGCATATATCAAATATGAAAAACAATTGTTAAATGGAGGTCGCTTACATTGCAATTTCAGTATTGATGATAAAAAAAAAATCACTATTCCTTAAACTAAATTCATTAGACTCTTATCATGATTAAAATTAAGGAAGCTTCCTTTGTTTAAAAAGTCTTTAAATATAGTTTTTCAAGTTTTATCTAGTTTCATTCTCGTGACCTTTAGGAATATTATTGATGATGTACTTACTTGCATGTTAAAGTGTTCTTAAAGAAAGTGAAGAGATAAAAATACAAGGTTATCTTCTGTATTGACTGTTATTTAAACTTACCACCAAAAAATCCAGTAAACAATGTATATGTTAGAGAAAGTTTGTTTTCTGGAAAAAATTAACTGGGTCTTGAAGTATTTTAATGGTTGTTCACATCGGAAGATGAAAAGCATCTACCTTTGTCAGATAGTATTTCAGAGCACAGAATAACTCTGTAAGATGACTAATTTTGCTTTGTATGTGTGACACAGATGTTTTCACCTCAAAATAGGGATAGCAAGCACATAAAAGGAGATTAAGCCTGTTCCCAAAGAATATGTGTAGTGTAATATACTGCTGGAAAGGATTTTGAAATCAACTAGTGTTAATAAGCTAAAACACAGCAGTGCCATTTAACTGCACTGCGGAACATATGTTGGTAGATGAAATGTCCTTACTTCTTTTTATAATTAAACTATTTATAGTATCATAGGCTTCCATACAATTGTAATAAAAAATAGATGTCTCATATACCCTTTACCCAGTTTTCCCTAGCAGTAATACCTTAGGGAGCTGACTACAGTATCACAGGCAAGAACTTGGCTCTTATATTTTAAAAATGCTCTTTGAGTCTATCCAATGGCATTATTTTTTTCATTAATTGTGTTTATTTTATTCTGAATTTAGGACAACAGTATATAACTTATACATATAAAATTCTCTTTAAAACTAACCTAGTGTGTTCTTTGCTTTCTTTTGTAGTTTATCATTTATGTTGATGGATCTTATTTGAATTTTTTCTTGGGCAGAGTAGTATGCAGATTTAAGTTGAAATCTTTGAATAATTTTGGTCACAATATTTTAATGATAAATTTCTTTGGAACTGATGCAGCTATTTTGTTGGGAAAGAAAATGTGTTTACTATTTAGCAGCACATCAGTTATTTTATATAATAGATTTGTTGTTCTCAAATTTTATTATATATAAGGAATCACGAAGGGAACTGATTGAAAATGCAGGGTCTTGCAGGGTCTTGTCCACTTCTAGTTGTTTACTTTCAGAAGGTCAGGAATGGGATCTGCATTTGTAACTAAGTATTGCAAAGAATCCTGACGCAGATAGACCTTTAACTACACTTTGAGAAACACATTTATTAAATATTGAGGCTTTCTAATATTATCTTGTTAAAGCAACAGAATGTTGATATTATTCTCCAATTATATTTTGTTTTTCAGATTTTTTGTTCAAATATGAAATTACTGCTTTTCATAATCTTATTACTTAAGCTATTAGAATTTTTAGACTTGAACATTGCAGCTGAGTAACACCTGTGCTCTGCAGTTGAGATCTTTTTTAAACTCATGGTTAGGAACTCAGGAGGCATAAAGACATCTGAACAGTAAAGAAAAGAGACATTTAGAGCCACCCCAAAAGCAGCCCTGTTGATAATTCCATTTAATCAAATAGAATTTGGGTTGTTTGGATTTGTCTTTTTAGCAAGCTTTTTTTTTTAAGTAATAAAAAGAAAATAAAAGTAATGAGTTAGGATTAGAGATGAAGATAGGAAGAAAACATCGGTATAGAACAACAACAACAAAAAATGTAAAGTGATTTGCTTTAAGAGCAAACCTGAAGAAGGCCAGCATCCTAAGTCATGGAAAATGAGGTGAGATGATATTCAATAAGCTGTTTTTGAAAGTTCAGAAATAGAAATTAAAAATATTTTCATCAAAACTTTTAATTTTATAAATACTTGGGTATTTAAAGAAGAAAATTAGGCTAGATAATATATTTCTATGCAACACCTTATTTCTCAGAGATAACCAAAAAAAAAAGAGCCGAGACAATTCATTTGAGTAAAAGCCATCTAAGGAAAAGTTTGATACTTACAAGTATTTTTATTTAGACTGTCTTCTTGCTGCCATGAAAAAAGTCTAGATTTGCTGTCATTCATTTTTACTTTGTTTAATACTTTACATTTGGCAAATCTTGGCTTCAACATATTGATGTTTCAGGAAATTTCTTGCTATAAAACACAGTTGTTCATTCTGCACTTATTTTCTTTTTGAATCTATGTCAAAAGTTATAGTGAATGTATTATCTCAATAAACATTCTTATGCTGGAGTGTTGTTTTTTTAATCATCCATGTAATGAGGTTCTTAGAATAACAATTCCAGTTTATCTCCCAATTTTAGAAATTCATTCATAATGAACATAGAAAGATGGAGATTATTTTTACTGTTTTTAAAGATATCCGCATATGCTGATTACTTAATTTAAAAAAAAAAAACAATACTTTATCACCTAAAGATTATTTGTTAAGTTGTAAGGTTTAATTTATATCTTATTGTGAAATCTTTTCAGTTATTTTTTTGCCTGTATTTTTAATTTAAAATTGTATGAACTTCAAGTTTACTTAGATGTCCTGAGAATTTGTTTTTGTTTTTATTTTTTAAAATCAATGGGATAGCTGGCTGGGGCTGTGTAAAATAGTGGACAACTGAATGTATAATGACATTTTTGGGTATTTTTGTTTACTTGTTTGTTTAACTGCTGAATCCAGAGTTGGTAAGGATTCTGGAAGCAGGCTTTCTCACTGCTGGTGAGATTACATATTGAAACTTTCTGGAGGAAAATTTTGGAAGTATAATTTAAAATTCTTCAAAAGATACATTTTCTTCAACTCAGCAATTACATTTCCAGGAATTGTTTTATAAATAAATTGTCAAAACATATGCAGTTACTTTGGTTTAAAAATGATCTCAGTTAAATTATGTTTTAATCCACATTGTAAAATATTATAAAACATTATAAAATTCACATTTTCAAGTAATGTTTAATGACATGGGAAGGTCGTGATTGCTGAATGGAAAAATGTTAGGATAAGTCCACATTGTCAGACATTGAAATTATTCCTACTACTTTATTAAGTATTTCCACTGAAGGTAAGCACAGCAGTTGTCCTGTTTGAAAGAAATAAATATGTATACATATATGTCTGAGTGAGAGGATCTAAAACTATTTATACCTTTTAACTCAGTAATTCTTTTTAAGAGTGAAAGTAAATAAATATTTCTCTTTTTAAAACACTGAACAGATGTAGGGAGAACAGAGTAATTCTGTAAGAGTTATATATTTAATGTTTTAATATAGGAAATTTTAAGGATAGTGTTAAGTGATTAAGATGTAGGGAGAACAGAGTAATTCTGTAAGAGTTATATATTTAATGTTTTAATATAGAAAATTTTAAGGATAGTGTTAAGTGATTAAGATTTCTGATTGATGTTTACATACAGGCTTTCAGAACTTGTTCCAAATCATAAGCAAGTAAAGGGAGGAAAAGTAAATCGAATTAAGGTATACTAAAAAAGCTACTCAAAATAATAGATGATAAGGGGATTTAAGTCCTGATATTCTAGGGAGGGGGAAGTCTCTTCAGTTCCCTATTGCTATTTTTCATTTATCAAATGCAATTTACGTGTCTGCAGTCATCTTGCATGTCCTTCAAGAAACTGCCAATATTCAAGATTATTCCATGCAGATTTAGATCAGAGCTCTTAATTCCAGATGTTCTTGAATGGCAGAGGCAATTCAGTTAGTTTCTTTCTTTCTTTCTTTCTTTCTTTCTTTCTTTCTTTCTTTCTTTCATGAATTTCTAAAACCATGTAATCTTCTTATGCTAATGTAAACTAAATTGTAATACTCTGATTCTGATTCTTTCAAATATTTCATAAAGTAGTGATCATTACAGAGATAAAATTCATTTATGAAGGGAATAGTATCACTCAGCCATAATGTACTGGCTTGTAGCTCTTGATCTTTTTCAGTATACCCACAAGTAGATATTATACAGTATATAACATAGTAAATCTGTCTTTTTTTTCTCTAAATATCAAATGAAGAACTTCCAGGTCATTAAACACTTTCTAAAGGTTTTTTAAATGTTACATGTTGTGCCATTTTATACATAAAACCAGATTTACATCAAACAATCTGTATTGTCAGACATTGAAATTATGTCTTAGTTATCTTGTGAATGATTCCACTGAAGTCAAGCACAACAGTTCTTTTTGAAAAGAATAAAATTGTTTGGAACATTTTCTCCACAGTGTCTTCCCAGTGGTGACCACTGTATTGATGCTTGTTAAATTCACATTTCTTTCTTGTGAAGGGCTTGCCCTACCAGTTTTGAGAGCTTCTCAAGTGTTCTATGCCTAAGTGCCCTATAGGCCAAATTTTGGATGTACCAGCATCAAGAGTCATGATCTGCCCTTCCCCTAAACATGTTATTGGCAATTGTTATTTTCATTTTTGTGGATTTTATTGCACTTTCTTTTATTTTTCATAAATAAATGTCTTATCTCCTGAGTTAGCCTATGTAAGCTGAAGTCAGTGTTCTTTGTCTTATGGCAGTTATCTCTTGCTCAAGTATCTGATGCTATGTGGGGTACATAGAGTACAGATTGGGTATAGAGACTTAATCAGACTGCCTATGGTCAAATCTAACCTGTTTGACTTCAGTCAGTTGCTTTATTTGGCTAGGCCTTATTTCATCTTCAGAATTATGATAATGACAACACCAAATGGGACTGTAGGAAGAATTACATGAGATAATGCACCAAAGAACTTATTAGCCCATACCTGGTAGTAGTAAATACTTGCTTAGTAATAACTAATAGTAGTAAATTATTCCTGATTTAAAATAAGTAAATCAGCGCATTGCTGTAGCCTTATTAGTTTAAAAAAGGCACTGCCTCATTGGCACTTTTTATGTCGCTTACTGTTACATTCATTCACTTACTAAACTAACTAAATTTTTACCAGCCTTGGTAAAGTTGTTAATGATTACCATAGGAAACCTACATTTTAATTAAGCCTCAGTGTTTGTATCTAATAAATTGTTTACTCATAACAAATTTGCTCCTCTATTCAAAGAATTAACATTTTCTTAATCACCAAATCCACAGCTGAGAATGTACATGATGTTTCAAGTGGACAGTTGATAAAAATAAGAGGATTTTAAATTTTTATTTTATTGAAATTTGCTTACGAAAGTTTCAAGTGAAATATTCTAAGCTGCACTTTTTTTAAATGCCTAAATTAGCAAATGGAATGTCCTGGCATTAAGTAAATGAAGGTATAAAAATTGCATGGTGATTTTAAACCTGGACATTTCATTCATAAGCATTACAGCTTTAGATAGGGAAGAATCTGTATTTACAGATTGCACATTTTGAAGCCTTGTTCTTTGGAGAATCTCCACATAGCCTCTAATACTGAAAATCACAAACTGTTTCAGTGTGCACTATTTATTGGATTGCCTTCTATCTTCCTATATTAAATGACTATAATTTCTTGAACAAATTAGAGTGTAGTATAATAATGTTCTGAGCAGCATAGGCATGGATAGCTACAGTTATGCATAAACAAAGCCTTAGAAAATAACATTTGAGAAGAGCTCTGAAAAGTTAAGGCAACTATTCTGACAGGATCTTCTGTAAGCATATTTAAGTCACCATCTTTATAAGGAACTTCCTCCCTTAAATAAACCTTCAAAAGAGTTTGTGAGAAAAATGTTACACTTCTAATGTGTTTTGGAAAACTTAAAATATTTAATGTGGTTTGGAAAATGTAACATAACATTGAATGTTTTAAAAAATTTCCAAACCAAACCTTGTGCAAATCTTTTTAAAAAACACATAGCCACATCTATCTGTATTATTTCCTCTTTTCATGGTTTATCTCCCTTTTATTATAATAGAAGAAAAATTTAGAAAGGAGCAACAACCAAAAAAAGTCCATAGACCCACCACTTTGATCCAAATATTAAAATATATGAAGCAATTTTCCAGATTATTAGTCTCTTATCATTTTTAATATCTGCCTAAGATGCCATCACGTCACTTTACCACATTTTAACCATTCCTCTGGTGTTCCTTCCTATTTTATTTGTTAAAAGCAGTATTATAGGGCTGGGATATACAGCACTTGCCTAGCATGCATGAGGCCCTAGGTTCAATTCCAAGTATCACAAAAACAAACAAAAGCAATATTATACTAGACACTTTTCAAATTTAGCATATTATTTTCTATTCTACTTCTCTATTATTTCCTTAATATATAGATTCAGAGGTGGAAGTGTTTAGAAATGAACTTAAATCATTAACTTTAGAGTTCTTTTTTGTCTTTTATATGTGCATTTTCCCTTTTCATTCATAAACGATATTGACACAGTGTACACTTACTTTCCTATTCCTATTAATTTTTCACTTGTAAACATTTTATATTTTTAATAGTAATCTCATTGATCTGTTAGGAAGCAATATAAATTTGAGATTATAAAATATCATGTAATATGTTCATCAGTAACCTTAAGCAATAATCTTCAGTGAGCCTGTTCTTCATTTAATTGCAATGTTGCATCTGATTTCTTGGTTGCATAGCTTTCAGAATGTTGACTTGTGGTGGTAATTTTCTTCATATTTTTTAAAGTTTTATTTTATTTTTAACTGACACATAATATTTGTCGATGGGATATAATTGGTGTTTTAATAGATGTGTACATTGTGGAATGATTGGATCAGAGTAGTTAACACACTCATGTCAAATACGTATCATTTCTTTGTGGCTAGACCACTCAAAATCCACTCTTAGCTTTTTTGCAGTATATCATACATTATTAATTATAGTCATCATACTGTATAATATATGATGTGGTGGAAATTTTCTTTAAAAAAAAACTCTTAACAGAATTAATGTTATTATATTATGATAAATGATAAAGGAATAATGCCTCAAACCAATTAATTATTAGAGGTATGGTTTTGAAATATCACATTAATGTAAACTAGATTTTATCGCTATTACTCATGTAGTCTTTCCAAAACTTATACATGAATCTGTACGATTTTTTAGCCTAATTATGAGATTTAGAATTAATGTTGCTGCACTAGATCACACTTTGTATCTGAAACAGTTTCAAAATAATTACTATTAACCATAAGTTGATATTTTTATTTACCTATAAAGATTGCCTTTTATAAGAATGGGGACTATTTTAGTTTATTCTCATTATGAAATAGAAGTCACTGTCATTTGGATAAATGTAATAATTGTTAGATAATTCAGCATCACCAACTATTCGCTTAGAAAGACATTATCTAGCATTGTTTTATAGCATTACAGATCTAATTTATTTAAAAGACCTTTTTACCTTTTCATTTTCTATGGATTTTGTGGTTGTTATAATGTTTACCGTTATTTAATGTTTTATACTGGCACATTATGAATTAGTATGTCACTGCCTCACAGAAGAGAAGCAACACATGACTTTTTAAATACAGGATTTTGTTAAAATGATAATTGTAGTTCATGTGACATAATCTAAAGTAAAATATCTGATTATAGATATATCTGCCTAAGGTTTAAAATGACTAATCCGCAAAATTTGACATTCAGTATTTTTCAGAAGTTAGCCTGGGATCAGTTCTTTATCTTCTATTGTTTCAACATACTCATTAATATGAAGCCTTTCTTCTTGTGCTTTCAGTGTCTCCCCCTCACACAAATGAAGAAAGAGAGTAAGGTATCTCTCTAAGAAAACCTGTCTACCCATCTGCCTGAACCTAGGATTCTACACTCAAAACAAATCTAGATAGTGAAGTTAAAAACTTTTATTTTTTTGGAAGGGTTTCATTAAAACATGAATGCTCTTCCTTTAACTTATATTTGTCAGAAAATTAAATTATTACTTTGTAAAGATAGTTGTGTGGATAGAGAAAATCATATATATTTCCTACATTCACTCTAAGAATTATATCTGAGACAGAAGACTATGACACAGGCAATATATAAATACACAATCTATTGTAACTCTTTTAATATTGGAATTTGATGACCAAATGCCATTTATTTAAGCTGCATAATCATACTGATAAAAGTTGTAGTCATACATCAATTACTGTAATGTATGTGCTTTTAAAAATGTTTGCTTTCTGGGGTTACATTAGTATTTGGCAGAAGAGTTAGAAATAAATTTCTTTTATGTCATTTTTACTTAGTTAAATTAAAACTTTCCTTATTTAAAAATAAACAGCCATTGAAAAACTCAGAATGAACCTTTGGAGTCCTTTTCTTTTCTAATAACATCTAATCTTTTAAAAATTTTATCTACATATCTGAGAATAGAATATTTCTTCCCAGTTTACTGTTAACAAAAGGGCTAAAAATATATTGTGTGTGTTGAAATGTTTCTTCCATCTCTGTAGATTTGCCAGTTTTATTGCTCAACAATAAATAATAACCTCTTTGTTATTTGGGGATTATTCTCAAAATGGTAAGTGCAAATGTTGCCCGCTTGGAACATAGTAAATGTTTGGCTTCTCAGGAACAAAGCTATATACCTAAAGAATCGAGGGTTCTGGGAAATAATGCAGATCCTATCAAACATGCATAACAAATGTCTTTCCCTACTATAAGAATTTTCAGCCTTTTCACATATTTCAGTAAAAGAACTGTAGGCCCCCTCTCTATCATATGTATGGTCCAACTCTACACTTAGATATGTATTCAGAGCACATCAAATACAGTAAGGCATTTCTAGTCATCAACTTGAAAGAAAGGCAGTGAGATTTGAAGAACAGAAACAGTTGTGAAAAGCTGTCAGGAGTATTCCAATTAATGACTTCTGTTTATTGCCTGTATTGCCTTTTCAAGACTGTTGAAAATGTCCTACTAGATTTCATGCATTTGGTGAAAAAAATCATTTTTACTACAATTTATTATTATTTCATTGGAATTAGTCATTGCTTTTATTCACCATTCACATTTTCTCCATTTAGATTTGCAATCAAGGACATTTGTAGTAAACTCTTGAAAATATATATTCTTTAAACATGAGAGTTTTTTAAGATTATTTTTAAACATTTTTTAGGAAATTGGTAAGAAAATAATTGTGTTAGTATTGTGGAGAAGTCGGAAGCAGAGAAATTTGTAATTGTGACATCTCTGAAATGGAAGGAACAGGTTCATAAAGAGAAGTTTCAAGTCTCTTTGCTTAAGGAATATAGTAGAAAGTTGGTGTCTCCTAATAATCACGTCACTTCCCTTTTCAGCTATGTAAGCTCTATAGTTCAAAAGTACACTGTGATATTATGAGAAATGTGTTAACCTGTCAATGTGTTATTGAAAATTTACAGAAAGCATATGTACCTGTTTTAAAAGATATTCTCTGATAAGGAAAATGAATGAGACACATATTTTTCTCTACTCCCTTTGGCCTCCTGGTCTCTGGTTCCCCTCTCCCTTTCTCTCTGTTGTATAGAGTAATCCTTTTGCTGATGATTAGACCAACAGGTGCCAGGAGTGCTGAAGCAAGCTGGCTTTGTGCCCACATGTGTACAGTGGAGATATTGTGTCACTCCAGGTTTTGGTGTATTGCCATGTCCTTCCGAGGGAAGGGATAACCCAGTTGAAATACATACTGCAACTCCTGAGGGATTAAGTGTGTTTCCTTTGCTTTATAGTTCAGAATTTTATAGTTTCTTTGTTTGGGAGTTCTCAGATTGCTTAATGATTTCTCTAGCCTCCACCCCATCCCCCACCATTGTGACCAGATGTATATTATAGCAGCATTTGAAGCTCTGTAGATTTGCCAGTTTTATTGCTCAACATATGGTATAACCTTTTTGTTTTTTAATGATGGCATTTAAACTCTTTTTAGTATTTTAGGGAACTGGTTCAGAGGTCAAACTATTGTTATCATTGTTAGTATTTTAAGAAAGATCACCTATTTTGTATTAGGGCTGTGGGGAGATCCGTGCAGATTTATTAATTATGATAGTCTTATGTCCATATTAAATTATGATTCACTAGCACTAGTGGCAGATATTTTAAATCCTTTAAGCCCTAGTTTTAAAGGTGTTTTTAAAATTTTTACAATCTAGTCTGTTCTTATTAGTAATCTTTAGTAGACTTTAATGCATTTGTCTGTCCTTCTTCAAAACTGGCCTTCAGAATTAACTATTTTTAAAATACTTTTTGCAAAGAGAGAATTACAGCCCTTGACAGCTGTTAGGGTAGAAATTCCTTTGAGCTTATTTGGAGATTTTAGAAGGCTCTTTACCCCACCCTGGATACCCCCTGTTAATAGACATGCTGACTGAGATGTGAGCCCCAGTCTTCATGCGTATTGGGAAAGGAGACCACTTTTCCCCTTTTCTCAAATGCTAGCATTGGCCAATATCAGATAGTGCTGTTGGGTCATGTGTGGGGTTTGGGGAGGAATTGGAGTGGGGGAAACCAAGCACATTTAGGTGAGGATAAGAGCTGACTAGCTAAAAGACACAGGAATAACTGATATTTGCCTTAAAAGTGGAGGGGACAGCATTGCCAGCTCAGGTGAAGGGACTCACGTCCTAGGTTAGTAGCATTAGGAGAGAAGAGGTTGCACAACCCAATGTAGGGATGATAGTAGGAAAAGGAGGGAGTGTCCTATTAAGGAGGCTTTAGTGTTCAACAAAGTAGAAGAGTGTATTGTGTATTGAAGGTGGAAATGGTAGAAAAAATCAGGGCTTGAGAGTGTGCTGGATTTGAAATCCCCCATGTTGAGAGAAGCAGATGGAGTTTACTGGAGAGGTGTACAGTAAGATTGCCAGAGTGGTAAGAACCCACGAGAAGTTGCTGATTATGTTCTTAGTGTAGTGAACCCCCTGCTCCTGTAAGGTGGTTTATCAGTATCTCTGGATATGTTTATCTAGCATGCTCAGCCACAGGCTTAGAGAAAAAGAGCCTAGAACAACCCAGTATACCTGAGACAATTACAGAAGTGGCTAAGTCCTGTGCCTATAAACGGGATAACTACTAAGAACTGAAGGCATGCTGTTCTTGAGGAACTGAAAGGTTGCTCAGGAAGCCTAGAATATAGCATGAAAGAGATAACATGCAAGAGGAGAGCCCACAGAGATTAAAAAAAAATGGGGTGTGGGAGGGGCAAGAGCTTTATGTTAGAGCATTTAACTTTATTCCTTGGACAGCAAGTAGCCATGGAAGAGTTTTGTGCCTGAAACTAACATGACCAGGTTTGCATTGGAAAGTATCACTTGGACCTATGACTTAAAAAATTGAAAAGAGAAGATCAATGCTTAAAATAGAGGAAGTAGTTAGAAAGCTGTGTTATCTGCAAAATAAAGTAGCCTCAATTTAGCAAGTAGCACTGAGGGTGGGGGAAATGTATTAGAGAAATACTTGAGAACAGTATTTTGTCTTTCTGTCACTGTTTCTAGGATAAAAAGTTATAATTGACTAAGACCTCACTATTGCTGATAATTTGCACTAGATCATTTAACAAGTCATTTATTGGTTATCAAAAAAGGGGCTGTCCAGATTTTGTATCAGAATTTATTACCTTTTTTCCCCCTAAGCAAAGAACACATGGTCTTTATAGACAATTGAAAAATACAAAAAGGAAAAAGAATAATAAATCACTCTACCTTTTATAACCCTGAAACAAGTATTATAAATATTTTGAATTTTTTAATCTTTTTACAGAAAGCAGTATTTACATATTGAGATCTGTGGCAGGAGAAAAGTGTCAATTCCATAGTAGTGAATTTTTGAAGTTAGGCAAAACCAGTTGTTTTCTGACTTTTTTTTTAAGTGATAAGAAGTGGTGTTTTGCCACTAACAAGTGCTAGGTGACCTTTAAGACTTTTGTAAGTATGAAGCCCTAAAATACAGCTTAATGAGAGATAGCTTGAGTAACCTATTTAGAGGAGAACATTGTACAAGTCATCAAGTTGGGTGAAAAGCCACTTCTGATGAATGCCAGAGTGCATACACAGACTGCCTCATGGGAGCAAAAATCAATGAGAAGGAGTTTTAATTTGTTTATTCTAGGTAAGGCAATAGGACATTGGTAACAATGAAAGAGTGATGGCTAACTGGGGAGCTTAGCTGATTTGAAAGCAGAAAGTAATGGTATGTGCAATCCTGCCGGATAAAGTACCTCTCCCTGCTTTATTTTATTTTTTTTAACATCCCTTTTAACTTGGTGAGATTGATTGAGATATTATCTTAGACCTTGGAAGCTGTGAGTCAAATTGGAATGACAAATACTTGATATCTTACGAGAAGATGGATGGAGAAGCAATCTCTGACAAGATTCATATGTTTGTTTTTCTATTGAGTCTTTAGAAGAATGTTGCTTTCATTATTTAGTATAGGGGGAAACTTCGTTGCACCTCGTTATCAAATTCTGTATTTTCTGATCCTGACTTACAAACATCTCTAGAATAAATACATCTCCTTTTTGCCTAAGGTATAGTTTGCTCCCTGTCGAGATATGAAACTTTTCAGTTGAGCTCACTTATATTTCTATCTTTATTTTGTATCTATGTCATTTCAGCATACAGAGTTTAGTAGCATCATAAACATATATTGTATTTTGGAAACATTAAGAAGTACATTTTATCTTTGAGTATCAAACTATTTGAATTAATAATATTTACTAGTACAAAATCATGGTATAAGAGAAAAGTACAAACCTCATAATAGGCATTTAGATACTTAAGCATTCATAGAATAATAATACTTTTTATCTCCATCATGTAACTGAGGGAAAAAAACTAATCCATTTGCTACTCTATTAAATTGAACTGCTAAATTGATTCCTAAAGTGATTATGAGACAAGGATTAACATAAATATTTATTCTGTTTATATTGACTAGTATTCCTTAGTTATTTAAACTAGGAATGCCCTACGGTATGCAGGAACAGTGAACCTACTGTATGCAGGGTTTTTTTGTAGGTATAAGGTGTGTGAAATGAAATGATTTGAGGTTGTTAGCTTTATATTGTGTTGTGAATAATTTCACAGCATCTGTCTGCCTAACAGCTTACCACTTTCCTCTGGTAATAGAATTTTTCTTTAGAGAAAAATGATGCATGTGGCTGGAGTGGACACTTGTCTTCATTTCTCTTCCCCAGCATCCAACCAGTGCTCAGGTAATAGTCACTTCATTCCCTGGTCATGAGGACTCATGATCATGATGATTCAGGATTTTTTTTTTCTCTTAAAACTATCAAGAAATAAACATTCTGTTTGGGTGGAGAGTTGGGTGGAAGGCAGGCACTAGTACTGCCATTTGTCTACTTCATAAAAGAATATGCCTATAGAAATAAATCAATCAGATCCTAGAGATGGAAAGAGCCAGATTTTTTTGTTATCATTTGAAGCTTGAATCTAATCATTTCTAAAAGCAGGTGCAGCCCGGGAGTGAGAGAGGGCAAAGTCCCATTTTCCTTTGGGCTACTCGAAGTTTTGTTTCTACCATTTCTAACCCCAAGAGCCTGAGTAATGTTACAGGTCACAGGATTGCTGGAGGGCAAGAATTGCAAAGAAGGATATGACTGATTCAAAAGCAAAATGATGAGGCAGTGAACCTGAATAAGAAAGCAAAAAATTTAAAATGAAAAAAGTTTAAAGGATTGGTGGATTCTTGGGAAGAATCCACTGAGAAAAATTTTCTTGAAAACTTAAACTAGAAAATAAGTTGTTTGCTGAGAGAAAAAGCAAATTATTATTCATTTCCTTGTAATAAATTTATTGCTGTAATGTTTGAAATTTTTAGTTTTTATGTATTAGGACATTAGAGGTAAAAGTTATAGACTCATGGGTTTGACTTACTCTGGAAAGGGCAGAGGTGAGGGCCTTGGAGATAAACTGATCCATGGAATGTTGGGAATGTTGGGTCTTACCTCTGTTTCCTTTGTATCCCATTCCATGGAACAGGCAACCAGGAGAAAGGAGGGCATATTTTCTTGGTCATTAGTTTGTAATAGCCCAGGAAAAGACACTTAGTTGACCCAGTTTGGATCAGATACCCACTCACTGAACCAATCTCTGTCCAGGAGCAGGGTAAATTACTGGGTTATATGGCCATTTGAAACCATAAACAAAGCCCTCTACTAGAAGAAGGGCAAGCTTCAGCAAAAGACTGGCTTCCAGGAGAATCCCATTTGACCTGGCAACTGTCCAGAGTGTGTTCACTGCAGCTTATTACTTTCAGCATTCTTTGAAGTAATGAAGGTACAGTTGGCCCTCTTTATCCTTTGGCTCTTCTCACATAAATTGAACCATACAAATTGAAAATATTTGAAAACAAGAACTGTTTCTATACTGAAATGTACACTTTTTTCCTTGTTATTGTTCCTAAACCCATACAACAACTATTTACATAGCATTTGCATTGCACTAGATATTACCTAAAGTAACCTAAAGATGATTTAAAGTATTTGGGAGGATGTGTATTCATTACATGCAAATACTTCACCATTTTATATAAGGGGCTTGAGCATCTGCAGATCTTGGTAGCCACAGGGAA
Organism: Callospermophilus lateralis; assembly: GCF_048772815.1. Taxonomy (NCBI): domain Eukaryota; kingdom Metazoa; phylum Chordata; class Mammalia; order Rodentia; family Sciuridae; genus Callospermophilus; species Callospermophilus lateralis. The sequence goes on from NW_027514285.1 coordinate 302,605, forward strand.
CCTGGAACCAATCCCCCTTGGATACCAAGGGAAGACTATATATATGAAGAAGGGGCAAAACATTCTAAGAGTTGGTATTACAACATTTGTCTTTTATTTTCAACACAAGTTGCAGGAATATAACTTGACTGCTTTAGAAGTTGTTAGAGCCAACTGAAATGATAACATTATGGAAAAAATTATTATAAAGAACAGGGAAAAATATGAGTAGACTAAAAGCCAGTTATATATAAGTTCTAAAATAACTGTTAAAGTGTTTAAATTTCTCATCTAAATAGACTGTGTTTTATGCTTTGGAAATGTGGTTTAAATGTTTAAACCAAAGCAGTAAACCTAACTGAAAGACATTATATAAAATACATAAAATCCAGAATCGAATAGTATAATGAGCTCAGATCCCTTAGTGCTAGAAAGAATTGTCTGGCCCTCACTGAAATGAACCATAAGTCTTGGTTTGCATGGTATTTCTGCCCAGATGTTGCTTGTCCTGATAAATTTAAGCATTCATAGGAGTCCAAAGCTGCTGCCAATTTATGGCATCCTGGAGTTCAGCTGCTATATTCTGGACCTCAGATGCCATCTTTAGATATCTGTTTTGCCAGAAACATAGAAAAGATAATATCTCTTTTTATCCAGATGAAATGAGTCATTAGAATGCCTGAATTATGAAGTGTGTGCATGTGTGTGCTATTTCTCATCGACTTTATAACCACATCTTCTCATCCTGCATACATTGAACATGTATTTATATTTGTGTGTGTTTGTTTTATCTAAACACAGGCCTTGTCATTTATTTCTTATAAATTTTGTCTTATTCTTTTCAACCTAATGTTTCCTTGATCATGGTATTTATGAAATTTCATGTTATTTTCCAGTACATTTCTTGAATCTAACAGGTTGAATAAGCATGCATTTTCTTAATACTTAAAGAAGCAGACCAGGCCTTATATAGTTCCTTTGTCAAGCTACTACCTGTGTCATTTAGGTAAGCACTGATGGATTTATGAATCACCTGTGTATAATTCAGCCATGTTTCCTTCTTGATCTGTCTTTCATACCACCTCTATGGTCATCTTTTTTTAGACATACTTTAGTTCACCAATATACTTCCACAAAATCAGAGCCTAAAATTCAAAACAGTACCCAAGTAGTAATTCAGCAGCACAATACATCATTCTCACAATCTAGAAAGCACATTTCTTAATGAAGCTTATAACTGTACCAATCAAAGTGTAGCAATACATGTGTATCAATGTTCAAAGCAGCATAATTCACAATAGCTAAGTTAGGAAACCAGCCTAAATGTCCATCAGCAGACAAATGGATAAAGAAAATGAGGTATATACACACAGTGGAGTTTTACTCATCCATGAAGAAGAATAAAATTATGTTATCTGCTGATAAATGCAAAACATCATACTAAGTGACAGAAAGTCATGGGTCAGATGTTTTCTTTCACATGTGAAAGCTAGCCGGGTGAGGAAAGATTAAAAAAAAAGGAATGTCCACGAAAATAGAAATGAAGGAGATTTAGAAAGAGGAAGGAAAGGAGGACATGGGAAAGTACTAAGAAAATTTACTAAATTATCTTATGTCATGAAAGAGTATACTACAATGAATCCTGCTTTTATATTATTATAATGTACTAATTAAGTAATAATTATAGTAACAATAATAATAAATGAGAAATGAGTAGAATCAAGTAAATAGATGGGGGAAGGAGGAGGGGAGTGAAAGAAAAAGTATTGGGAGAAGAGATTGTTCAAATTATGTGTATATATGGGTGTGGCATAATAAATCTTACTATTATGTATAATTATAATGCACCAATAAACCATAAATTAATTAAGTGCAATTTTAAAAAGAGCAAGTCAAGTTTACACACATAGTGGTTTTATTTAAAGATAGATTGGATGCCAGGACTTGGGATGTACACATTAGGCAGTGTTTGTTGTTTTAGGGACAAAGGAAAATCCTGGTTTCTGTTCCTCTCCACTGTCACACCATTATTCAGGTCCTCATCCTGCTAGTCTTTCCTGTCTAAACCATCCTCCAAGTGGCAGTCACAGGGGTCCTCCTGCTCAGTAGTCTTGGTCCGTTAGCATGGTGTAAGGCTCTCCCTGATCTGGTTCCTTGCCCATCTCCAGAGCTTCATCACTAGCCATCCAGCAACACTGATAGGAGTGGCAGTTAACTTACTCATTATCAAGCACCTCCTATTTGCCAGGCATTATGCTCTATATGCATTATCTTTATCATTACATCAACCTTGCAAGTTATGCATTATTGTTTTACATATAAGGAAACTGAGTTAATACACAGATGATAGTAAGTGGCAAAGATGAAAATTAACCCTGATCTCTGTGATTACAGAAGCCTAGGGTCTTAACCTCTCCACTGTCCTAACCTCTCAGCTCATCAGATTTCTGCAGCCTGCACCTTTGTTGGTGCTTCCCCTTGTGTCTAGAATGCACTTACTTCTTACCTTATTATCGTGAAGCCTCAGTTTAAGAGCATTTGAAGGAAATTTCCCCTTTCCATTCCTGCCTCCCCAGCTAGCTTCAAAGCTCATCCTCTAGGCTCCCATAATCCTTTGCACATATCTCTCATTGTTTCACATTCATTATTATAATTAACCAGGTTCTAGTATCTCATTATTTCTATTAGGCTAAGGCTTTGCAAACTTTTTTAGTAAAGAGACAGTAAATGTTTTAGGCTTTGTGGGCCATACAGTCTCCTGCAACTACCCAACTCTGCTGTTAGGATGTAAAAGAAACAGCTGTACTGATTTAAAGACAAATCAGTGTAGCTGAATTACAATAAAACCTTCTTTGGGGACCCTGAAATTTGACTTTTCATGTAATTTTCTATGGCAGAAATTCGTTTAATTTGTTTTTCCAAAAATCGTTTAGAAAAAATGTAAAAGCTGTTATTGGCTGTGGGACTTACAAAAACAGGTGTGGTATGGATCTGGCCCATGAGCTTTAGTTTGCAGACCCCTGTAATAGTCTGTGAATTTTTTGAAAGCAAGCACTGGCTCTAGTTGGTCTTTATATTCCTGTTATATGGCATGTAGTTGGTGCTGAGGAAAGTACATTGACTGAATGATAAGCCTAAAGAAGAGCACTGAGGGAATGTAGTCTCAAGAGAATCCCTACTAAGTAGTGTAACCAGTCAAGGGAGGACTATGATTTGAAAAGGAGGGGAACATTCTAGGTATATATCCTGTTGGAATAATTGTTTAAAAACCCTAATGATTGTTTGAAAACCCTAAATTTCCATCCGTATGACATTGGTTTATGATACATCCATCACGTGTAATACTCAGTGCTTGATTAAAAACAGCAACTGCCACAGTTGCTCGCAGCAGAAGCCAGTTCAAAGAAACTACCAAAATAATGAGCGCTGTCATCTCTTTCTGGGGTCTTCTGCATCTGTGGCTGTGGTAGAACAGGTCAGACCATGCAGACACCCCAGCATTTGTTTTGTTTTTTTTTTTAATGTAATTTTTATTAATGTATATTAATGGTACCTACTAATAAGGTTCAGTGTAGCCTATGCATGCACTGATCAAATTAGGGTTATTAGCATTTCTTTCTCTGTATCATTTCTTTATGTTAGGAGCCTTCTATCTCCTCTCTTCTAGATCTTCATAAAAAAAATCAATCAGTTTTTGTGAATTGCACTCATCCCACTGTGCTGTAGAAAAACAGAATTTAGTATTTCTATCTAACTGTTTTTGTACCCATTGTCCAACCACCCTTTCACCACCCTCACCCCCTGCCTATATCACCCTCTTGTAATCCCTATTCCAAATTCAGGTTAACTCTCTTAGCTTCCACACATGAGAGAGAACACATTGTATTAGTCTTTCTGTGTCTCGCTTATTCACTTAGCATTTAATTTCTTGTTCTGGCTACAACTACACTGTTGTGTTGCAGTGATGCCCAGAAAGCTCTGAAAACAGGCCCAGCTTGCACTTTTTTTTACAGTGCATGTACAATGCTTAACATGCGGTGGTTTTATTATAAAGGTCTCAGAATCCCAGATACCTGACCATTGGCTAAGTGAGCTGTGACTGGGTAGTCATTAAGTGTCAAGGACTAGGGCTACTAGAAATTAAGTAACAGGGAATCTTCACCATGGATAACTATACAGAGTTTCGTGAGTAAAATAAGTATAGTAACCTGAAAGAAATGAAAGAAGTCAAAAGTAATCATGTTGGAAGATGTTGTTGTAAAAGAAGTTGAAAATAAAGACAAATGTATACCATAGCATAAGGGGGAAAGAAATGTCAATTTTTTAAGAAAATTAGAGGGAACACAAATGACAAGTTATCTTAATCTATGAGGATAAATTCTAAATTTCTTAAATAATTCAGAATAAATTTTCTTTCATTTTTACATTTACGGTTAGTAGTTAATTATAAATGAAATAAAATTTTACTTATTTCTAGACTGAGTTTTTAGCAGTAGTATTTTTTTCTGATACTTGTAGAATTCATGCTGAGTACAATGCACTATACAAAGAGCTATGATTTGATAAACATTGAGTAAGTATGATTCCTATCACTTGAATATACTCAGAACAAACATTTTTGATATCTGTTAAACATGTTTTTCTTGAAAAAAGATTTCATAGTCAAATAAGTTTGGGAAACACTGGCTAATCAATGTTAATTAGATTTCTTCATTCTGGGATTTCTCAGAACCCTTAACGTATGATTTGACTAACAAGATCATTCTTTCTGGGAACAACTCCAGGGACTCTTAGGGAACATAGTTGGGGAAATATTGTCTTAAACCTTCCATTGAATTTTTATTTCTTCTTCTTTTTTTTAAAGATAGATAGAGAGAGAAATAGAGAGAGAGAGAGAATTTTTTAATATTTATTTTTTAGTTCTCGGCGGACACAATATCTCTGTTGTATGTGGTGCTGAGGATCGAACCCGGGCCGCATGCATGCCAGGCGAGCGCGCTACTGCTTGAGCCACATCACCAGCCCCGAATTTTTATTTCTTCTGTTGATTTGCCTCAAGACCCTTTTGTTCAAGATATTCTCAAATAACCTGGTTAGATTTTTGAGCATTCTGTTATACCAAAAGAAGTGAAATGTAGAAGACATAGATAACAAACTTAAGATTATATTATGTAGGTTTTTTGTTTGTTTGTTTGTTTTCCTTAGGGCTTTGGAAAATAAGTTTTGATAATTCCATGGAGTTTTTATTTCAATAGATACACAACAAAACTGTTACCTGTAATTGTTAGACTGCTCAGGCCAATCTGTTGTCCAAGCTGGGAAAGATAGTTCTAATAATGATGCTGGCATTATAATATAAACTAGAATTGTCCCAGGCAGAGAAGATGATTACCTTAATCACAATCTTACCTTCTGTATAGTTTCATTGGGAACTTTAATTGCTTTAAGGATGGTTACCTTATCACAATCTCACCTCAACAGTTGTATATAGTTTCATTGGGAACCTTCATTGCTTAATTGGCTCTTGACTAAAGTAGCCTAGTGGATCTTGGTTTATTCACAGCCTTTGGGATGTTTGAAGCACTCTGAAATCATTTAAAAACTAATGCTTTAAACCTGAAAGCTTTGAAGAATCTAGCAATTTTTAAATAATATTTCTCATCATTGATTCACATTGGTTTCTAAAATGTGTTTCTTCCAGAGAATTTTTCTTCAAGGAGTGCCAAGATATTAGTTCATGCTATCAAAATGAAGTTTACTGTAAAACTTTTTTTCATTCCTAAAGTAGAACTGAAGGATTGTTTCATATTATATTTAATCTTTTCTTTTTTCATTCTTTTTACAGTTTTTTGAGGTGCCCTTTGACTCAAACATGAATAGAACAAAAAACAGACCTCTGGTTCGTGGACAGATCAGGTAAAATCATGAAAATAATTCTCTTTCCCAATGTAGAATATTCCTTTGCTTTTTTATTCTGAAGCATTTCCCAGACTTTTGCCTTTGAGCTTGAAATGAAGATAACACACTTGCAAAGGGACAAATTGGTATGGATATGTAGTACTTTTCACTTCTCCCCATAAAGTACAGAAAGCACTAAAGGTTAATCTGATATGAAGGGGTTTTTGTGAGAATAACTTACACTATAGGTTTTGTTTTGTTTTGTTTTGTTTTTTTCAGTTTTGAGACATGGTTCTTGTCTTTCTTGTATAGCTGAAGATAAAAAACACTGCATTACACAAGTGATCTTCAGACAGATCCATATACCATATAGGATCTCCAAAGAAGGATGTGTCTAAAACTTTTTTCTTCCAGATAAACTGATAATGTTATTATATGCCAAGTAAAGTACTGCCTCCATTACTCTCCTTTCCACCAAATTCAATTAAGTAGAACTAAAAGGTATATAAATATTTTAATATCACTAATGGTTAATAATTAAATGTTTAACTTCCTGGAGACCTCTAAACCAACATTTTAAAATATTTTTTGAATCTAATTATGTTTGTGTGTGTGTGGGGGGGGTGTGTGTGAGTCCTAGAAGAATAAAAAGGGCCAAGTAGTTTATACTGACTTATAAATAAGTGAATCCTCTCTTCATATGTCTAGGCAATGCCCTCTTGGAACTTAAAAATTTATTAGGATAATACTTGTGGATCAAATAACCATGTGTTAAATAAAACAATAAAGGAAACAAATATAGATAAAGTCTGTGTAAAATGATTTTAAATATTAGCTGTTTTTAGTCAATTCTTAATGAATTTATAATATCATTTTATTAAAAAGGACAAAAATGCCCAGTGAAAATTTATAAGCACAAAACCCTTAGGTCTACTGATATTTTACTTCCTTTTGTTGAGTTATAAACAAAACTGTGTGTTATTTATAGATTTAGAAATCAGCAGAAGTGCTTTTATTTGGGGAAAGTTGTTTTAGAGGGGAGAGTGCAATCTTTATAACCCATACCAAGAGCTAAAAGCTGCTCTTGCCTGTGGGCAAATCACAGTTCTTAATGATTTGGAATTTCTGTCTACTCATTTTTTTCTCAGTGAAATTATGCCCTCCTTTAGAACCAGGAGAAGTATAGGAAGAGGCCTAGCAAATAGTCTGTAGGCATAGAATGGTCATCAGAAAAAGGCCCATCCTATGAACTAGTAGCCCATCTTATTTTCTCCTGTGTGATGGACCCAGAGTCTATCAGTAGCAAAGACCTTAGGGGCTATAATTAATAGTGCCCTTCTTTTAAAGGAGTGAGGCCAGAGGATAATTAATCTAAGCAAATATATAAGTGGGTGGCCATGAGGGTATAGTGATAATAGACTATCCATTAACTTTTATTTCTCAACTTTGGTGGGTCTCCTGCTCATCACTATTGACCATTTTAAGTTACAAAGCTTAGTTTATTTTTGAAATTTTCTTCTTAGTACTTATTACCTTATTTGATTTGAGATAATATGTCTTGATAAATCTATACAGATTCATAGACTTAATTTACAATTTGGCATGTAAGGTGTGGATCCCTGTCATTATTGAGGGCAGCAGCAAATCTGGGGAGGAAAATCCTTGAAATACTTCTACTGCTGACAGCTGTTTCTGCCTTTGTGCATAGACAGTTTCCTATCTATTCCAGAAACATACCATAAGCATTTATGGAAAAAAAATATGTGTTGACCTTTCGACAGATTGGTTCATGTTTTGAAAAATTTTTATTTAGGTGAACAAAATTTACAGCTAAAGATTAAAAGTTATTTAGTCATACCCAAGACAGAACACTTATGCTTAAACTAGTTCTGTAATTTTTTTTTTTAAGAATCTGGGGAAATCCTCCAAGGGAGCCCTTTGCTGTGTGACTCTATAACTGCAGTTATGCATGTGCATGGCTGTCATCCTCTTGCTTTAGTCTTGTCCAGAAAAACATGACAAGGAAGGATTGGCACTGAACACTTTATGGAACCCATGTGAAAGAAAGTGGGTTATTTTTCTTTTGTAAATTGTTTTATTCCAGAAAGATCAGAGACATCATAAGAATATTTGGAATAATTAAAATCAGGGTTATAGAAAGTAGATATGAGATAAATAGCAAGGTAATAAGAAAAACTTAACCAAATTTATATAGTATATAAGATGGAACTATAAATTTCATTCTGTGTTTTCTGAAATCACAGTTACAGATAATATCTAGATTTCTCACAATAGCACCTTCAAGTATATACTGTTAAATCAGATGAGAATTGAGCACTGAGTACTGAGTTCTGAGCTCCAGGTGATAAGTGGCAAAACCAGAATTTCCCTGAATTCCTGCCAATTGCCTGTAACTGTCTCTAAGCAAACCAAACTTCTTCTTAGTTCTTAGTAAGTATGAAAAATTGGGCTGTGAATGGATAATTATTAATGTAATGCATTCCACTGTTGTCATGTATGAAAGAAATAAATTTAAAAACTTTTAAAAAAAGAGAGAGAGAGCAGACCCTTAGTGATAATGTTAGAAGAATGTCCTCAGCAACTTCTGTAGAGGAAGGCAAATAACAGGTTTCTAAGGCATCCCTCAGTGCAAGCCAGAGACAGAATACCAAAGAACAGCTCCCAGTGAGAACCATTTAAGCTATATGGCCTTGAAGTAAGTGAGGAGGGGGAAGCTCTTTGGCATACATTGTAGCCCAAGGACCCCTCTTTAACAGCTCAACTAAATTGAGGGATTAAACTGAGACAGTGAAAGGAGGAGAGCAGGTATCAGTGTTCTGTGTGTACAAGGTGTTAATTGGGATTATAGAGAGAACAGTCTCTGCCACATGATTTCATTGAACAGTGGCTGCAGGTGGAGTTGGCTTACCCAGGACAGTCCAAGCTTACACCTGTTGTTACAGAAGAATCCTTGATGATGGTCTCTCTCACTTTCAACATACTACACTTTGTATGACTATATGCCACCCTGTATAAAGGGAATCATGGCGATGATTTTGATGTTCACAGAATCTCTTTATTTTTAAGGCTATTTTATGCAAATTCCCAATGCTCATCTTACCTAGAACACACACACACACACACACAAAAAAAAAAAAAAAAAAAACCTCATAGTGTAATATTTCTAAGTCACTTTTTGGGTATACATTGTAGTGTAGACCCATTTAATTAGCTTTTCCTTAATGGCATTTCATATCTTATTTTTATTATAATTTGGAAAAGATAAGCTTGTTTGGTCATTTCTTGTAAAAATGGCAAGGCTAGAAATGATTGCTATGTGCTGGGAGTTGAGCTTAGAGCTTCCTTTTGTTACATATCATAAATTTACATTGAAGGGTGAGCAAACCTGTGTTACAAATTGAATCTGCAAACTCGCTGTCTCATAAAGAAGGTAAGTGTCAGAGAGCTTTGCCATATTAAAAGCCAGATTCAGTATCATCCACTTTTAACTTGGTAACTGGAAAAAAGTTAATTATCAAATTTTTTTAAAGTTTAAAAATCATCTTAGCCTTTAGATAGTCTCCACATGGTAATCATGGACAAGTGAAAAATGTTCTCTGACTAAGCTTGACAAGTCATTTAATTAATCTTCCCATACTACTGCTTCCTCATGTATAAAATGAGATCATATTTCTTAACCTGTTCATCTCATAACATTGCTATGGAGATAATAATTGTAAGATTAGTAGAATCATGCAAATAAAGGTACATGTTAGGGAAGGGGTTTGAAACTCTAGAGAAATGTAGAGTTTATTGAACTTTCATCTGTTTTCATAATTAGCTTTAAAATATAAATATCTCAATACTTACCAGACAAAAAAATAAAATAAAATAAAATCTGTTTTACTTTCAAAAGATAGGGAGAAGAAAGCAATAATACTTGGTGATAAAAAGAACTCAGAAAGTGAAAATTGTGTTTCTTTTATCACCATGAAGTCAGTGGGCAGAAACTAATCAGTGGAAAGTAGACAGTGGCATGTTGTTGAAGTCTGTGCTGTCACCATCAGGGTGCTTTTGGAAAATGCCTATGTAGAGAAGTGCACTAGGGTTACTAAAAGGTTCCTAATAGATGGCAGCACACATGTATAAAAAGGACATTAAGTGATATCAGAGGTACAATTAACTCAACAAATCTATCGTTTAATGCCCCTACCAGCCAGACACTTTTGTAGACTCTAGAGATGCAGAGGTGACCAGGACATACTTCTGTCTCCCACGTGCTACTTACCAGTTAAACATTTTATGTACAATGTGGTAGACACCATCATGGGGACAGGCCATAGATGATACAGGGAAACAAAGAGGAGTACTTGATCTAAACTGAGGAAGTCAAGGCCGACTTATCCAAAGGAATGTATCTTGAAGGTAAGAACCAAAGAGATAAGCCATTCAGGCTGATCCTTACTAAGCCCTTCTCTCTGTTGCTTCCTTGTCTACCTTAGCTCCTTGGTTGGTAGTCACGAGCCTCCTTCCCATCTCCCTCTTCCCTTGCATATGCATATCATTTTCTCTCCCAAATCTATCCTTTTCCTTACATATTTTTATTAGTATTCCACAGCCAGACACTTCTTATCCTCTTCATATGATGGACAAATTTTTTCAGCTTCCCAAAGTATCTTGGAATCTGTGCCAAAGAGCAGGCCAGGCAAGGTGAACATTATAGCCAGAATCCAGTGAACAAGGAGGAAAGTGATGTGAGATGCAGGCAGAAGTAGACTGTGATAAGAAGTCTGGCATGAGTTCTGTGTGCAGTGGGAAGCCAGAAATGAATTACAGAGATGGAACAGCTGTGACCAGATTTAGGCTAAAAGGATCCCTCCATTGCCCTTCGGAAAATACATTATAGGGTTATAGGAGGGAAACGAGAAGACCTGCTACAGGTCCTGGTGAAATCTCATGAAGCGTGGACCAGGAGATCCAGGAGAGTTGAGTTCTGCTGTTGCTCAACTCAGAACCAAAGGTGGTTCCATTTGCCAACAAAGCCAATTAGACTGTCTGCTCTTCAAGCCTCCCCCTGTTTTCCTGTGCACCACTGGTCTCCCACAAGATAACCACACATCTGCTTCCCCCTTTATTCCTCTATTCTACAACTTTGGTTGTTTTTTAAGGACTATCAGTCTTCTCACTGATAGTTCCACTGTCTCCATGTATATCCACCTTTATTAAATTCCACAGTGCCTTGTGTAGGTGGCAGGTGATTCGTTTTAAGATGGGGTAGCAAAGGAAAGAGTATAACATAATCCCAGAGAGATTGCACCTTCATGGTTGGGTTGAATCCTGACACTCACCACCAGTAAAAAGACATTACTGTTCATGCATGCTGCCCATGCTGACCATGCCCATGCAATTAAGGTAGAAAAGAATAAACCTCTCAGGGAAACAGCCCTTAGAGCGCCCACCTCTCCTCCACTGGAAATAGCCTTATGGCACAGTGGTTTGAATGCCCAGCCATCTAAAAACAACCTTTTCTTTTGTTACCTCTTTTAATTTAATTCTGAAATTCTCAAACTTTAATGAACACAGTCATTATTTTCCATACTTGCATGTACCTAACCTTGCACAGCGTACTTTATGGATGACTTCAGGGGATTTTGAAGGATAATTTTGAGTATAATACATTTTCACCTTAGGGCTGACCTACATAAACTGAATAAACTGCAGCTCCACTGTGTTTCAAGGAAATGAAAATGCATCTGGTCCTATTATGGTCTTGATTACTAGCCTTGGTGCTGCTCGCCTGCCTGTTCTTCTGGGCTATGTTTTGTCTGTGTTGTTACAGATGATGAAGAAAGTGACTTTGAATGTATTGAATAAATAAGATGATTATTTTGGGAAGAGTCAATCACATTAAAAATATATAATACTTTTCATTTTAAACAATGTAGAAATCTTTATAACTTTTCTTTAGAATCAATGGGGAAAGCCTTTACAGCTAAAAGATAATTTAATGAAAATAAGATCTATGTTGTTATAATATTATTTGTTTCATTTTCTAAAGGAGAATTCAGAGGACTGTAGTTAGGTTTTAATTCCCTGTCAATTGCCTATGGAAAATGCCAGTTCCAAGGCTGGGGGAGTGTAACTCTGGTAGAGCATGCGCTTAGCATTTGGGAGGCCTGGGTTCAATCTCTAGCAGGAAGGAAGGAAGGGAAGGAGGGAGGCAGGATGGAAGGAAGAAAGGGAGGGAGGGAGGGAGCAGGAAGCAAAAAAGGACTGAGAGTATAGCTCAGTGATAGAGCATTTCCAAACACATGCAAGGACCTGGGTTCAGCCCCCAGTAGTGAGCATGCATGTGCCCACACACATAAGCCCCTTGCATATGTCTGAAGTATTAGTTATCATTAAAAATTTTTTGAAATATTGTTTCTTTTATCATGTTTGGGAAAATACTGCTCTTCCTATTTTCCTCATTTATAGAAAGACAATCTTTAAAGTGACATGTCAAATTCATCCTGAAATTTTGGGGGACACAAGTTATTATCTGTTTCAGTTGTCTTTTGCAGCTTGTTTACCAAATATGATTCTTGTGGAAACCCTTGACCCCATAGCTTTCTGCTTTTTTGCTTCAGCTCTGAGGCTGTTATGGTAGAATTATTTATCAGAGTCTTTAATGGCTTAGGGGCCACTTGATGAATTTGAGTACACTGTTCGTCACATCACTCAGGAAGTATCCCAGATGCACATGGATAAACCCGGAGCCATGGTGCATTTGGCTAAAGAGCTCTTCTTGAATTTGCATCAGAGGAAGTCTGGAGAGCATGCTCCAGAGGGGTCATAATGGAGCTATCTTAACCTTTGCTATCACATCCTCACCACAGAGTTTATTAACTTGGAGCCCAACACCTACATCTGTGCCCCTAGAGCATAGTCACACCCAAGACAGAGGGGTCTGCAGCTTCTCCTAGTCTGGCCACATATGTTAGTAAGTGGGACTTGTCATAGGCAAAATCAAGAAGTGGTTTAGTTCTGAGGTCCCTGAGCCTCCTATTTCTTTTCTGTTTTGTATCCTCACTAGTAACTCCTTTCCCTCTAGCCCTTATATATTATGGGTGTCCAGTTCTTGAACTCCTTTTACCTAAAGAGACTCCATGTCTCCTTGTAATACTGATTCTAATTTCTATTAAATGGATATAGTGGTTTTAGCATGACCAAGAGGGAGAGTCAGAAGAAGAGCAGTAGTGAGTATCCCCTACTCTTTGTATGTATGATATGTCAAAATACATTCTATTGTCATGCATAACTAAAAAGAACAAATTTTATTAAAAGAAACCAAAAAAAAAGTGAATATACCCAATATTTCTCCCTAAGATGATATATCCGAGTTCTTAGGAGGCTAAAACACAGCAGTTTAAAGTGATTCTTTTCTAAGATCTATTTGGCAGTTGTCAGGTCCCTGGAGACTCCTTTTCCATCTATGTTCTCCTGGCTCCCCTGAGACCAACTTGCCTAGGAGGAGGTCGTGCAGTTCAGACTCTTGCTGAGGACTCTGTCAGAACTGCCTTTAACCATGCTACCCTGTTGGGTCCTTTTCTTCTGACTTAATATGTGGACAGGTGAGTCTTCCTTCTCGGACGTGAGTCTGTTAAATAAACTCTGCCATTCAGTTTTTCTGGTTTTTCGCTTCTGGAAAGAGTGGCCCACTTACCACTTCTTAGTCGTAGTTTAGCTTCCAACTTCACTCTTCTTGCCTTTTTCTACTTTTGTTTTCTCTCTCTGAACATTGGTTCTTCTCATCCTTCTTCACTTAAATTGACTCATCACCAAAATGGCAACTTCAGCCTTTGTCCCCAAGGTCTTCCAGGTGGGTTCTCTGTTCAGTTCCAAAGGTTTGGGAGAGAAAGTTTGATTGCCCAGACGTGGGCCTGATGTTTCATACCTGGTCCAAGACTCCAAGGCCAGGAAAAAGTACAGGGAGCAATTAAGCACGAGAGGTAGAAATGGGGACACCTAAGGCTTCTCCTTCTAGGGCAGCTTTCTCATAATTTTAGCTTATTTTAGGCCTGCTCTCCATCCCAAACCCGACTCCACTTTGTAACTTTCTACCTGTAATTCATGCCTCCTTCCCTCAACACATACAGTTATGTTATCTTCTTTCTGCATTTTGCAGTCACAGTTAAAGAAGAGATTGTTAAGTGTAATATTGACTATATCTTCTCTTTTATCCAGGTGTAGAGGTCTGCATCCTCTTTCACTCCCCTCTGTTTTCACTGCATTTGACATTCTTCTATAAGGTTGGTTCCTGGTCCTATCACAGTGGAAGGTTTCTGTTTTCTGTTCTCCTTATTGCTTTCAGAGAGGACAGAGGGATGCAGACACCTTTAATTAGCCATCTTTATCAAACTTGAAATCCTTCTGAATTAAATTTCAAACATAGCTTACACATGATTGTTTTAAGTAGTACCCTTTTTTCTGGTATTCTTAATTAAAATTCTTAAAAATGTGAAGGTTTAATGTTTCTTCTAAATCTTTTAGAATTCAGTAAATCTCTCTTTTATTCAACTCATTGAGAATTTATTTTCACCTGTAATGTTACCAGCACTGTCAATCTTTTTTATAATGGTCAAAGCTTTATAATCTGGATGGAAAAAAAAAAGCCATATGCACAGAATGCTTAGCAGACAGAACAAGGCAATCCATAAAAATGTGTTGAATGAAATGAATAAATTGGTAGAAACAAGAAGGGCTCTGAGAGGTCAGACAAAGAAGATACAATGAGGACTGAGTGGAAAGTGAATACCTCCTGCAGGAGAGAGGGCTGGTCTGGACCTTTCTTTTTTTATTTTGAAAGACATCTATATTTTGATTATGTCTCCTTTGAATTATCCATTTTCCAGCTTAGCAATGTTGACAGGGAAATAATCCATGTCAGCATAGGTTTTTCCATCTTAATGGATCAGATGAGAGTGATCCATAACTTGCAAGCTGTAGGTGTGGGCTGTAAGCAGGATGGATTGCATGATAAGAGCAGAGCAAAAGGTTATTTAGAGAGGATAAATTAAAACACTTGGAATCGGGGTCAACCAATACCTTGTTTTAAATGAATGATGAAGATTGAGTTTTCGAAATGAAATGAATGGATTGTTTAGTTGGCATTATTAACTTAAAGAACAGGGTTTAGCTTAAGTATTATAGGGATTTACAGGAGACATTTTTCAAATTTACTGAAGGTTTTACCAGTAAGCACTTAAGCAAATGTAAACATTTTGTGGGCTGCAGGGGAGCTGTGAATATTATTCATCACCCAGTCACACGAGTCTAGTAGATGTGTGTCTGGACCAGGATAAAGCTCTGCACATTTTCTAAAGATTGTTATGATTAGTCTCTTGGTGTGTGTATATTGCTAATGTAATAAGAACATAAACATTTTATAAGTATAGGAATTTTTCTCTCTCTCTTTTTTCCTTTGGTATTAAACAGTGATTTCAAGTGGCAGGAAGAACAAACTTGGTCTCAACTTAGTAATAGAGATATTAATATATAGAAGTTCTTAAAATAAAATCATTTAATATTATGAGCCATGGTATGAAAAGTCAAGAAAAAGTGTTTGTACATATCATCAAGTTTAGTCATTAGTCTGGACAAAGCAATGAAACACGGGGATTCTCTGAAAGTTGGACTCTTTTATTGTCATGAGAAAAAAGAAACCATTTATAAATTTGTTGACAGCAAGCCTGCCAATGGTGGATTCTTCAGTCCTGTGTACCTTTTTTTTTTTTTGTAGCAGTTTTTGAACCCAGGGGTATTTGACCAGTGAGCCACTTGTATTTTATGTAGAGACAGGTTCTCATTGAGTTGCTTAGGGCATATCTAAGTTGTTGAGGCTGGCTTTGAACTCGTGATCCTCCTGCCTCAACCTCCCAAACCACTGGGATTACAGGTGTGTGCCAACCACCCGGCCCATGTACCTTCTTATATGCAGATATTCTGATAAATATGCATATGAAGAGTTAACTATCATAGTAACTTACATTTTTGTCTATTACATTTTTATAACCACTTGGAAAATATGTCACAAAAGTACACACCTTTTATTAGTAATCTAGGTTCATATAGTCTTAATGTCCCTTCGTTTTATTCTTCTCTCTTCAAACAAGATGATGTGAAAATAAAAGACATGATCAAATGTTCCCATTGGATGATGGTATTATAAGTGGTAGTTTTAGAAGAATGCTTTTCACGCAGTTTGTGAGGGCTCATTTGGGCATCATTTTCAGTCATAGAGAATATAAAGATGAGTAGCACAGAGTCATCACACACAAAAATAAATATATTAGAGAATGGGCAAGCAAGGCAGCTTGTTATAGAATAAGGAGTAAGAAGTGCTGTGGGACCCAGCACAGACACGGAGGCCAAGTGAGAAGGGTGCAGTAAAATGTTCTTGGTGTAGTTCTCTCATTTGGCAGGTGCTGGGGTCTAATCCAGGGCCTCATGTATGCTAGGTAAGCTCTCTTACACTGAGCTGCAGCCCCAGTCCCTGGTGTTTTCCAGTGTCCAGACTGAATCTTAGAGGATAAGTAAGAATTGGCCATATATGAAATAGAAGTATTAGTAAGGGGCAGGTGAGTGAATTTGAGAGCAAAGGAGCAGCATGCACAAATTCAGGTAGACACATCCTTCCTGGAGAATGTCTTTCACGTAGACCCAAGAGAGCAGAGCAGCAGCCTGGAAAGGTAATTTTTTGTTTGGCCTGCTGGGCTCTCCTACAATTTTCAGTAGTTGCTAACACATAAACAGAAAATGTTAACATCAAGCCCCAGACTTCTGGGCTGCTTTTGTGCATTTCCACAAGGTTATCTGCCACCCAAACCTGTGTAGCACTTCCTACCACCCTCACCACTTTGTTTTTAAGTAGTCCCACTTCACTGTTTTATTGCCAGCCTGGTCCCTGTAGATGTCAGCATTTGCAAATACTGTCCATTGACCAAAGGCTCAGTCCCAAAGGGAAGAGGAGGCAATGCAGTCAGAGGTAAGGGCCTAAGGGCCCACCTCCCCCAACAGCTGCACACACACAACTCCTAGGTAGACTCCAAAATTGCAGGGATAATTTTATTCTCAACCTCGTTTTTTTATAAATTAGGTTTTATTAAACATTTCAAAGACTCTTCAAAATTCATTGACTCTATTTTGTATAGGTGAACAAAGTTGCTTTTTTTTTATAGGACCCTATAAATTAAAAAGTGGGAGGAGGGTCAGAAAATTAAACCATCTGGTTCAACTGGGAAAAGGAAAAGTATGTGTCTCCCGTGTGGCAGGCACTGGGTGTTTTAGGAGGGAGGACGCATGGAGGGATTCAGTAGGTGGTCCCTGCTTTCAAGTGGTTTGAGAAATAGATTAAGAGATTGGACGACTCCTCTGGAAACTCTGATTTTCATGGATGGGATCAAAGGATGGGAATCACCTCTCTGAAAATTCCAGAGTCTTTGTTCAAATATCTTTCCCTTAATTTAAACTGAACTGATGTAACTTAATTCAAGAGTCACCATTTGCTTCTCCCTGGATGAGAATGCTGTATTTCAGAGGTCAACAATAGAGTAACGTTCATTTTGGTGTTTTGTTTTATATTCTATAATTGTTTTTTTGCAGCCAATCTTTCTTATCTTCTTCCTAAATTAGTAAGAGTCTTTCCGTTTTCAAAAATTCCTTTAGCTCTTATCTTTTATTTTCTTTCTTGAAAAAAGGTTTTTAATATAATACCACAATCTTCATGCCCTGAATATGATCACTAACAAAAAAATTTTATTTTCATATTTCTTGCCTTTTAAAAAAATGTTTTAGCTTTTGTGTCTTTGTTTTCCTTAAGTTCTTAGCTTGCATCAGCCCTCTGCTGCCTGACAGTATCTATAACTTGAAACTTGTTTAGAAATAGAAAACTCTTAACAAGATTCTAGGGAGACATCTTCAGAACAATTATCTGTAGAGACTTCCTCCAAAAACTCATTTCAAAGCTCAAATGTGGAATTTATGCAGGAAATAGAAGTTAAATTGACTTGGTTTGATTGAGGTTTTGGGCTTTCTTTTGTTTTTGAAAAAAAGGAAATTTTATTTTGTAACATTAAGATCATTTATTCTGGGAGAATAATCAGGAGGATGAAATTAATTTTTGTATGAACCAATTGTCTTCAGAACTGCTCAAAATATAGTTTTCTTGATGTAGTACAACATTTTATAGCTCTCCTGACACATTACTTAAGCTTTAGAAAGGCTGCATTTTCTCTAGGAAGTTATTTAAAAGTCAGGTAATTTAAATTAAGTTTATTAAGTGCAATAAACAGACATAAAATTAAAGTTTCTCTTGATTGTTCCTAATGTCTAAAGAGAATTCTTTGTCACAACTGCATAAGAACTAGTGCTTAGTAAACAAAGCAATGTTATGTTTTAAAAGAGGAAAAAATAATTTATGGAAATGGATTGACAGAATCCCCCCACTGTTAAGTCTAATAGTGTCTATTTTACAATAGCCTTGGGCAGGAAGGGCCCAAGTAGAAAGATCCCATGTAATGACGCTCAGTGGAAAGATATCTCCGTTTAAAATGTAATTTAGTTTTGCATACAAGTTTTGAAAAAAATTACTAGGTCTTTTCTTGCCCAGCCCCAGTGAAATAGTGTTATTTTCCTTATTCATACGTTTATTTGTGTTATTGAAAATTTTAATTCTTCACAAAATCATCACAACACTTAAAGGGTACACTTCTGATCTTTCACTCTAGTGAGAACTCCTCACAGAGATGTTAATTTCCTTTTGTCTATTTTTTTTTTTTTAGTACCCACGATTGAACCCAGGGTCTCTTCATCACTGAGCCACATCCCCAGAGCTTTTTATTTTTTATTTTGAGACAGGGTCTGCCTAAGTTACTTAGGGTTTTACTAGGTTGCTGAGACTGGCTTTGAACTTTCAGTCCTCCTGCCTCAGCCTCCTGAACTGCTGGGATTATAGATGTGTGCCACCACACTCAGCTAGTTTCTCTGAACTTGATAAAAGCCATGACAGCTACTATTGTAGGGGGCAGAAACATCAATATTTTCAAAAGAGATTTTACATGTGAACAATCTAGTTTGTCCAGTTGTTTGTTTTTTGTGTGTGTGGTTTTTTTTTGTAATTTGATAAAGTGAAATTCCTAATCAAGATATAATTATATTAAAGACAGTTTTATATCCACAAGTCTTAATATATACCCATATTGTTTTAAGTCTGAAAAAATAAATTAGAAAAAACGATTTGGGATGATTATCAGGCCTTACCTCCAGTCCTCCCTGTTTAGATTCTGTCTTATTCTGTCTTGTTTCATGTGTTCTTTTTCTTTTGGCTATTTTTACACTTGGAGAGTTCATAGTACTTCTGTTAATGTGTTTAAAGTCTGTCACCCTTTCTACACTCCTTGTTCACTGCTATATTGCCACATTTGGCAAGGCGGTTGACATAGGCAATGAGAATTTGGATGGATGAATAAGTGAATAAATGAACAAGTAAACACTGTGCTCATTTATGAACACTCTGCTAAGTGCATTATTTGCATCATCACTGCATTTAATTCTTAAGACACTCTGTTAAGTATCTCCCATTTTACAAGTAAAGAAACAAATGCTACAGGTTACTTTGCTCATCAAGATCAAACAGCTAAATATCTATAACCTCTGCCTTTTTTTTGGTCTTGTTATTGAGTCTTTTTTACCTAAAGCAAGTTTGACTTGAGTTCCAGTCTTGGTCACTGAAAATGCCTCTTACTTTTATAGTTGAGAAATCTAAGGACCAGAGAAGTTAAATACGTTGCCCCTTTTTACATAGCTAGTCAACATCATAGTCAGAAATAGAACTCACACCTCCTGACTGATAATAATAAAGCATTTTTAAAACATTTTCCTATGAAAATGTTCCAACAGAGTCAATAGTAGAAAAAGTACAGCGAGCTTCAGTCTATCTGTGGCCTAGAATCAAGTCATCAATACTTGCACCACACTTACTTCAGCTCACCATTAAAGTACGCTCATGGTCTAAACCCTTGTAGCTGTATGACTAAGTTAAATCCAGATAGATGATACAGAGGAGTTGAGGGATATTGCCACAGTACCTCTGCAATTTGATAACAAAATTGATTGACAGCCCTGGGTTCTTTCCACTGGCATATGTCAAGATACATACCGAAAGACAACTGAAAGTGTGTGACTTACCTTACACAGTCAGTACTGGAGCAGAGTGGTTTCTGTAGGCTTAGCACATGTGGCTTGGCCAGATGGTGACAAGCATCACATTAGTAATGGTGTAGCTTCTCAAACTTCAGCAAGCCTCTGGATCACCAGGATTCCTAACAGGTTCCCAGGTAATGCTGATACTGCTGGTCCAGAAACCATACTTCGGGGCTGAGGATATAGCATAGTTGGTAGAGTGCTTGCCTTGCATGCACAAGACCCTGGGTTTAATCCCTAGCACCACACACACACAAAAAAAAAAAAAAAAAAAAAAAACCAGAAACTATACTTAGGTAGAACCACTGGGTGGAGGTGTGAAGGAGTGGAGCATCTACCCAGAAGTTCCACTGAGGCCTCCCCTTAGAGAGACTCTGAGCCCTTAGACTTTCTCCTCCCCATTTTCCCTTTGAAAGCCAGATACCAATGTAGCCCACAACATGGAAGCAAACTGCTAAGAAATTCAAAGGATAGAAGGTTCAAAAAGACTAATGAAAAAAATAATGAAGAATAAATGATAAAAGGAGAAATAGCTGTATGTGTCTCTAGGTTTGAGATACTTCCAAAGCATATCTAAGAGTGGAAAAGGCAGATGGGATTTCTGATTAAGCATTGAACAATATGATTAGGAGAATGAGGATATGGAATAATTGGCCTGAAATAATAAACCAGTCATTCTCAGATTTGCTCCTTAGGTCTTTGAGATTTAGTTCTGATCACATTTTAATAGCAAAACATCATAGTTAGTATTTAAGGGATGAGGATAGGACTTTTCTAATCTTCTATCTCAAAATAGATCTCTTTACTAAAATTCGTAGACTTCAACAACTTCAGTATTACCGTATTTAAAGATTTCATGATAAACCAAACTTCAAAATATAATCCAGATACTGCTAGGTTTGTTTTCTGTCTCTAGCCTTTACTTTTGTTTGTCCTCTTCCTACCTACGGTTTCCTAGAGCTCTCTTTTCTTTCACTAGTATATTTTCATGGTACACAAAGTTTCTAATCAAAATCCTATAGATACCTCTTCATTTTCTTAACTTTTTACTCTGCCTTATTTTATACAAGACTTCAGATAACTTGAAAAAATATACAAAACTTAACAAAATAGTTTAAAAGACCCTGAAAAGATAAAGTAGAGCCAAGAATAATAGAGCTGCAAATGCAAACTATGATCACCCTGGTGTCATTAGACCGAAGAGCCACTGAGTGAGAGGAGGATCTGCTGTCTGTGCCAACTTGCTCCATCGGTATATTTTGGGAAATCTGCAAGATAGATTAAACATACAAGCTATCTGAAGGCTGTTCATTCCATCTAAGCATTTGATAAAAATTATGTCAGTGTGTTCATGATTCTGCTTCCTCCAAAATGCCTAACGTGAGCCTCTTTCATAAAGAGAATAAACATCTGCTTGTCTATATTTGTTGACCTCATGTGGCAGCAGAGTGATCCTAGTTCTAAAAAGCAGATCTTGATCATTCTTTTCTACCTCTTTAAAACACAGAAATCCTCCTTGACTCTTCATCTGCCAAGAAGCTATGTGTAGACACCTCACTGTAATCTTCAACCTCTCTGTCCTCTCAATAACTTCCCACCTGCTATCCACAATCCAGATACCTGGAACTTCCTTCTGTCACTCAAACTTGCCATGTTTCTTACTTTCGCCTTCAAACATGCCATCCCCTACCTGGCCCTTTTTGCCCATGTACCACCTGTTCATCCTTCATGTCTCAGTTTAAACGTCACTATCATGTCTCAGTTTAAATGTCACTTCTTCCTAGCAGCGTTCCCCTTCCATGCCCCCAGTACACAGACTAGGTTGGGTATTCCCCCTTTTCCATACATTTGCTGTATTGAACCACACTTGATAGCTATTGCTTATCTAACATTTGCTCATCCATAAAATGAAGGTAATACTATCTCAAGAAACTTGTTTTACTCTGTTAGAAATCATTTTAGAGCCAGGCATGGTGGCACACACCTGTAATCTCAGCAGCTCAAAAGGCTGAGGCAGGAGGATCACAAGTTTGAGGTCAGCCTCAGGAACTTAGCAAGGCCCTAAGCAGCTTAGTGAGAACCTTCCTCAAAATAAAATTTAAGGGCTGGGGATGTGGCTCAACTGGTAGCGCGCTCGCCTGGCATGCGTGCGGCCCGGGTTCGATCCTCAGCACCACATACAAAACAAAGATGTTGTGTCCGCCGATGACTAAAAAATAAGTATTAAAATTCTCTCTCTCTCTCTTCCCCTCTCTCACTCTCTCTTTAAAAAAAATAAAAAAATAAAAATAAAAAAAATAAAATTTAAAAGGGCTGGGGATGGCCCAGTGGTTAAGCACCTTTAGATTCAATCTCTGGCCCCCCTTTAAAAAGATTATTTTAGAGACCCATAATACGTTTCTCCACTGTGTTATTGGTGAATTTTGGTTTTGTTTTGTTTTGCTTTTAATACCATACCCACTGTTGATACTGGTTCTAGAAGTATATTCATTACTTTTAACATAAAATTTTAGAAAAAGTAAAACATCACAAGAAAGTAAATTTCACAGTTTTCAAGTTGGAATATCTTTGCCCTTTAACTATAAGAAAGCTCTGATGTCCCCTGATTCAGGGCTTTTTTTCTCCCCCAGATGCTGAATATGGCCATGCTGTCCTGGGTAAATATCTTCAGTTTTGTTTATGTGGCTTATCAACTTACTCAATTTTCATTCATGCCCCTGAGCACATTGATTTAAATGCCAAAATTGAGTCTCAAGATTTTCTGTGATTTCAACACAGGTCAAAAATTAAACTTCCACATAAAATTGCCTATCTCAATAAATTAAATTCATGTGTGCTTTTCTAAAAGGGCTTTTCATAACACTAATACCTTTGAATCCAACTGGTTTCCACAGACCTTGGAGAAAGATTGTACAACTTTTTTTTTTTTTTAACACAAGGGCTGATTCAGGAAAAATAAAAATGTTTATGAGCCACAGTTTTCCCCCACCCAGAATAAAGCTAGCTTTTTAGAGTCCCACGGGGCAAAGAAGGGATCTGTTCTTATAAGCTATAAACTACCTTATTGAACAAACAGCAGTTAAAATATTTGCCCTGCTTTTTAGCCATCTAAATTCTCATTTCTGGGCATATGTGAGATAACAACACAGAGGCATCTTCTTAATCTTTCATCTGGAAAATTACATTGTGTACAAGTTAGGAAGCCAGGCGTTCCCAGGTCACATGATGCATATCACTACCTTAGCTAAATCTATTTCCAGAATAGAGGTAAGGGACAAATAAGAGGTTGCAGGATAGAGGAAACAGATAATGTGTGTATCCCAATCCAGGACATTTGGCTTTGAAGATTGTGAGGTCTAGAGGCGCTTACCTTGGGGAAAATATGAACAAAGTAATTTATTTGAGGATGCATGAGGCCAGTAGTCCGTAGATCAAAGATAAAAAACAGATTAGGGAAGAAATTAAAAAGAACAAAGGTGGAGAGTGTGTCTTTAAAAACAAAGAAGACAACCTCTGCTTAAATGGGAGAAAGTGGAAACTAGAGTGAAGCTAGAGCCCTGTAAATAGGAGGAACTGTTTCATGCATTTGCATGTGGAGTAAAGATTGCCTCCCTCTGGGAACTGGCCATTGTTAAAACCAGAGTACACTGTGGAATCTAATCGAGTGGGTCACAGTGGAGTGCACTGTGGAATCTGTAATCCACTGGGCCACTGAACACCATAATCTTCTCTTACTCAGAAGTGGAATAATGGTTTCTGCAGGGAGAAAGTAATCTTGAGGCACCTCCTTAGTTTCTTAAGAAAGAATAAATCCCTGTGCATGTAAACAGGAACTAGTAGATTCAGTTTATCTAGACTCAAGTCTTTCACAAGAGTCCATACAAAGTCTGCTATGAAAACTGTGCCTATTGAGGAGCAGGCCTTAATCATTGTCATTGTAGAATTTTAGCTGGTTTTCTTCTATGTACATAACATTGTGTGACCTCCTCCTGAAAAATCCCTTATCCATAAACCCAGTTATGGCATTGGCACTATTCAACAGTCACCTGGCATTCACTGTTGTTCTGGAACTGGCACCATACTGAGGCCCCTGATTAATTATAAAAAGTATAATCATGGTCCTCATCGAGGTCAGCCATTGTTATTCCGTATCACTAATTGGGTGATGTGGTATAAAGGAGTAGAACTGTTTCCAGAATTGACTATATTTTTTTTCCAAATCATGCAGTATTGTGTTCTACCTGACCTGTTGCCAGCTGTCCCTTATTTATATCTAGCACTGACATTAGACCAGAACACCAGGCAAAGTAGGCATGTCTTGTAGTCCTTACTTTAACCATGTCAAGAGGACATGATGACTCCTATAGAGACAAATCGAGCGACTCCAGGAAGGTACAAAACTATCCTCAAACCCAGAGTGCTCTCCCCTGGACTCTGGACTATTTTGCTCCCAGCTGGCAAACCAAAAGAGGCAATCACGTCTCCCACAAAAACTGCCTCCCTTACTTTAATGTTCCTTAAAGAGGATTCCCTAAACCAGTTCTACCTCCTGGAATACTTCATTGGATACATAGATTATTTGTTCTTAGCTTGGATTCTACAAAATGTGTTTGAGTTAAACTGAAAATGATCCCTTGATATTCTCTCTCTTCCAGCCCGTTGCTAGCTGTGTCCTTTGCCACTTGTTGTGCTGTTCCAGGAGTTGCTCTTCTGACCTGGGGGGTGAATCCACTTACAGGAG